>NW_008804549.1:3544589-3599586 GCF_000145635.1 Gaeumannomyces tritici R3-111a-1 | reverse complement strand
GACACCATCGCCCCCCCCCCCCCCCCCCCCCCCATCTGATAGAAAGATCACAAATTCCCATCCGACCCGAACTGGAACAGGGGACCACATCGCGTTAGTTCTGCAGAGAAAAAGGACTCCCAGAGCTGCGATCGGCATTAGGTTTGCCCAAAGTACGAGCCATTCAACAAGACAGAATCACAAAAGGCAGAGGGAATCTTTGCAAAATGACCACAACGACGGAAAGATCAACGGTGCAACAAAGCAGCACAAACAGGCGAGCGACACGAGGGGCAGCACCTAGGTAGGTAGCCATGCGTGGTGGCAGAGCAGCGCTCGCCAATCCTAGGGGAGGCAATAGGGCAATAGGCCACGAAGAACGACACCAAAGATCTCACGACGAGCAGACGTTCCAATATTACCATGAAGGAGAAAGCAAGCAGAGCCCACCCAGTCTGTATGCAGCAAGTGTTATCCCCCGACAAAAATCACAAACCCAGGCAGAAGTAAAGCCAGAAGAGCCATTTCCTCCAGTATGAACAAAGACAAAAACCCAAACCCACCATCCTCACTCAATGAGGACACCCGGGTATCACAGCGGTAACAAGCGAGATGGAACGAAGACCGGTCGAGGCGTCACGTCGATCGCACGAAGCCGTTGCATCCGTCGCTCGCCCGCCCAGACGAAAAAAAACAGCACAAAAAAGTCCTCAAAATGCGTGCTCTGCTTCACAGAACCGCGCACGTCGGCAAGAATGAAACCAGAACCGAGACAATAACATGAACAAAGGCCACAGCCACAGGCCGTATATGATATGAACCAGGCAATGATGAAGGGCACAAAACAGTCGGGCCAGTTCGGATACGTCCGAGGAATGATTATAGGGAGAGAAAAAAAACAAGTAGATTCAAAAACAAAGAAATAGACAAAGATGTGACGGCCGTGACCCATTATCGATTCTTTCGTTCAGCGTGAATCTGGAGCAGACCAGACGGATAAACAGTTGGTCGGGCTGATGTCAACGACACGACAATGTCGTCGAATCGCGGCAACCGGACGCAGTAGGCATTGGGAGGAGTGGAGGAGGCAGGGTCGCAGGCCAAGAAGTGAAAGAGACGATATAGAGTAGGAGAGAGGAGAGAGAAGAGAGATAAAGGATGAGACAGGGCGACAAGAGCCGACTGAGGCAGCAATCCAAAAAAAAAAATTGGTGGAGTGAAGGGGGTTGGCAAAGCAAAAAAGAAAAAAAATGATAATACGAAGCAATAGATGAAAGAAGAAAAAGATCCTCCGTGACTCCTCTAAGTTCCCAATCCCGGCCAAAATGCTACAAACCAATGCCCGCCTGTAACAAGCAAAAAAGGCTGTTCCCGTTTCGATGATGGGGATAGCCTGCAATGCACCGCCCCAGGAGGGCATGAGATAAAATTCTGCCCGGACCGAACAAAGGGGTGCGGGTGCCGCCTCGGAGCACCCGGCCTTGTTTTCCAAATCCTCTCTTCGGCAAATGACAAATCTGCCGACCATAAAAACGTAGCAGGCACACACCGAGCGTACTGGGTATCAAAATCAAGCATGTCGTGAGAACCATGATCGCGGCGGGCCCCCCATCACTGTTGCTGGTTCGGCCACCACTGAGACTGCTGGGCCTGGCCAGACCATGATTGCGTGACGGCGGGCGCGGGCGCGGGGGACTGGTGCATGTACTGCCTAGGCGTCTGGTCGTACGAGATGCCGTGGCCTGACGCAGCCGTTGTGTAGCCCTGCGCCATCCCCGGGATGCCAGAATACGGCATGCCGCCCTGCTGGACCTGTCCGCCCGGCTGTTGTCGGATATTGGGCTGCGGCGGCTGC
Organism: Gaeumannomyces tritici R3-111a-1; assembly: GCF_000145635.1. Lineage (NCBI taxonomy): Eukaryota > Fungi > Ascomycota > Sordariomycetes > Magnaporthales > Magnaporthaceae > Gaeumannomyces > Gaeumannomyces tritici. The sequence goes on along the minus strand of NW_008804549.1, from coordinate 3,597,752 downwards.
TGTTGCGAGGATTGCTGCGACGGTGCTGATTGTTGCTGCTGTTGCGACGGCTGCTGTGACGGCTGCTGCGATGGTTGCTGTTGCTGGTGCTGGTGTTGCTGGTGCTGCTGGTGTTGTTGGTGCGGCGACTGATGGGCCTGACTCGGGTGGCTGTAGCTGTATTGCGGCGTCTGAGGTGTCTGCTGCCACATCTGGCTTGATTGCGGGTAGCTGTATGGCTGCGCGCCCTGCTGGAGACTGCCCGAGGACCCTAAGAGGTCAGACGAAAATACGACGTTAGCACTAGTTACCTTGGTAATAATCTCTCGTGCTTCGCGAGGATTCGGAAATCGGCAAGCTGCGCTTCCGGACGTACCAAGTCTTGCCGGCTGCATCTGGGTCTGCGACGTCAATGGCTGCGAGTAAGGCGGAGCCGTCATCATCAGCTGGGGGCTCTGCCCCGACACCACCCCGGCTGCCGGAGGCTGGGATGGCGGCTGCGGCATCCCACCCGTCGGAGCGGAAGAGTGCTGCTGACCAGGGTGCGGTCCCGCCCGCCCGCCGGCAGGGGTCCCGCTGGCAGCCGAGGAATCGGCCGGGGCCCCGATGGGTTGGGCCAGGTTAGGTTGAGACTGCACTGGCTGCTCGTGCGGCCTGCGCCACATGCCCTGTAGATAATCCCCCCGCATCTCGCGCTGGTGGTTGATGCCCCGGTTGAACTCGGCCGTGTGGTGAGCCTGTGCGTGAAGCTCGGGGATGGGCGCCGGCTGGGTCCTGTCTTGGTAGGCCGGCCCGGTGATCTCCTGGCGCGGGGCCTTGAGGATGTTCGAGTAGTCGCGGGTCCGGGTGTCGTTGTAGTCTGGTCCTAGCGTCATTACGGGCATCCTTGTCGAGGATCCAGAGGGCGCTCCAATCATACCTGGTTGAACAAGAGGGGCCTGGGGCGCGCCACCGAACTGGCCGGGAGTGTTACTGTACACAATCTCTCCGTGGGGTGCTCCGAGGATGGGGGCGTTCTGGCTCGCCTCCATGGCGGCCTCTCGGGCCTTGGCCGCGCCGGGCCTCTTCTCTCCCGCAAGGTCGTTCTCGGTAAATCCCTGCTTGCGTGCCTTGGCCTCCCAGTAGTCATCCCGCACCCTGCGACCGTGGTTGATGACGCGACTTCCGAACTGGCGGAACATGCTGCGCGCCGTCACGATGGCGATCTGGCGCGACCGATACGAGAAGGGGAGGACCTCCTGGTTTACCAGATCGTCCTTCTCCACCTGGTTGGCAATGATCTTGTAGAGCGATCTGTTCTTGTTGAAGAGCAGGTACGAATCCCGGTAACCCAGGACACGGGCGCATTCGGTGGCCAGCATGAATAGCTTCTCGCCGCGGTTCTGCACCAGGAAGGTGCGGCAGCGGTACTCGCGGCCACCGAGGAGCTGGCCATTGGGCATGACCTTCTTCTCGCCGGCCTCGTCCGTCTCGCGAGGGAGGTACTCGTCACCGCCGGGGGCGAGCTGGTCGGTCGTGTGGTCGCGCACCGTCGGGAGAGCCTTCAAGGTCGACTTCGGGGTGGGCTTTGGCGGGGGTGGCGATGCTTGCGACGGCGTGGCCGGAGGCGGGGCATACTGCTGGGGGCTCTGTAGCGGGAGCGGCATGCTCGCCGACTGAGGGGTCTGTGGCGGCATGGTCTGGGGGACGGACACGGGTGTCGGGAGGGGCGCCTGCGCTGGCGATTCTTCCAGGCTGCCACCGGGTCGGCCTTTCATGGGGCGTCCGCGCTTTCTAGGCTTGTCTGTGTGGGTGAGGGGACGAGGGTGCGCCGTTAGTCTGGGCCACGGCGCTGGGCGGGTGTCGCACGGCCGCGATATGTAACGCGAGCTGCCGAGCGCACACAATCTATGCCAGCAGTGTAAAGGGTACACAAAGGGGACCACAACATACCGTCATCCGCCGGCCCCGTATGGAGGGGGTCTCGATAGGAGTCTGGGGAACGGCTCCTCTTGATGCCCCGACTCAGTTCTGCGCGGCGAAATCAAGGAGACAAGTGTCAGCGACAATGCTTCCGGGCTGGCCGGGTTAGGCAGCACAGCGAGAGAGTGATCTACACAATGAAAACAGTAACGTGGAGAAGCTGCGCGGGGGCTGGGACCGAGTGAACCGTGTTCGACATGACTGCAACTGCCGTCGTCGCGACGGGAACCCCGAGCGCCCGTCCTCTCTGTGCTCGTTGTCGAAGCCCGTTGCAGCTCAAATCGCGCGCGCACATGCATGAGGCGCAAAGTGAGCTGATCTGGCAAAGACGTGTGGGCGCAAAGAAACCACAGCAGCTTGCTTTCCACTCCGTTTTTTTTTTGGCCCCTCTCCTTCTTGTTCTTTCGCGTCTTTTTCCTTCGGTTATGCCTGAAGCTTATTATTCGCGGGCATTCCAGCGACCCGGCTCGGTCGAACCACCCGCGCGGAAAGCGCGATCGCGTAAAGAGGAAAGAAAACAATCGGTTTAACGAGACGGACCGTCGGCAACGAGACAGGCAAACCGGGCGGCCAACGCACACACGGACAAAGCCGCCTGTCGCGCGCGACGGGAACAATGCTTGTGTGCAGCAAAGCGAGCGGGATGGGGGGGCAGGGGACGGGGCAAGGCAAACAAGCAGGACACGCAAGCAAATCAAGACGTAGTCGGCAACTTACCGGCCGAGTTGAGGGCAGCGGGATTGATGGTCGCACCTTCAGCGCCGTTAGGCTGTGCCGAGTACATGAGGGCGGCGACAGGCAGGCCGACCACGTCAACGGGCCTGCTGCGGAACGACGTGTGTTGTTGAGTGTAGTTGGACGTGCTCTGCTGTCGCGGGCAGTCGCTTTCGGTGCTGGTGGAGGTGCGCGCAGTGCGGTTAAGTTTTGATGCGAGCGCGCGTGTGCGGATGCGTGCAATTGCGGCCGCAGGTGCTAACGTTGTGCCAGTGCGCGAGGGCCTTGGGGTCAATGGACAGTCGCAACCCAACCCCAGAAAAGAAAAAAAAAAAGAAAAAAATCGGAAAAAGAAAAAAATAGTAAGGCTCCCGCTACGCAACCACTATCCGCAATCCACAAACGGGTGGATGCAGCAGCCGGGAAGGCGCGAAGCAACCAAGCAGGACAAGACTCGAGAACGAGGGGCGAAAATACAAGCAGCTAAAATGGAAATAAACCCAAATAAAATACGATAAAAATGCAGTAGGGCGTGGGCGAGGTGGGCGGGCAAGCAGTAGAGTGGTTGAGACAGCAGCGACGAAGGTAATAGGACAGGCAAGATTACTCGTGCGTCCAATGCGCGGCGCGAGCGTCAGTGCCTTTCAAGTCCCACCAGAGCTTTCCCCAGGCGACAGGGCGCGAGACGCAACAACAGCAATTCGGGAGCCCGAAACCCAAAGAATACGATAAAATGATAAAAGCAGGTTAGACCAGAAAAAATAAATAGATAAAAAGAAGGGCGAGGGAGGGGATGGCTTGAGGTCGAATGACAGGATGGCGACAGAACGTTGCGTCGAAAGGGTTGCGAGGTGCTAGGGGTAGAAGGGGTGAAAAGCGCAAATCAATCGAACGGGAATAAATGGATGGATGGATGATAGATGGATGGGGGAGGCAAGGTATGGATGGAGGGATGGGTGGATGGCTGGGCCGAAGAAGAGAGAGGGAGGGAAACGCCTTCGTTGCGAGCGACTGGCACCGTCCGTCCCCGAGACTTGGGAACGACGATTGATCACTCGCGGCCGTCCAGTGCTCCAGCTCTTCGCGGCGGGTGGGCAAGAAGGCACAACGCGGCGCACGCCGTCGCGGCGGGGAAAGGGGGGTGTGCGTGCAGGTCGCGCCGCCCCAGGCCTGGGACTTCGGCTAGGACAGTCGCAGCGAAGCGCGTGCGGCGCCTGGGATGGAGGGAGGGAGGGGAGGGGTTTGGATGTGGATGTGGATGCGGTCGGGTGGGACTCGAAAGTACTCCGTGCTTCTGGGTGTCTATCTGTACACCCCTGGCGCTCCGCTCTGGCAACCCTGGCCTTGGTCGCGCACTTGAGCTGCCTGACACAAGGCAGGCCTGCTTGGTCGTTTGTCTGTGCGGCGCGCGCGCACTCTTCTTGGCCGATTCACACACTGCGAACAGTTCTGCAGGCGTGCAGCGACAGTGGAGCACCGACCAGGCCGCCGCAAATAAGCCGACGCGAAATCGATGGATGCGATTGATGCAACGCCACCACCAAGACGCTGTCTCTCCACCATCCAATGCCAGCCTGACCTGCGTCAAAGTCGACGGGACGAGGGCAGCGCGTTTTTCTTCGTGTCCTTTCTCCGGCTCCGCCTTTGCCTTCCTTGTCCTGATCTCGTTCTTGTTCCCTCTCCTCTTCTTCTTCTTCTTCTTCCTTTTTCGGGTGGCGACCGATCGACAGATGTCGCCACAATCCCGGCGAGGTTGTGGGACAGACAGGAACCCGCGCAGCACAGCAGAGTCCACTAAAACAGAACAGGCCGTTCGCGCTTCTGCGTTTCGCGCCGAGTGGGTGTGTGAGTGGGCTGGAGGGATGGTTGATGGATATCCGTTCGAGTTGCAGGAAGGAAGGAACGGATTGGATGGGCGGGAAATAGAGGAGGATGGGAGGATGGATGGGAGGGAGGGGAGGGGGCAAAGAGCGACAGTCTTGACCTGCTGGGCTTGCAGGGGTGCTGGTGGATGGTGGCCGATAATGGAGGGTACTGTGTAAGCTCGCGCCGACTGGATGAGAAGCGGGGAGGGGAGGGAGTGATATGGGGTGGATGGATGGCACCTTGTGTGAATGGGGAGAGGGAGGGAGGGGGGTGAGGTTGCCAGCCAGCCGGGGACGCGAGGAGGAGAGCGAGGGAGGAGTGGGAATCGAAGGCGGCTGCGGAGTCGTCGGATCTTCCTTGACTAGCAGCTTCATCCACGTAACCCGGTGCAGAAAGATTCTAGGCCTATTGCCGTTTTGGTCCTCGGACTGGAAAGGGCGCCGTGCAGGTTGACGTCGATCCAATGCCAGCTCGATTTGCGCGGATACTCCGGACTACCCTCTGTGGAAGTCATCGGGTGGTAGCCTCGCCGCAACAATCAGGCGTGATGCAGGCTACAGCATGTGCCCCGAGATTGCGTCCAGAGATAATACACAAAGCTGCAGCTGAACTCGGAGCTCGCTGCCTGTCTGGAGGTTGCTACTATCGTTGCAGGGGATGCTCGAAACAGGTCTGGCAGGTAGCAGCGGCTGCGTGGACCAACATCAACAAGCGCGCTACAGGGAAAGAAAGAGGGGCTTCAAAGGACAGAGAGAGCAAAATGTCCCGCGCCCCGATATTTGTGCTGATGCCGACACTGATGCCGATGCTGATGCAGATGAATGCTTGCTGATGTTGCGCTGTTTCGTCTGTTTCGTTCGTCTGGCCGAGCCCCCACTAATGGGATGGGCCAGCTGGATGACGGGACTCCGCGAGATGCGCGCCCGAAATGGACATAGGCCCGTGTGTCGGCTGCGAAATTGGTCAGCGCGCGTCGGCGAAGCGATGCGAGGACGGGAGAGATAATCCCGGGCGCTTTCGAGGTCCAGCCTCTGATACGCGGATGTACATGCGTGCGAGCGTCTGGGTGCCTCTGTCCCTCGCTCTCTCTTTCTCCCACAAATGCGCGCACTGCACATGCTGCCTGCCCGTCTGCGAACCGTTCAACACCTGGGTATTTCGCCCGAGGGAAGAAGAAAAAGAACTACCGTGCCCCATCGAGGGGCGTCTGATAATGCGCGCCACGCCGTGTTGGGGCCCAGGTCTTGGATCCAGTCGGCCATGGTGTGTCACCTGCGATTCTGCATGAAGCTCCGCCGGCCAGGTTTAGCAGAGGCAACTGAGACAGACGAGAGCAGGCATGCGGCCTGCCCAACTAGGCACCTACCTAGTTCAGTTGTTGGTTTGCCTTCCCCGGGGCCGTTGGATTCGATATCATGATCCGTCGAGGCCGCCTGTTTCCCCGGCCTCGCCTGCTGCGGCCGGGCGGGATGCGCGCCTGCCAGGATTTTTGGGTTGTTCTATTTCTTTGTATTTGCGTTGCCACTAACCTTTCGTCCCTGTCGCACTAGGCCGATACGGATACGTGCTTGCTGTGTTGGATACCTCTTCACCCGTGAGAGAAGCTGGCCTTGAAAGGCGGAGGTCTCAAGATCGACACGGTTATTGGCATGCTGTGGGATCCCCAGGTCTGTCCTTGCACGTATCATGGATACCCATGCTGCGCATGTATCCACAGCCCGTTCTGTCCAAGGCGCGCCGAGGGGCTGCTAGCGAGCCTGCTGCACCCACACGGACACCCCGCAGCGCCCCAGGGCATCCAGCACAAGGGGCCCCCTGGATGGCGAGTGTGTGCATGGTGTGCACAAGCACGCGAGGATCAATCCAGGGGCGTCCCTTGGCCTGCGAGTTGCCTGGAAGGCTGCCGAGGTGTGCGTGTGCCGCGGGCTCCAACAAGGAGCAGCGCCGCCCAGGCTTGACTTCTTTCGGACTTGAGATCGATGTCGTCCAAGAAGACTTAGTGAGCGGGTGGACCAGAATATCTCGAGCTTTGTGTCCACTCACCGTGCATCCATACCCCGGGCGTGGCATGGACGGGCTGCGCCGTCTTCAATCGACGTAAAACCGTATCGACAACAGCCTGGCCGGACAGTCATGGATGGATGCAAGAGGCCCCATCCATGTTTCTCACTCGGATGCGACGTTTTGTGGGGCAGCCACCTCGTGAGCCAAAAATCCAATTTTCTGCAGCCCTCACAAGCACGACATTCCTTGATCCGCCGGTCGAGGAGGGGGGTGGGGGTTAATTGGGCAGAAAATAAGCGGCCGTGCTTGCTTGGTCTCCCCCGATCGAAACAGACCAAACCCCCGACGTCTGCTGGTGAAAACACCCGTGTATAGTTTTGTTTCATTGCCGGGGTTCTAATGCGTTCTTTTACGACAATACACGCTGGCTTCAACACAATTGCTCCATTGAGACGAAAAAGAGAAGTGGTCCAAGAAAAAGGGTTGGAATAAACCATCGTCTGTGGGCTCAAAATGTCAGACGTAGACGTGGGCCACTTTACCTGCTGGATTTCTCACTGGCGTTGACCCATTTCTTCCGCTGCGGCCCTGTCGAACAAGCCTCAGCTTCAATCTCGGGTCCCTGCTGTCTCAGAATGAGGGAGTCGATAATTCCACGAATACGAACCACAGCCACGGGTCTTCTATTTCCGCTACTTCTGCTCGCGCCGGAGAACAAAAATATCCAGATTTGGAACCCGCCAATTTTTAATCCGCGCTTTGCAATTATGCTTGTGTGTAAGGTGGCTTGGGTCTGTCCGCTAAACTCAGCACACATGCCATTGCTCGTATCGGCAAGGCTGAGACTGTATGTGCTCTCTTCCACGCCCAGCTGCTGGCCACCGAGCTAGCAAGCAACCAACCTGGACACCATCTGCATCTACTTATTGCGCCATTCCTCCCAGTGGCTGGCGATAACTCCACAGCTCCCAGTTCGTGGTGGGTGTCCGATGGGTGGATGCACAAAGAGGCGGTTACATCATCGCCCATCTAAAATCGCCAGCAGGCCTCCGTTGGCGGGCCTGTGCTTGTCGAAGAAGCAATCCCCACACTCACCAGTGGTTGTTGCAGGGGAGGCGGGAAGTCGGGAGCGAGATCTGCTCTTCGGCCGCTCATGGGAGGGCTGGCTGGGGCCCGCCCTCCTCTGTCCCTCCCTCTCCCTGTCTGGCGGTGCACCACACCCGGGGACATCACCATCCCTACGGTACACCCCACCGTTTCCCGCCCACCGGCCCTCTCACCTCACAACATAAAGCGCGCCGCCAGATGCGCCGCGCGGTGCCAGGGCCATTTGTGTCACTGTTCCATGAATCAGTACCTAGGTGAGACGCGAGATCCCGGGGCCGAGCTTGTTTTTCTTTCTATGCATACCCCGTCGACGTAGGCGTCTCTCGCCTAGCTTGAGATCCTCGCTACAGGAATTATTAACCGATGCTTCCTAATGCAACCTGTGTCCATACTGAGAATACCGGCATGGATATCCGGAGCAATTGTCGAACTTCAACTTGGGCCTGGACCTTCTTAGATTGAAGCGACAGGGGCTCGTGGTTTCCAGGGCGGTAGCTTGATTGTCGATCCATCAGGTCAGGTTTCCATTTTTATCACCATCATCCTTATTGCCTTCCGTATCCGTCCAAGCCCATCTCCAACACTCACACCCATCACGCCCGCAGCAGCTGGCCACCTGCCTCTGGTGCAGACTGACTGCACGTCGCAGCCCAAAGGAACTGTCAGTATGTAGGCTTAGTCTCATTGCTTCTGGACGTGGATGAGACTGCATATGGTGACGCAGGCTAAGATAGAAGAGAATGTGAGAGAAAAAGAAAAAAAGTCCGAACTCCGCACCAAATATCGCGCGTCGGCGGATAATCTCCGCCGCCATGACAAGATGACAGACACCCTCGATATCTCTGCCCGCACGACGCATCAGCATCAGGATCAGAAGGACCAGCTGCAGCGGTGACGGTAAGCCAAATCGAGCTCGTTTCCCCGGGGGCCCCATCCGAGAAATTCCCAACCTCGACTCGGTTCGAATAACGCTGCTGACCTGTCGAAGGACCAGCGACAGGGTGTGGCGTGACACTTGTCACATGAAAGATCACACGGCAAGCCCAGTGCCGTCTTCGTCAATAATCAAGACTAATCAGGGGTACCAGCTCGCTTCGGGAATATCGACCGTGCCAAGGGGTGACACTAACCAAGAACCCTGGCAGGAGGGCGGCCGAACCACATCCCGGTTGCGCACGGCTTTGCGCCTTAGCCAGTTGGTGTGGTGACACAAACGCTCTCTGTCAGGAATCGAATGCGAGCTCCATCTGCAAGGGCCTGCAGGCTTCTGTGACCCATAGTCCGCGCCATGCCGTAGCCACAATGCTCATTTCCATGGGACACCATCTCGAGGACGGTAGCAAATGTTTCCATGCACGAGAGTTAGATATTCCATCATGCCATGGAGCTAACGTGGTCTTGGGAGGCTACTGCTGCAGTGCCCGGGGTGCTCCCTGGTTCGGTCCACATCATGGTTGAACGGCTCTGGCTCCTCGAAACATTCGGGCGTGGTGCAGTCTGCTCAAGCCGGCAAGTATGAGGTACATGCTATGTATGTCGGAGCTTAGCAGCCGGAGACCTCAGCACGGATGTACATTACGCAGCACCAGCACCAGCACCACTACTGGCGCCCGTGCATACACGCTATCCGTGGGGCGCAGGAGACAGAGGTGCAGGGCATTAAGTGCTCGCCGCCCGCTGAATGGACTAGCTGCCTCTTCGAGGCACGGAGGGTCCCCGCCACAGCGGGCGCGCGCTGTTGGCGTGGGCATTGGCGTTGGCGTTGACGACGCAGATGAAGATGGGCGTTGTCGACCCGCCCGGGATCAAGGCGCAAATCATCACCCGGCGCCACCGGCCGTGATTGGTCTGGAGCGGGAGGGCCGCATCTGCGAAGATGAGAAAAATACGCCACGGCTGAAACAAACCCCCCCTGGGGGGCCCCTCGACTGTCGTGTTGGCAGGAGCATCGGCAGGTCGGCCCAGAGACAAGCCCAGGCTCGGGGTATTGGCGGTGGCTTTCCAGCCCCTGTCGACTGCAGCGGCCTTGGGCGAATCAGGGCCGATAAACGCGCCAGCAGGATGAAGTGGGGGAACGACGGGTCGAAGAAACAAATCCCGCCCGGGAATATTGGTTTATCTGACTCACAGCTATTGCCTGCCGGCCGTAGAATTTGCCTTGACCGGAGAGCAGAAGCATGCTGCATGTATTGTAAACGTACTCCGTGTTGGGGCAGGATGTGACGGGGCCAATCCTGCCGGGGTGGACGGCTTTCCTCGAGGGGTGGCCGGAGATAAGTTGGCGCGTTGGGGCAAGTCGCCTATCGAGCGACCCAGAGGCAGCTCCCAAGATTGATGCAAAGGCTCAGCTGAGCCGCTGCTTTCCCAGGCATGTCGTTCGTGTTTCGACTCGTCTTATTCGCGTCCCGTCTCAAGTTATTTTTATTTATTTTTTGCCGCGCACAAGGCCTTCCCTGCTCAGATCCTGTTCGCGAGGCCATACCTACGATGGAACAATTCCCTTAGCTGAGCGGCATATCGGCCGGTTGCCCGTGCTCGCTCGCACGCACAACTGGAAAGTTGTCGGAAATGATAAGCTTGTCCAGGAGTCTGGGGAAGGGCGGAAATGACGATGGTGTGAAGGCGCCCAAGCTCCCCATAAGTCTCGAAAAAGGGTGGGCTAAAGAGGAGGGGTGGGTGGAGAAGTGGACATGGTGAGCTCCATGCGCTAGCTGGGATTCTCTGCATGGGTCACAAAAAACCCGCGCCAAGGGCCGGACGGCAAGCTATTATTGGCCGGTGCGATGGCAGCTGACACACGGACCATGGTGGGGTTTGACGAGACGGAGAGAGGCCCAAAGGGTGCTGCGCTGCATGTCCCGCCCACGGCCTGCATTTCGTCTGAAGCTGGCTCCGAGTGCTGATGGTGTGACTTGGGGCTAGGCCGATCCCCATCGCTGCACATTATTTAGCACATGCATACGCATACGCATATCTGCCTTGGGATGTAAAGAGGGACAGACTGGCCTAGGTATCCACGTCATGTATAGTGTAAGAGATAGCTATCCCTGCCTACAGACACGCAGCTGACTGACCTTCCTCTCTCGTTTCGTCCATTGTTGCGACCTTCTTTACAAGCGAAGTGACGGAACAAATCCCCGGTCGGTTAAAACTGCAATCATTGTTGATCCTCCGTGTTTGCCGCAATGCATGGGCCAAGCCTTGACGGCTTGTCAGGGACCCTAAGCGACAGCCATCCAGTCACCCACCCGACACTTTGGCGCGCAACCCAACAACCTCGCACGCATCCCTCGGTGCTGACCGCAGGTAGGTGTGCCTGGCACGCCTGGGTACAGTACCTCCCTATGTTTCCCCATCACTCCAACTCCAGGATTTCCCAGTGTAGAGTTGGTAATTTCCGAATCACCTCACAGGCATGGCAGCCATCTCAGGAGGCGTGCAGCCCAACAATATCCTCCAGGCAAGCCAGGCTCCATTCACAGCGATGGACGGCCTGGGGCTGACCCCACTGACGGGTGCCGGTCCGCAACGGAAACCGTGGCACCCCTCCCCCCTGTGCGCAAGGTGGCCAGCCAGGCGCGCAAACAAAGACGGGCGGGCCATCGGCAGAGGCCACACACACTGCGCTAATGTCCGCTTCACCCACCCTTTCCCCCTCCCCCATCACAATCTTGCTGCAGCAGAGGGGAACACCACTCCCCAGTCCAGCTGTGGCTCCCGCCCGTCTTGTCTTTCTTTTGCAGCCAGCCACCAACAAATCTGCGGCTGGGCGGAGCGGGAGTGACGCACACCCTGGATAGCCGTCTTTACTTGGATAGGCCACCCTCTCGGCCCCTAGAAGAGTTCCAGTTGGTTTTGAGTTGACGAGTCCCATAACCGCTTAGCCGTCAAGGTATACTGTGTACCTGTGTGTTGCTGGGGCCTCCAGCATTTGCACAGGGGGGCGGTGCAGTTGGTTGCCGTCAAGCAGACTCATGTCTGTACTGACAGAGTGGGCCACAAGAGTCCGTTGTTTCCATGTGGGAGCGTGGAGAACGGAGGAGTGTGTTATTCTTTACCTAGGTAGTGAGATATGAAGCGACCGTCAGTTCGAAGGGTGTCTCGTGCGAATCTCAAAAACCATCCTCATCATTGGCCATCAATGACCCCTGCGTGTCTATCCAGCTCCAGGCGCGCAGGTGGCCAGCAGAACCACAAATGTTGTGCTTGCTTTTGTGCATCATGACGACAACGACAGATCCGCCCCTCATCTCGTCAGGCGACCGAACTCCACTGGTTCTCTAAGGTTTGGCGGGAAACGGCGGATATCCACTACTGCAGCGGGTCTTTGGCTGGAAAGTGGCTGCCCACGCACATCAGCAAAAAAAAAAAGACAGTTCCTCGGAGGAATAGGAACAGGAATAGATACGGAATTGAGAAGAAAAAAAAAAGAGAGAGATAAAAAAGCCGAATAAAAACGGGAATAATAATAAGGAAAGAAATAAGAATAGGACGGCTTACGGAACTAACAATTTCATTTAATCTTGTGTAAACTGCCGTTTTTTGTGTGGGGGACGTGCTGGCCAAGACAACACAGAGATACCACTTTTCCCATATGAAAGCCCGCGGCCTGTGTTCTGGAAACTGCACAGCTAGCATGGCTACAACGTTCAAAAACTGACAGGTGATAACCTCCGAGATATAGTTCTCAATACTGGACAATGAAAGTATATGGCGAGCCCAAAAGGGCACGATGGAACCGAACCTACAGGGCACAGGAAAGAATGGTCTGTGATGTGGGTCGTGATCGTGGTGCGTGTGCCAGTCTAGGAAGCGGTCCACAGAGACCAAAGACCCACGCCAGGGCAGCCACCCCTCCCTCCAAATGGTGCATGTACTATACTTTATATTCGACATGCTCCTACCCGGTGGTGTGTCGAGGTGAAGACCGGTTGAATGAATAGAAACCGGCGAAACATGTCGGCGGCACTCTAACCCCAGAACGGCAACTTATCTTATCTGACCGCGCAACCGATGCCCGCCATCCTCTTCTATTTTTAGTGTCGTGTAAAACGATCCAAGAAGGTGGTCCCTCGCGCTCGCGTGGGATGACGACGATAGTAGGGTGGGGCAATATGGGAAAAGGACTCGGCTGAATAGAGCTTGGGCGGGCCTGATCAGACGACTTAGGCCGCATCCGCTGGGTCAGCTTTGCTGTAAACATTGCGCAATCTAGTCACTTCTCTTACCCTGTTGCTATTTATCGAAAGTTCATGCCGATTTCGCTCGTCAGGGGTTGAGTGTTGGTGGTATGTTCGACATGCACCTGATGGTCTGAGATTTGGGCAATGAATGCGGCGAAAGAAAGGATTCTCGAGAGCAACAACAGCTACGGAGTAGTTTGTTTGAAATAGGCTGCGTATGTGTACCTGGGTAGGTGGCGGCTATCCATGGTACACAGGCGCCCGTGACGCGCGCTCGATAAGGCCTTGATAAGCTAAAATACCCACGCCCCACCCAAATTTTCCACCCACGCAGGAGCCTGCAGCAGTAACGCGTGCCTTTATACTTCGCTCGCCATTGATCAACTCAGCTTTATGATCGCGCACATCTAGACAACGTGTACCGATTGCGGCACCATTCACGGTAGCTTCTACATCGCAACGCATAAGCGACTAAACAGGCCCTGGGAGCGGGGACTCTCAAGAGAGCGATCACCTCTCGGGCGGCGAGAACTATGGCGAGCCTCAAGAGGTCAACGGGCTCGGACCCGCTGGCTTCGAGCATCTCCAACAAGGTCTACGTCCGGTCGACCAGGAGTGGCAAGGTCCAAAAAATTGTAAGAGAGGTCTATCTAAGGCAGGACATCCCTTGCTCGTCCAAGCTGTGCTTGTCATGCCTCCAGTCGGCACCCAGAGATGCCTCTGGGAATAGTATGTGTCTTTTCTTCTCTTTTTCTCTCCCACATCGGCCCTGCCACTCCGACTGTGCCGTTGGCTTACTAGATATCCAGTGAGCCCCTTTGTTCTCTCCGAGAAGCCGGCGGGAACGAAGGAGTTTCCACAGGGCCACTACCTCGTGCCCGACACCAATGCTTTCTTAACGGCCATGGATCTTTTTGAGCAAAGTGATTCCTTTTGCGACGTTGTGGTCCTGCAGATTGTTCTGGAGGAGGTGCGGAATCGCTCGCTGCCGCTCTACAACCGCCTGATCGCCCTGACCAAGAGCGACGAGAAGCGCTTCTACGTGTTCTTCAACGAGTTTCGCATCGAGACTCATGTCTCCCGCAACCCGGGCGAGTCGGTCAACGACCGCAACGACCGTGCGGTCCGACGTGCTGCTGCCTGGTACCGCGACCATCTTGCCGCCACAACGGTCAGGTCCAACAAGCTACCGCCCGCCGTCGTGCTCCTCAGCGACGACAGAGGCAACCTGAGGCAGGCGAGAGAGGAGGACATCCCGGCATACTCGCTGGCACAGTATGTCTCTGGCCTTAAAGATGGTGACAGGCTTATGGACTTGGTCCCAGAAGCACAGGATGAGGAAATTGTGCGACAGAAGTCGTCCGAGCATCTCTACCCGGAATACTATACAATGTCTAGGATGATGACGGGTGTAAAGAGCGGCTTGCTGCATCAGGGCATCTTCAACGTGTCGCCATACAACTACCTGGAAGGGACCATCCGCGTTCCCGCCTTCACCAGGCCGCTGTTGGTACTGGGACGCGAGAACATCAACCGGGCGGTGGACGGCGATGTGGTGGTGGTCGAAGTGCTGCCCAAGGATCAGTGGAAGGTGCCGTCGACCCGTATCATCGAGGAAGACGCCGTGACGAGGAACGAGAACGCTGGAGGCGACGAGGAGGAGGGTGGTGGGCAACGGGGCGATATGGTCTCGGAGAAGGAGCGGAAAGCGCTACAGGAGGAGGTGAAGCGGATGCAGGCAAAGGGCGCCGAGGCGCAGGCACAGCCCACGGCCAAGGTTGTCGGAGTCATCAAGCGCAACTGGCGTCAGTATGTCGGCCACATTGACCAGACCTCGGTCAGCCAGTCGGCAACGCAGGGCAGAAAGCAGGAGACCGTCTTCCTCATCCCGATGGATAAGAAGGTGCCCAAGATCCGGCTGCGGACCAGGCAGGTGGGCGAGCTTCTCGGCAAGAGGATCCTAGTCACCATTGACGCCTGGGATCGGGATTCGCGCCACCCCGTCGGCCACTTTGTGCGCTCGCTGGGCGAGCTCGAGACCAAGGCGGCCGAGACGGAAGCGCTCCTGCTCGAGTACGATGTGCAATACCGGCCCTTCCCCAAGACGGTCCTTGACTGTTTACCCAAGGAGGGCCACGACTGGCGGGTTCCCGCCAGCACCGAAGATCCCGGCTGGAGGGACCGGGAGGATCTCCGGCCGCTGCTCATCTGCAGCATCGACCCGATTGGCTGCCAGGACATCGACGACGCCCTCCACGCCAGGACGCTGCCCAACGGCAACTTCGAGGTCGGGGTGCACATTGCCGACGTGTCTCACTTTGTCAAGCCCAACAACGCCATGGACACCGAGGCTAGCATCCGCGGCACGACCGTGTATCTGGTCGACAAGCGCATCGACATGCTGCCGATGCTGCTCGGCACGGACCTCTGCTCGCTCAAGCCCTATGTCGAGCGGTACGCCTTCTCGGTGCTGTGGGAGATGACTGCCGAGGCCGAGGTGGTGGGCGTGCGCTTCACCAAGTCGGTCATCAAGTCGCGCGAGGCCTTCAGCTACGAACAGGCGCAGATCCGGATCGACGACGCGTCACAGACGGACGAGTTGACCGAGGGCATCCGCACGCTGTTGCGGCTGTCAAAGAAGCTGAAGCAGAAACGCATGGATGCCGGCGCACTCAGCCTCTCGTCGCCCGAGGTCAAGGTCCAGATGGAATCGGAGACGTCGGACCCCATAGACATCAAGACCAAGGTGCACCTGGACACCATGTCTCTCGTCGAGGAGTTCATGCTGCTCGCCAACATCAGCGTCGCGGGCAAGATATACGAGGCGTCGCCGCAAACGGCCATCCTGCGGCGGCACGGGGCGCCGCCGAAGACCAACTTTGACGAGCTGGCCAACCAACTGCGCGTCAAGAAGGGCTTTGAGCTGCGCGCGGACTCATCGCGCGCTCTGGCCGACAGCCTGGACGCGTGCGTCGAGCCAGCAGATCCCTTCTTCAACACGCTGGTCCGCATCATGGCGACGCGCTGCATGATGTCGGCCGAGTACTTTTGCTCGGGCACCCAGGCCTACCCCGAGTTCCGCCACTACGGCCTCGCGTCCGAGATCTATACGCACTTCACATCGCCCATCCGCCGCTACGCCGACCTGGTGGCGCACCGCCAGCTCGCCGCCGCCATCGGCTACGAGGCCGTCGCGCCCAGCGTCCGCAGCCGCGGCAGGCTCGAGGCCGTGTGTCGCAACATCAACGTGCGCCACCGCAACGCCCAGCTGGCGGGCCGCGCCAGCGTCGCCTACTACGTGGGCCAGGCCCTGCGCGGCAAGGTGGCCGAGGAGGACGGGTTCGTCATGAAGGTCTTCAGCAACGGCTTCGTCGTCTTCGTGCCCCGCTTCGGCATCGAGGGCCTGATCCGCCTCCGCGACCTGGCCGAGCCCGAGCCCGAGGCCGAGTACGACGCCGAGACGTACGCCCTGCGCACCTCGGGCTCCCGCGCCGTCGCCGTCGAGCTCTTCCAGAAGGTCAAGGTCCGGATCACGGACCAGAAGGAGGAGACGACCGGCAAGCGTGGTGTGAAGATGGAGTTGATATAGGGAGCCGAACGAGACGGAATGGAACTGCCGGCACCGGACAGATGGGGTCCCACTGTTTCAAGAACACACTCGCTGTTTCGCTTTGGAAGCGGCATTTTGTGCGATTTTGCTAGTGGCTCGGCGCGAATAATACCCCAGGATAAGAAAAAGAGCATGAGGAGACCAGGTGGAGGGATCAAGCAGTTTTTGCATCGAGATGTGCTATGTATTGAGATGCATGAAACAATAGAATCGGCCATGTCGCCCGCCCTCTCTCCTCCGTCCATCCTCCCATGAGGAATGCACACCTCGGCAGTGAGAAACGCCGCTCCTAATGCCTCGGGGCAGGGTTCAAAGATTAAAGTACCTGGTAAAGTAAGATAGAGAGTAGCCATGCATTGGTGGAAGCCCCAAGAACCGTCGTGATATTCGTAAGGAAAAAGAAAAGGGGGAGGAAAAGGGGGCGTCGAGGAAAAGAAGAGGAGGGAGAAAGTGGAGATGGAGGGGCACAGATACAAATGACCGAGACTACCTCACCTGCGAGGAAGCAGCCACGGCGTGGGCGGGGAATATAGGTGAAGCAAGGGGCCAAGGCTGGGAATATAAGAACCTCCCAAGGGCAGAACATACAAAGTGGAACCGAAAAAAAGCCCAAGCCTTCGAAGCCCCTAACTCGATGCCCATGCGATCTCGTTTTCTTTCTTTTATGACATGGGTATGCGTGTGCACTTACTACAAGGAGCGTCTCAACACCCTCCCGTGTTACATCTCTTCATGAGGATTCTGGCCGAACAGAGAGACATGATAGACAGCAGGGAGGGCACATCTAGCGGTTAGGGGTGAGAGAAACAAAACTGGGAGAAGGCTGTAGACAGAGCAGTAGCGGTAGGCGGAGCTACCATGCAAGGGGGTATAGGAGCAGGTAGAGTCGGCGTGGAAGGGGGCAGATGAATGTAACACGCAGTAGTGCCAGGAGGTATCAAGTAAAAGCAAACGGCGAAAACCGGTCAAAGTAGAGTTGTAAAAGACCCGCAAAAAAAAACCCCCACGCGTCGATTACGTGAAGCCCTCTAGTAGAAGCTGCCATCGCCCATCATGCTACCACGACTTGATGTCGAGGTCGGGTTCGGCGTGTTCTGAGCCGAGGACGAGCTACCGTCGCTCGGGGTGGGCGGCTCGACGACGCGGTTGCGGATGGTCATGATCCAGTCGTGGTGCAGCAGGTCAAGCGCGGTGGCGCGTTTCTTAGAGTCGCGGACGAAGCAGCGCTTGAGGAAGTCGATACCCTGGGGGCTGAGCTGGTCCGGGGTCGGCAGCTGGGGCGGGTTGCCCTGGGCGATGTTGTACATGATAGCCCACTCGTTGTCCAGGTTGGCCCAGGGGCGGCGGCCCGTGGCCATCTCGAGGATGACGCAGCCGAGCGACCACACGTCGATGGCGCCAAAGTGGCCCAGGTTCTCGCCCTTGATCACCTCGGGCGACATGTACATGGGCGTGCCCGTCATGGACTTGTTGGGCTTGGAGGCGGCCAGATCCTGGCCGGCCAGAGTGCGGCCCTGACGCGCAATCACCTTGGCGGCGCCGAAGTCGACATACTTGATGATGCCGTTGTGGTCTAGCAGGATGTTTTCGGGCTTTATGTCGCGGTGCGCAACCTTAATCTCGTGCAGGTAGGCTAAGCCCTCAAGCAGCTGCAGCGCGTACACCATGATGACCTGCTCGTCTTCGATGCGTCCGTGCTCTAGCAGGTTGGCCAGCGAGCCGCCCGAGCAGAACTCCATGAAGATGTAGACGCGGTCGCGGTGCACCTCGATACCGTAGTACGAGACCACGTTGGGATGGTCGACCGACTCGAGCACCCGCATCTCGTCCTTGATCTGGGTCGCGATGGTCGGGATCAGCTTCGGGTCCTGCAGCCGGATCTCCTTGACTGCCATGAGATGGCCCGTATCCAGGTTCATGGCGGCATAGACGTTTCCAAAGGTGCCGCCGCCCACGAAATGGCCTTGCTGCCAGCGCATCGTGAAGTTGGTCGCCGTGGACGACAACAGGGCCAGCGACCGGTCCACCTCGTTGGACGCCTCGAGCACACGACCCAGCGCCGATCGCTCGAGGGCAATCTCCTTTCGGCCCTCGTCGATAGCATCAAGGGCGTGCAGACGGTGGGTTGTCACGAAGCGTGACGCCTCATCGTCGTCGAGCGTGTTGTGATCCAGCCGCCGCATCTGGCCGACCATGGCCTCAAGCCGCAGCTTCTCGGCCTGCGCCGCCACCGTTGACCGGGCGCCCATGATGTCGAAGTGGGATATCAGCAGCCGCATGCAACCGCCCACGTTGCATCGCAGCCGGTCGTACTCGGCCTCGCACAGCTCCAGGATGTGGCGACCACGCGTCATGACCATGGCAAACTCAAGGGCCAGCACGGCCCAGCGAAAGGCTTTGCGGTCCGACGACTGACAGTCTTCGCAGATGAAGCTGACCCAGTCCAATGCCAGTTTGGCAAGTTTGAGATTGTTCATCTGGCGGCGATTGCTGTCGAGATATAGTAGCGAGCGCTGGCCGAACTCGGTGGCGAAAACAAAACACGTCTGGATCAGCTCCTGATAGTCAAGCCCTTTTGTGTTTTGGCGGATGATCTCCACGCTGTCCATGAATCTGTACGGAAGCGAACCAGCGGACATGTTAGTAAGGCATGTAAAGAGAGATGGGTGAACAAATGACCATTGGGAAAGGAGACATTGGGAAGTGAGAGGAGTGCTCACGTGTTGCTCAGCTTGTGCTGCACCTTGCGAATCTCCATCAACCGAGCGTTAACCTTTGGAAGGTTGGACCGCTGCTCAATGAGTAGATCCAAGTGCATGTCGAGGATGTCGAGGAAAGTGCGCTTGGCGTTAACTAGGCGAATCTGCGAGCCGCCAGCGATGAGGCGCAAGTGGCCAGTCTTAAGCTCGACGGGCTCCTCACGCACAGATAGCTGAATCTTGGGCCCCCACCAGGCAGGGTCGCCCTCGGGCCGCATGACGAGAATGTAGGGGTTTGTCGGGTCGTCGACCAGCTGCTCGTAGGCTGTGGTGGCAATTAGCGACTGTATCTCTCCCTCACGGTCCGCCAGGGAGGGCGACGCGATGACAAGCAGGCCCTCGTGCTCTAGGCTGCCCGTGTAGACCTGGAAGTGGCCCGTCTCTTGCAGGCGCGCAAAGAACTCCTGCATCTTGTCGGGCCGGAACGAGATGCTGAAGTCGGATGCATTCTCATAGTTATCGTTGAGCATTCGCGAGAAGCGCTGCAACATGCGCTGACGCACTCGCACCGACTCGAGAACTTGCTTGTAGCGCTTGCTCATGTCGGGGACGGACTCCTTGGGCTTGCGTTGCAGCTCCTTCTCGAATGTGATGCTCAGCCTATTAAGTGTCTTGAAGGTCAGGGAGCTGAACTGCTCAGCCACCTCGATGTCGCCGCGGTACAGCTGCCGGGCGATATCGTTGGCAAAGTCCCACTCCTGGAACAGCAGCTCGGCCTCCTTGAAGGTGTTCTTGTTGCCGCCCAGCTTCCAGTTGAGCATTTTGAAGTAATACCTGAGCGCATCGAGCACGACCTGGTCGAACGTCTCGTCGATGCACGGCGGCAGCTCCCAGCCGGGCTGCGGCTGCGACACGGCGGTCGATTCGTGCTTGGTGCGGATCGCCAGCTTGAGCAGGATGCGGAACTGCGAGATCATCTGGTCTTGCATCATAGGGCTCTGCTGCGCCGACTCCTTCATGCGTTTTGTGTAGGCTAGCCGCACCTTGATGATCTCCTCGATCAGGCGCGATGGGAAGCTGATGAGTGTGAGTAGCTCATCCAGGTCAAGCGGAAGATGGCGCTTCTTAAAAACCTCGTGGTTGAACAGCAATGTCTCGCGTGCCTTCTCGATAGTCGTCATTATGCCTACAAGCATACCACGCCGCTTACTCTTGCCGTCCTCTTCGACATGGTCGTGCAGCGACCGGAGTCCCTCCTCTTTCATCAGCCGGTCCATAAAGGACGAGTCGTCGGCGAGCCCGCCATGCAGGGTGCTTGGTGACTTATCCCTCGTACGCGAGAAGTCGAGCTCGTCGTTGCCTACCCACTGCTTGAGCACTGTGAGCTCCGTTTGGATGAGCTGGCTGACGTTGTGCCACGCCACGACCGCGTCGCACGCCTCCTGGAAGAGAACCGTGTTGGCCGACTTGTGAGCGGCCAGCAGCGCCGAGCGCGAGGGGTAGTGGCTCTCGATGCGCTCGATCTTGCGCATCACGTCGAGAACCTGCTGCACCGTCGACTTGCCGGCCTCGCTCTCGCCCGCGATTTGGAAGTCGATAACTTCGTCGATCAGCCGGTCTAGCGTGCCGCGCGCATCTTCCACCATGCGCCGCTGCACCGTCAGGTGGCGCCCGCACACACGCGCGCGTATGCCCATCCAAAGCTCAGCTCCGCGCGCCGACTTGCCCAGTTCCTGGCCTGTAGCTCCGATGAGCCGTTTCTTCTCCTGGCGCACCACGTCGCCTGTCAGGACAGCCTCGAGCATGCCGTGCCACTCGAGCCGCTCACGATTTGTCGGCTTGCGTAGATCTTCCTCTGTAGGTTGCGTATCGTCGGTTCCGTCGAAAATAATGACGTTCTGATCGTACGTATCGTCAAAGGGCACCTCAGACGACGGTGTCTCCCCCTCAGAGTCTGAGTCTGGGTACCCATCAGTGCCACCGACGGGAAATCCCGAGTAAGGGACGAAATAGTCGGCATTGCCCCCGCTATAGTCCTGCGCGCGCAGCCGCCGCACATACTCCTTCTCCTGCTGACCGTATGCGCCACGATGCTTGGAGGCGGAACGCAGATCAGATGTAGACGTGTGTATGTAGGACGGGGTCTGCTGTGTTGGTTTGCGCGCGGGCTGGTAAGTATTTGAGGGTGTCCTGGCCGGTCCGGTCGGCCTTTGTGGTGGTCTCGGGGTGGCTGAGCCATTGGAGTATGCGGTGCCTGTTGCGGGTGTTGCCACTCCTGCAACCACCGCGGCGGCGGCGTCACCATTAGAACCGTGTTGTCGACTGCCACTGGAACCATTGATGCCTAGAGAGGCCATGGAGCCCGAGTGACTGGCGGCCTCGGCATATATGCCCAGCGAACCCAACTCGTCTGGAGTCTCGGATGCATGCATCGGCTCGATGGCTAGTTCGTTTGACGAGTTCGAGTTGTCCGAGTCGCTCGGGATGGGCACTGGCCTGAGGGGCCGCTCGTCCTCGCCCTGGGAAAAGCGCACGGCGCGGGGGGATGTTTCGGCCGACATGGTGTTTGGCATGGGGGCGGTGGGCGACCCAGGGGCCGGGCGGGAGGAGGGACGGGCGGTCAAAGGCGCCGGGCGGGTGACCGCTGCGAGGCGGATACGCAGGGAAATGGTCGCCAAAGGGCCCCGCGGCTTGTCAGATGCAGCAAACAGCTGTGTGCTGGAACATCGAGGGCAGGCGTGGTCTCGTCGGGGCTTCGAGGGAGATGCCAGTCTCGGAATTTTGGGGCGGCGTCGACGGCGATCTGCTGACAGCGAAATATGCCGGGAAGAATTGAGGTCTCTACACCAAGATAGACAAAAGGAGGGCGAAGAAAAAAGCAGCGGAGGCACGATGTCTGGGGAGATAGTCAAGGATGGAGGATGGAGCTCGGACGGCACGGGATGGAGCCTCCACTCAGTGGCAACGCAACAGCTGCACGCAAATCGGCTCCAGCTGGTGGGCTCTAGCTGTCGATCCTTTCGTCGTTGGAGCTGGGCGTGGGCCCAGCCACTGAGCGTTGTCGCAGCGGGTCCTTCCTTCCTCCACCATCGAAACCTCACTAGTGCATGGGTCACCATTTTACAGGCAAATATTGTGCATATCGTGAGGACCGCGACAAGTGTTCACTACTTCGGCACCTTAGGTAGCCCAATTGAAGGCCGGGATGCAGAACATGCCTGCGTGCATTTGGGCCTGTCGTGCTGCATCCACACCCATGGTTCTCGCGCTTTTGGTGTCAACACTCGACACTTGTGGGACCTTTCTGCGTAGTGGTAGATACACAGATATAATAGATACCCGTCCTGAGGGAGACTGCGCTTGATGAGACAGAAACCCCTTTGTGTCGTCCACCGGGTCGTAATCGGTATCAATCCTTTCCCATCCTCCTTTTATTTCAGGGCAAAAGAAGGAAGAGTGATATTTTGGTGGCTATTGAATGATGTGCAGGGCTTGTGTGTTCTCAATCGATCGATCCCTTGCTGAGGGGAGACAAGCCCACTTTCCGCGGGTTTCATTGTGGCTGAGGATCGCAGTCGATATGTGCAATCGAGAAAACCCATCGGCGCCCAGGTTGCAACATGTCATCTCCATCGGGGTCAAAACCTGCCACGTGCACTTCCTCTTGAGCCACACCTCTCAGAGTGCGCTTCCTTCCCCATTGGTGCATCAGAGTTCAAGCTGTCTGGCAATGAGGCAACGTCTGGTGGTGGGGGCGCCACGCCTCGAAAGTGGAACTCTAGGGGTTGTCGCGTGTGAGGGGATCTCGACGCGTGACGCCACTCCAAAAATCATCCTTCGGCGTCAGACGCCAATTTGTCCCGCCCCATTGCCCAGCCAAAAACGATACCTATTCATCCCTGCCTTGTCCTGGGTGACCTCGCCGGTATCCACACGCCCGGACTGTCAATGGAAACACCGACGATTGTTTTGAACGATGCATTGAAGCCCGGCGACTCTAGATTCGCCTTCTCATGGGCCCGTCTTTTGGTCCATCTGTAATATGCCGCCCTCCTCCGACGCGTCACGCCCACTGCCCCAGCCGAGGTCGGGCATCTTGACGCCCGCCTCGGACGGCTCCGTCAACCGGCTGTCCCCCCGAGGCCTCGGGGCCCGACGGAAGGTTTCGGCCGATAGTAGCGCCGTGGTCACAGATCCAACCAAGCGGCCGGCCCGAACACGTCCTGCGCTGTCCATGGAGGAGCTTCTTAAAGCATCTATTGTCGTCAAGGTGCCTTATCCATGTACTTCTTGGGTTGAGGCTCTGACAGCACCGGGTCTGTCTAACACTCTTGTCTCCTCCAGCCGCATCCGCCCAATGTATTCGCAAAGCCTGTCACTCTACAGCCACTCATGCTGCTCCCCCGGGAGTGCTTGCCACTGGCGCATATCGACCTGGCCGACCCCCATGGCGAACTCCCATCCGCCCGATTCTTCGAGTCCTGCATTCGGATCATGGAACTCGAAGGCCGTCTTGGGTCTAACACGCTCATCGCCCGCTCCGAGTCCAGCCGCATCGCCTACGCCATTGAACGCCACGGCAATGGCTACTATGTGCTATGCAAACTGGGGTCATGGGTAGACATGACTGAGCTTGTAGAGGATTCGACCGTCGCGTGTAGCGAACGCATAACACTCGCTAAAGCTCCGCCGGCCACCTCTGCATGCTTCGAACCGCCTTTGATCACTCCGCATATATACTCCGAGTCTAAGCGCAAACGGCAAGCAATCGAGGACCTCCAGTCGCTCTGCAAGAAACGGCAAAGGTCGCAGTCGGTTACTAGCCTAGCGCCACAGCACCCGTCGCAGCAGTCGCAGATCCCGCAATGTCACCTGCCTACGCCAGTCGATGAGGTTTCCCAGGTTGACCAACCGGTTGCCGGTTCTCCAACGGAACCACATCCTCAGACTTTCCCGTTCCAGGACGAGGTGCAGCTGCCGACGTCTCTACAACCGCCGTCCAGCACTATCCTGGATACACAACAGACCGCAGGAGACATTTTCAATCATATACGAACACAGTATCTCGAGACTTTGTATCACTCCATGGGATCCCTGGCGTACTTTGCCAAGGGTCCTCTGTCGCGCGCGCGCGCTGCCTTCAACCTCAATTGTGACGGGAATCTCGATATGAGTGACCTCGTCGGGTTTCTGAAGAGCCTCGTCTTGACGACGATACTGATCGACAAGAAATACCTGACCACGGTCCCCGGTGTGGTTGAGCAGATGAAGCTGTTGGTGGAGAGCTCAGACGAGGGGAGGGCCACTCGTCCCAAAAAGAGGCTGCCAAAGAAAACCAGGATAGGAAAAGACGGCCTCTATCCGAACGAAGGGGACGACGTGAGGAGGTGGTGGACTAGGACAAGGCCCGAACTGAGAGACGAAGAGACATCAGTCAACCCTCAGCAGGTGCGATATCACATTTCGTGCCTGCGGAGGAGAGAGACGCTCTTGCAGCTCATCTTGATCCTCGAAATACTCTCACTGGAGGGATCTCAGCAGATTGGGGACCCTGTCGACATCCAGTTGCCAGGTCTCGAGACACCATCATCCCAAGGCCCCGCCAAGTCGACAGATGCGAATAAGAAGAAGCGCAACAAGCACAATCTCCCGGTACTCTTGGATGTGCACGCCGATAGGCTCTGCATTTGGGAATCGACAACGCTTGATGAAGTCAAAGCGCTGGCCGAGTCTCAATCAAGAACCGGCGAAGTGAGGAAGTCGGAAAAACCACTCGTTGACTTTTGTGTTGACGTGATCCTCCCATTGTCAGTGCTCATCGCTATGCCTGACGCATTTCATACAGCCCCAAACGTCATGGCCTACTAACCAACCATGTCATCCTTAGTTTCTCGTCTCGTCTTCCCGAGCCATGCGACTTGCTTAACCGAAAATTAGGCGGCCCTGTACTCAAGTCGCCCCCAAAGCAGCGGCGAGAGAAGGCGACCGAGAGCTCTTCCAAGTCACGGTCCAAGCCCGGCGCGCCCTCAAAGCGGCCTGTGGCCAAATCTGTCTCGTCGAGCAAATCAGCAAGAAGCCTCGAACGCGTGCTCTCTAATGACAAGCTCAGAAGAAGCGTCTCACGAGGCCCGTCGGATGCGCTGGCTCATCTGAGACACGCAACCGTTTCTCACATCCCAGGCCTGAAGCGGGAGGCTAGCGAGACGAGGAGTTTGAAGGACGCGCCCTCTGTTGAGACGAACTCCCTGAAGGATCATCCGACCAATCCGCTGCTCTCTAGAAGCGCAAGCCTCACTGCCGTTGAAGATGCCAGGTCGAAGAAGAAGGTACTGGTTGAGGCCGAGCTTCAGGATGCCATTTCTGCGCTCAAGAAGCCCAACCGGGTGCTTGCGGGCAAGGTCTTGGCTGAAGAGTCGGAAATGCGACTTTTCGCAGGGCCAACCTACGTCACAAGTCAGTATTGAATTGATCTGGGAATGGATATCTTCTCGACGCGTGTGGAAGTGCTGGACTAACAGGTGATGTGTTGCACCATAGAACGCAAGAAACCAGTGCCCAGTCCTGTCGGCAACAAGGTGCAAGTCAAGGCAACACCAGCGAACGTCAGGTTCAAGAACGCTCTTGCGGACGACCCGCACCATGGACGCGGCTTCAACCTGTCGCGTGCGCACCAGGCACTAAAACCGGCTCCCATGGCCAGTCGCTCTGCCGAGGTAGACTTGGCTGGCGTCGCACGTGACCCTTGTGTTGCCAATACTCCACTGGCGAACAGGACGTGGCAGATGTCCGACACCAGTCGGAGGGATGGGGCCATCATGGATTCTCACGAACGGGGTGATGACTGTGTTCTCACATCATCGCCAATTAAGGCAAGGAAACGGGCTGCGCGACCGCAGCCACCACAATGGCCAAAGCCTACGCCCAGTCGTGGCTTACTATTTCCGCCTGGCCAATCCGACATGATTCCTGCCTCTTCCCCACAGCGACCCCTAGAAGAGGATGAGGACCCATTATCCACCAAGGTCAGAAGCAACGGGAAGGTAACGCCGAGGGCGCATTTCCTAGCCGAGACACCAGTGAAGCCACGTCCACGGCCGGTTGCAGCTCCCACCGCCGCCGTGTCCAGTCTTACCGTGGAGACGCCCCGGGCAAAAAAGACCATGGCAGCGGCGCCAACATCCATCTCCGTGGCTGTGTCCCCGCCAAAGGCAGCGCAGGCGACGACGATCTACCAGCAGCTGGGCTGGGATGACGACTATCCTGACGAGCTCTCATGACCATGACTACAACAACGTGAATGATTCTAACGGACAGCAGAGAGATTCTAAAACTGCTAGTACAAATGTGGCTGCTTGTTCAGGCGCTTTGAATATAGACGAATGGGTGGGTTCAGAGACTATGGACAGGATATCATTGGATCGCTGGCTTGCATAACAGATGGCGTTTGGCTACTTTCAGGCAATGATTCCTTTGCCGGCTCGTTGCTCCCTTTTTTTTTTTGCTCTCTTTTTGCATCATGTTGCCGAGCGAGGAGGCGGGCGGCAAGGCAATGGCGTTGGGGCGTGGTAGGAGGGGCTCTCGGATATGCATTCGAATATCATGCAGCGTATCTTAGACAACACTTCGCGAGACCATCTCGTAAAATCACGGTTGCTCAACGCCCAAAGAAAACAATGTCTTCCAGGATCTAGAATATCTGGGCGTAATCTCGCGTGCAGTCCCACTAGAGGCCATGCAAGATGCACAGTAGGGAATAGACCAAGTTGCGTTTACACCTGCCGCTACAAGGAGCGGTAAACATTGACAGACGCTAACTCTACATACGCGTCCTGCTCCTGCTAGGGATTCTCGACATGGAGCACTCGCTTGCCAGGCCGGAGAGCTCATGATGTCTCGTCCGCCTCGGGCTCAACAAATATGGCAGGCAGCTCCCTGACGTCGACGTGCTCCTGCGAGACCAGGTCGACGACGCGGACGGCCTCGACCGACTCGACGGCGTCGCCGGGGCCGCGGCCGGCGCGCAGGGCGAGGAAGCGGAGCTCGACGACGTGGCAGGCGCCCGGGGCGAGGGGCCCGACGCGGGCATCGGCGCTCAGGCAGACCACGTCGGCGCCGTCGAGGAGCGAGCCGCGCTGCATGGCGTGCACCACGTTCTCGTCCAGGACCGCGTCTGCGACCTCGTCGCTGTCGATGCCGTTGCCGCGGGCCTGTTGCTGACGCTGGTACATGAGGCTCTGCTGGCGGCCGTGGCTGGCGCGGTGCGAGGACGGCGGGCGGGTCACGCGGAGGTCGGCTCGGCGGCGCTTGGGTACCACCCGGAGGGCGAGCTTGCGCGCCGAGCCGCCCACTGCGGGAGTAGTAGGTGTCGCGGTCGGTAAGGGCGAGGGTTGGTGGTGCTGAGGCGCCCCTGTAGAGATGGCCAGGCCCGACACAACGGGGGCGGTGCCGGTGCCGGAGCGGTTGACGACAAAAACGGACCAGCAGAACTCTTCGCCGACGCGCACAGGGCGATCTGGCCCTAGGAAGGTCATCGTGATTCCAAAGTCTGGGATGATGGTCTCCGTGTTACGGGCCGCGGCGGCCTCGAGCGCGGGAAGCGAGTCTGGGCGCGAAACGGCTGGGCTCACCATGGACGCGATTCCGTCGATGGATAACTGCGAGGGGCGGTGCGAGCGCTGCATCGGGGGCGTGAGGGCTGAGGCCCCGAACCCGGGGTTAACGGGCGGGGTGAAGTCCAGCTGCGTGGTCCAGGCCATGGTCATGCGTGGTGTGCACACTCCCGGGCGAACAAGGGCCTTGACTTCGATGGATATGTCGAGATCACGCGCGGCAGGGGGTGCGCCTGGGGCGTTCCTGGAGTTCCCTGACCAGCCGCCGCTCACCCCTTCGAGAAGGTGCTCGTGCTCTGGGGGCGCGAGACCGTAGAGAAACGTGACATGGTCGTGGGCGACGCAGCTCAGGGGCAGTGACAAGCCGGCATCTGAGTTGAGATCTGTGACGACGCCCGACTGCAGACCCAGCTTGATTTTGGTAAGGACAACCTCGCAGTCGAAATAGGGAGTGAAATCCATCTCGAGCATGGCGATAACGTCTGGCGAGGCCGGGACTGCGTTGGGGCGAGCAAACTTGACACGGGTATGTAGCGCGGCCACGGCGCGGAGGGCTATGTTCTGGGAGCCCCTGATGGGCCGCAGCTGGTCTTTGGGTCGTGTCAGAGGGGCCACACGCGAGACACGCTGGGCCGACAGCTGCGGCCGGACGCCGCCTAGCGCCGCATCGTAGGCGAAAGGCTCAAGCAGGTTCAGGCCAGCAGGAGCGCGGCTTTGCATGTAGTCGTCCTTTGTGGAGACGACGCCGCCGCCGCCCACACTTTCCGGGCCCCTCTCAGTCTCATCATTCGCCGGGCTGGCGCTGCGGAGATGAGCCGAGACTGTGAAAACGACGGTTGGTGACTGTAGTCGGATACGAGGGCGTGCTATGAATACTGGGACCTTCCATATTGCGAAAGCGAACTGGTGCGGCGTAGAATCTTCTCTCTCGTCTTCTTTGTCGTCGTTGTCGTCGCCATCAAAATCGCGCTCGTCGATGATTACGAGTGGCTGATCCACCCCCGCCTTATCACCAGCAGAACCTACACCTTCTCCTCCATGTCCTCCCTGTCCCTGAGTTCTTCCTTGGCGCGATTCGATGGCGTCATCGCCGAATATGAGCTCAGTGGCGGGCGGGCTGCGGTCTCGGCCCGGGGTTTGGGTGTTGGTGATGTGCGCTTCAAGCGAGAGAGTGACACGGGCGAGGTGTGCGCGCAGCGTCTTGTCGTCGTGGAAAGGTGTGCGCAAGATCAAGAAGACGACGGCGGATTCATCTGAGGAGTTGCCATTTCTATCGATGAGCGGGGCTGTGAGACCAGAACAGGCAGGCTGGAGGCGCGCTCAGAGGTCGAGGGGGCAGGGTAGGTGAAGGCGCGGGGCATACCGAAAAAGAGCCAGTCCCGCTGTTCCAGGGCCTTGAAGGGCGATCTTTTGGAACCGCCGCAGCCCGGCTTGACCAGGTCCTCGAAGACCGGCTCGTCGGAAAAGGGGACGAGGTGGGACAGGTGCGAGTGCTCGAGGAAGTCCACGTCGTCGGCCGACAGGTCCGCATCTGCGCGCGCGGTCATCGTCACACGTCGCGAGGGAGGGCAAGAACAAAGCAATAAAAGTAAAGAAGGCGGCAAACACGAGACCCGTCAAATTGTACAGGTACCTCCCCTCTGGCTGGCGTGAAGGGTGACTGGATGCGGCGCTTGGGGCTTTACAAGGGACATTATCTCGTCCGAACACCCGCAGTCATGCGCAGTCTGCAATCCCCTCCCGCAATCACCCCTGTCACTAGTCGTATCGAATGCGCTGGGTATTCCAAATGCAGCCGCGGGCCTGGCCAGAGGCATCGAGATCTAAGATGCAGAAGAGCGTTTGGGCGGGAGGGAGCTTGGTTAGAGAACGTCTGATGGGATGCGCGGCTCTGCCAGCTTGACGCTAAGGGTGGGTCAATGAGCCCACCACCAGAGCAACAGATCACTTGAATTTGAAGACTTTGTTGGTCCGTGCTGCCATCCCCCTGTGTATACCATACCCATGTCCTTTTTTCTTTTTTTTTTCCCTTCGCGGGTTCTTCCACCCCAGCCACCAGACCCCCAGTGGTTAGGCGCAATCAGCGGAACGCATCTCTTCAGAATACGGAATCTCAGCTACCGCGCGTCTTTTCTATCGTTTCCCGCATTGCCGCACCCCTCGCTTGTCTCGCCGACCTTTCGCGCATCGCGCTGAGCGTTCCCAACACAGCCGACAGCCCTCTTCCTCCCTCGCGCATTCGTTGCGACCGCGCCAACAATGAGTGGCTTGCCACCGGGCGGGTTACCCCCGCCCAACGACAGCCTCTGGCAAGAGCACCGCACGCCCGACGGACGCCTCTATTACTACAATGCTGCGACCAAGGAAACGCAATGGACCAAGCCCGTGGAGATGATGTCGCCAGCAGAGGTTTGTCTGCTCTCACACAAGTCCCGGCGAGGCTGCGCTCTGCGAATATGACGCTAACATAACTTGGCTTGTGAATTGACAGCGCGCTCTTGCCGATCAACCGTGGAAGGAATACACTGCCGAGGGTGGCAAAAAGTATTGGTATAATGCAGAAACGCAAAAGAGCTCGTGGGAGATGCCTGATGTTTACAAGGCAGCTATGGGTGTTCCCTCCACTCCGGTGTACGTTCAAGCTCTCTACGAAAACCAGATGACCGATTTTGATACGGAACTGTGGCTAACTTGCTACATGGATCCCGCGTTTAGGACACCCTCCTTCGGCAACAGCGGTGGATACGGCGGAGACAGGGATCGGGACCGAGACCGAGATCGAGATCGAGACCGCGACCGCGACCGAGATAGGGGCGACCGAGACCACGGCTCAGGCTACGGGCATGGCCGTAGTCATCGGCACGGCGGACATGGCGTCGGTTATGATCATCACCATCACGACCGCAGGGAGTCGCTCCCTGAGTCGCGTCAGCTAACCTTCGGCAACGAGAGTCAATTCCAGGCCTTCATCCCCGCCAGCAACGACCCCGTCTTCGACACACCTGAGGAAGCTGAGGCAGCATTCGCCAAACTCCTCCGTCAGAGTGGTGTAGAGCCTGACTGGACATGGGAGCAAACACTCCGCGCAATCGTCAAGGACCCTGCCTACCGCGCCATCAAGGATCCCAAGGACAGAAAGGCCACTTTCGAAAAGTACTGCCATGATGTAGTGGTACAGGACAAGGAACGCCAAAAGGAGAGACTTACCAAATTGCGCACCGACTTCGTCTCGATGCTGAAGAGCCATCCCGAGATAAAGTACTACACGCGCTGGGAAATAGCACGGTCTATCATCGAAGGGGAGACGGTCTTCCGAGCGGCCAGCGATGATAATGAGCGCCGCCAGCTCTTCGAGGGCTACGTGCGAGATCTCAAGCTTGCTCACTCTGAGGAACAGGCAGCATTGCGCAAGAGCGCCATCGACGGCCTTGTTGACCTGCTCCCCAAGCTCAACCTTGACCCCTACACACGCTGGTCCGAGGCGCAAGGTATCATCGCGGCTACCCCACCCTTCAAGGCTGAGGAAAAGTACAAGTGTCTCAGCAAGTTCGACGTCTTGAATGTATTCCAAAACCACATCAAGTCCCTTGAGCGCAGCCTCAACGACTCGCGACAGCTACAGAAAACCCAAAAGTACCGACAAGAGCGCAAGAACCGAGACGCATTCGGCGCTCTTCTTAGTGAGCTTCGGCAGTCTGGCAAGATCAAAGCCACCTCCAAATGGGGTCAAATATTCCCTCTTGTCGAGAACGACGAGAGGTACACAGCCATGCTCGGACAGCCCGGTTCGACACCACAGGACCTCTTTTACGATCTGGTTGAGGAAGAAGAGCGAGCTCTGCGCAACACTAGAAATGATGTTGACGACGTTATCGATGTAAGGCCATCCGCGCGGATCCCACCATGTCCCTACATATACATCAACCGAATCCCCGCTGACATCCACTCTAGGACAAGAGATTCGAAGTTACCCCTCAAACTACTCTGGATAGCTTCGCGGCAGTTCTCAGGAGTGACGATCGTACTGCTAACCTAGATCAAGAAATCATGGGCCTGATATTCGAAAGGGTGAGTTCACTTTTCATGTCTTTGTCGTCTCGTGCATTTGATCGACCCCATACGTGAGGGGAGGCCCCATGTTTGCGACAACCTGGCTAAGACACAATCTGTACGGTAACAGCTCCAAGAAAAGAGGAAGGACAAGCGGACCGATGAGGAGCGTCAGCAGGAGCGCCAGCAGCGTCGGGCACTCGACGATTTACGTTCCTATATAAAGCGCATGGACCCCCCGATCGCCGCCAGCGACTCGTACGAGAAGATTCTTCCTCGACTACAAAAGAGCGAGGAGTTCCAGGCCGTTTCGTCCGAGGATGCTAGGCGGGGCGCATTTGAGAAGTATGTGCAGAGACTGAAGGAGAGAGAAGAAGAAGCGGAACGCGACCGCCAGAGGCGTCGCGACAGAGATGACCGCGGAAGCTTTCGCGACAAGGACCGAGGTGAGCGGTCGCATCGCCACGGTGGCGCACGCGGCTCCAGATCCAGCCGCACCCCGGAGCCAGACCTGTATGAGGCCGACCGCCGAAAGGCCATCGCAGAGCGTGAACTCAACTACCGCAAGTCCAGCATGGCGGAGAGTCTGCTTGCAGATCGTCGCTCCGACACCCATCACAGCCGCGATAGGGACCGGGACCGGGATCGGGACCGGGACCGGGACCGAGAACGGGATCGGGAACGAGACCGCGACAGGGAACGAGACCGGGACAGAGAACGAGACCGCGATCGTGATGGCCATCGCGATAGAGACCGCGACCGCGAACGGGACCGGGACAGGGATCGAGATCGGGAGCGAGACAGAGACCACCGTGTTCGTGACAGGGAGCGTGACCGTGACCGTGGTGAGCGCGACAGGGATCGTGAGCGAGACCGTGAGCGAGACCGGGACCGAGATCTGGACCGACCTCCTCGTTCGCGACGAGATGACGGACCATCTCATTACGAACGCGAGCGCCGTGACCGTGACGAAGAGCGCGAGCGCCTCTATCAGCGCCGGGCAGTAAGTCGGCCCACGGATGAGCTGAACTACGGTGACGAGAAGCCACCTTCATCGACGCCCACGGCGCAGGCTTCATCAGCCTCGGCTGCCGGGGCCACGGCCGGTTCGTCGTCCGTTCGCCGCCGCCGCGAGGATGACGAACCCGACCGAAGGGACTCTCGAGACTCAAAGGTAAGGGCCACCAATGCCACATGGGCTTTCAAGCCAACAGTACGTGCCCTGCTAACCATGTGAACAGAGACTCAAACGCGATCTCTCCAGAGACAAGACGCCCTCGGCGCGGGAGGGTGGCCCGGTTGCTCATCCGCGTGAGACTCGAAGCCCTCAACCTGCACAGGCGACGGCAACTCCCAAGGACGACCCCGCAGGCGTTCATAGCGGGAGCGAAGAGGGCGAGATCGAGGAGGACTGACGCGAGGTGGCGGACTCCTTCCAATCTCGCCACTCCCTTGTATGATTCTCATTCCCTGCGCTCTGATCTAAACAGTTGGATCGTTGATACTCTGCTCCGCAATTGTCTTTTTTTTTCCTGGAAATCGAGGCGATCGGTACCTTAGCCCGCGACCCTCGCTACTGGTGCCCGACTCTACCGGAGGAGGTCAGGACCTTGACATTACCCTTCACAGCCTGCAGCGAGCGATGTTCGACAATACGCGCCGTACCCAGACATGGCCAGGCTCCCTGACTTGCAATCTCCCCGGAACGGCCCCGTCCCAGACTACCTACGCAGCCCATCTTGTTCTTCGATACCGACCCGACAATATCCTCGGCTCCCAACACCGGCAGACCAGCCATTGCCGCCTCCATCCACCACAAACTAGGAAACGAGCGGGCTTACTGGCTAGCGGGCAAGGATCATGGTGTGTATTCACCCTTTCATTCTCCCTTTTCTGAACCTAACATTAGATATTGTAAATTCCATCCCACAAAAAGAAGAACACGTAGAAACTGTCTGCGTGGTGTCACCAGATGTCGCTGCCGTAGATAGCTTGTCGAATAGTGATTCATTCCACTCATTTTCACGGTGCAATCCCCAACGTTAAATACCATATATCTCAATCCTTTCCCGGTGTCGTAGCAAAGTTCCTGGGTAACCAACTGTTGTGAGCCGACCTCTAGTCTTGAATTCGGATGTTTCTACCCAAGCGCATGGCAATCTCTATAGGTTGCTCTATTCACCGCATCTCCAACCCCCAGCTATTGGGTACGTACACATCAATCATCTTCAGTCTTCCGTGTATCCATTCGCTCGTCCGTGTACCGTCTAGCCGGTTTTATGGAACCCCCCACGCTGACGGCAGTCATCCTGCTTGACCCGTTACCCCTCAATCTACGGATGTAAAATAAAAATAAAAAAAATGCCATCCCCTACCCTCCGCTAACCATGTCTAAAGCCTGCCTCGCGACTCCGAGAGGCCTCCCCGCGACTGACAGAAGAACAGGAGGGAAAACAGGCCAAGAAAAGAACAAATCTAGCAAGGATCAGAGACGATATGAAAAAAAAGAAATCCCGGGGAGGCCGGGTGCGCCCCAAGGCCCGGAGTAAGCGAAAGCAGGCAGGTATCAGACAATGAAAACATAAGGGGAAGAGAAGGCATTCTAGAATACATAAACCGCAGGATCAGACAACAGGGGAACACTACTTGCCGCCTGAGCCCGCAATTATGTCCGGGCCGTCGTCGTCTTCACTGCCGTCTTCGTCAAGCCTGGCAGCTTGTCCACGACGACGACCGGACGCCCCATTGGAATTTTGAACGCCGACCACGCCGCCTACAACGCCGGAACCCGATGCATCATAACCGTCATGCTGAAGAAATGGAGGAGAGTTATAGCTTGGGCTGCCCTCTGGGACGCCCTTTCAGGATGACTTCTCCACGTCTTCCAAAAAGAACTGCATTTGAGGTCGGCCGGCGGCCACTCCATTAGTATATACGAAGCATTACACAAAGACTGCACGGGCAGGGTGTGGATAACTCTGGGATAACATACGTAGTTGCCAGCCAGCTTCTGCTCCTGGTCCAGCTGTGACTGGGCCTTGTTGATGCGAGGCCTGAAGTTTGTGGGGTCACGGCGGAAGGTGACATCGAGGTTCTTGAGGAAGCTGTTGCAACCCGTCAGCAGCGACTCGGGGGTGTTGGCGCGGGCGTTGATGCCCGGCTCGCCGTCGAAGACAATGACGCGATCCGCGAGATAGGTGGCCATGATGAAATCGTGCTCGACAATAAAGGCTGTCTTCTTGATGTGCATGACGTAGCGCTTGATGACGCGGGCTGCAATGATACGTTGCTCCGAGTCGAGGTACGCCGACGGCTCGTCGATCAAGTAGATGTCGGCGGGCACACCCAAAGCCAGCACGATGGCGACACGCTGCAACTCTCCTCCGGACAGGTTCTTGACCTCCTGGTCGATGAAGTCATCGAGCTTGAGCGGCTTGACGACGTCGGTCTGGAACTGGGGCGAGAGGAAGGCAGGGCGGATCTTCTTGAAAAACAGCTGGCGGACAGTGCCCTCAAACTTGGGGGTGATGGTCTGCGGCTTCATACTGATCTTCATCTCGGGAACCTTCTTTGCCGAGTCTGGCTTGAGCGCGCCGGCGAGCAGACGGCAGAATGTCGTCTTGCCCGTGCCGTTCTCGCCCATCATGACGATGATCTCGGAGTCGGTGAAATCGCCCGACTCAATCCGCAGCTTGAAGCCGCCGAGCGTCTTCTCCATGGCCGGGTACTTGAAGGAGCGGCTGCGGTCGGTGACGAACTCGTCTGCCGCCTCGGCGATACGGAAGGTAAGCGACTCGTCACGGAACCGCAGATTCTCGGTCGGGATGTGGCCGTCCAGGAAGACATTGATGCCTTCGCGCACCGAATGCGGAAGCGTCACAACACCGTAGACAGCCGGCCGCCCATACAGCACACAGATGTAGTCCGAGAGGTAGTCCAGCACCGAAAGATCGTGCTCGACAACTATGATGTAGTCGTCCGGCCGCAGCAGGGAGCGGATGATGCGTGCGGCACTCAGTCTCTGCTTGACATCGAGATATGATGAGGGCTCATCGAACATGTACACATCCGCTTTCTGGACGCAGACGGTACCGATGGCGAAACGCTGCAGCTCACCACCAGAGAGCAGGTTGATGTCACGGTCGTAGATGTGTCGCAGCTCTACCGCTACTGTCAGCCCTTTGTACAGGTGGTACAGGTGTCAGGCAGGA
The DNA here is from genome assembly GCF_000145635.1 of Gaeumannomyces tritici R3-111a-1. Taxonomy (NCBI): domain Eukaryota; kingdom Fungi; phylum Ascomycota; class Sordariomycetes; order Magnaporthales; family Magnaporthaceae; genus Gaeumannomyces; species Gaeumannomyces tritici. The sequence goes on along the minus strand of NW_008804549.1, from coordinate 3,561,758 downwards.
GGGCACGGTATGGATAGGGGTCACTGTACCAAGAACATCGAGAACCTCGTCCAGGTTGCCCAGAGACAGGCGACCCTCAATCAGCGCCTTCACACTCTTGTCTGTCCCAGCACGGAGTGCCTTGGGGATCTGATCGACGTATTGGGGCTTGACAACAGCCTTCAGGTTATCCTCCAACAGCTTGGTGAAGTAGTCTGACGCACGTCGGACGCGGTCAGCAAACGTCGAGGTCCGTGATACGCACAGTCCACAGAGAGCATGCCGGATACAACATACTCTGCAGCTCCGATCCACGGAAGTATTTGATGACGTCCTCCCAGTCAGGAGGATTCTCGAACCTTCCCAAGTTCGGCTTGAGCTTGCCGCTGAGAATCTTGAGGGCGGTACTCTTGCCAATACCGTTCGTTCCCACAAGACCCAGAACGTTTCCAGGGCGGGGCATGGGCAGGCGGTGGAGCTTGAAGCTGTTGGCCGAGTAGCGATGTGTGACCTGGGACTCGAGGTTCGTGGGCAGGTTGATGATGGTAATGGCGCTGAAAGGGCATTTCTTGGGGCAGATACCACAGCCGATACAGAGCGTCTCGGAGAGGAAGGCCACACGCGATTCCGGCGACACCTCAATGCACAGCTTGCCGCTGCGCACGACAGGGCACGACTTTTTGCACTCTTGACGGCATTTCTGGGTGGCGGGAGGGTCGCGTCAGCAAGGCTTTATCATCGGTAACGGAGCGCCTCCCCCTCGGTATGCGCCGCGCTATCTCCTTCTCTGTCGGAACGGGCAGATACCAACCTTTGGCTTGCACTAATGACGGCAAGAATATGACTGTTTTAGCTTTTCCATGTTCCGTTTATGGTCATGGACCGAGGCCAATCCTGCCTCGAGGTGGGGTCGCGCGCAGAGGGCGCTGTCGTCGCATGCGTACCTTGTCGCTATTGACAATAGCCACACTGTTCGAGACGTCAGTACGACCTGCGCAAGACTGGGCCCAGATGCTCGCCCGGCCACGGCGCGTCGAGTCCACAGGCGTCGTTCTGGCGAGCGCGATCTCCAGCTTACCGTGTAAGTTTGTCCGACATTTTGGGCTTGCGATTGTGGGTGGGGCACCCTCTAGAGCTGGCTGTCGGTCGATCGATTTGGAGTTGCCCTAAAGCGTCGATGGGCAAAGACCTCGGAGCGATTGCGCGGGGGGTCAGGGCGGCGCGGAAGGACGGCCGATGCAGAACACACCCAGCGAAAAGATATCTGAGGTCGAAGGGAGCCGGAAAGGGGGAACGAGAGCGGGGTGGGAGAGGCACGGTTTTAGAGCAATGAGGTGGGTTCTTGTTCCAAGCTGCAGACAACGTCGTCCATCAATCAATCGTGATTTCTGGCGACTTTGGCTCCACTCCCAGGATTTTGTGGCGGGGCAGAGGGCTGTAGGAGAGGGCAAAGAATGACTTGGTTTTTTGTTCTTTTCCTCTCGGCATTTTTTTCTTGGAGGGGCGGATCCCTTCCTGCGTGTCATCCCAATTTGCATATAAATGATAGGCTAGCCTAGCGGGCTTCCCCAACTTTATGTTGAGCCTACTTTGGGGATGTACTGCAAAGACGGGACGGGACGATTTGTGCCGAGTAACAAGAAGATCGCTCTGGTTTTAATGGGTTCTTTTAACTGATACCGACTACCTAGGTAGGTAGGTACCTCCGTGACGTGTGACCAGAAGCCCTAATATCATCTGTGTCTGTTCGCAAGAGTGGCTTTGCTTTCTGCTGTATACATCGTTTGCAACCTTGCGCGCCCGAAAAGCACCAAAAAGTGAATGAATCATGTTGACTGCTGATGATATTGCTGCGATCTGGACGAGAAAGAGATGTTAGGCATCTACCAGTCCCTAGGTACTCATGTCAAATTACGAGGTGACCTAGCTCCCAATTGCATACCTGCAGAGTTGGCGGGGGGTCTCTGGGTTGTATAAGTTGAACCCCCTACCTAACAGAGTGGACTTCTTCCGAGCAAGTGAGAAAATTCGGAAAATACCGAACGAGTGTATCATGCACTGGTGTGATCAAATGCGTTAGGTCCATTGGGTCCTTGGCTTTTTCTTACGAAGAAAAGTGAATAGAGTATTGGGCTTTGCTGTGGTGAAAAGGTTGGAAGTGGTCCGTTGTTTGGCACCGAATTGGACGGAAACAGAAACCTCGCATCGTGGGCAGACGACAGTAAGCCACCTTCACTGTGTTATCCACATTTTGTCGACATTTGGAAGAGGAGGCTCACGAACGTTCAAGGTGGTGGTCAGCCTGGTGCTTGATTCGTGGTTCGCCTGTCCGCCGCCCGCCGCCCGGCTTGTGGCATGCTTGAGTGCCTGAGGCAAGAAAACACAGACCTGTTGGTTCTGCGATAAGTTTGCAGGCGCCGTGGCGCCTTCGGCTGGGGCTGGGGGGCTGGGTGCGGGCGGGCCCCAGGCGGTGGTAAGGCGGTCGTCTGCTGGGGTTCTGGGGTGGTGCTTGGCCTCCATGTTCTCTGGCAAAGTTTCGGCAGCGCGCTGCGCCCAATTCTTTCCGCCCCCCCATGCTCACTCAATCCATGCTCCGTGCCTTCCCACTCACACTCCACCCCCCAGCCAGGCTCTGTCAATTTTCTCTACCAACCTTGGATTCGACCACCACCTGCACATATTTCCTTCGTCTCCTCTTTGGCCGCCCAACTCCAACACTCAGCACGCCCAACACACAACACCCTGTATCAAATAATCCACCGGGCCGACTGTATGTAAATGCTGCCTGGGGGCCACCGACGTTGATGACTTGTGAGTTCCTCCCGCCGACCTGGCCTGTCTGCCCATACCGCATCTGTCATAAAAATACCTGGTCCCTGGAGCCTTGGGTGAAGCCCACCGCGATCGCGTCTCCCCCCTTGTAGCGTCCCTCACCGTCCGTAGCCTGGGCCCGAGCCGCTCCGGACCGGTGAGAATCGATGGGATTACGTCTCCTCGATGCTCGCCGCGTCCTGGAAGCATTTGATGTGCCCCCAGCCTCTTGCGGGCGCGCCAATTGCTTGCCATCGCCTATCAGCCTCGCCCCTATCGAACCCATCCTGAACTTGCGACAACCCTGATATCTCGCCTCCCTGGCCTCGAAAGCGTCCGCTGATGCTCGCAACTTGGTCGCTAGGCCGTGCCCGACGCCTCTACTGTCGCCTGCACCACGCTTGTTCCTTGAAGCCTGGCTAATGTCTTGTGTCGTCTTGTAGCAGGCAGCCTCTCGCCCTCCAGCGGTCATGTCCACATCTCCTGAGCCGAGTCCGACGAATGGACACCTTTCCCCGGTAGCCGTCAGCACAAACCGCTCGGCCGTGGGTCGGAACGACAGCGAGAGCGATCTGTCCGACGTAGGGCTCCAGCAAGACGACGCGCCGTCCCCGGGCTCGGCCAGCGGAGACTCCCCGGCCCCCCAGCACGCTGTCGATGCCTCCGACCACGAATCGGAACCGAGCGACAACGATGTTTCCGACGATGGCGACTTTGATGCAGCCGAGAGCCCCGCTTCTCCCGCCATAATTGCTGAGCAGAGCGAGGCTTCGTCTTCCACGTCGTCCAGCTCGCGACGCGCCGCCGCCAAGCGCAAGGCTGGCGGCTCGCTCGAGGAAGACTACATGAGGGAGAATCCCGAGCTTTATGGACTCAGAAGAAGCGTACGCTTGCCACTGTCCAGTGCCATACGGGTCACCTGCAGCATGCTGACATCAATTGACAGAATCGCCCAACCCAACGTCGAAAAATTGTAGGTTGCCGTTCACTCATCAGTCGCCATGTTCCTCACTAACGAGTATGTGCCTAGGTCGAATCCGACGATGACGATGTCCAAGATGATTCAGAAGACGAGGTCGCCCCGGTAGCTCGGAGGGGGACGAAGAAGAGACGCGTCGAGCGCTCGCAACCTTGTGCGCCTACCTCCCATCCACCCCTGAATATCGCCGTCACCCCTGTAACATTGATGGTCAGGTAGTTTGGTCGCGACCTTTTGCTGATCGGTTCTTATTGTCGTCGCCTATAGCATCCAAACGCGAGACCCCGGCCCGTTACACCTCGATCGATGGATCGGACTCGGACAACTACGGTGGTGCCCGCGCCCGCAGCTTCCAGAAGAAGGCGCGCCGTCAGCAGGAGGCGCAGCCGGCGTTGGCATTACAAGAGAAGAGATGGTCCAGCCGTAGAGCCGCCCAGGTCTCCGTGGGCGCCTACCAGGAGAGTGACGGAGACGACGCCGAGGATGCCGATGACCTCACCCCGAATCATTGGGCTGCCGAGGCGGAGGACGACTCGCCCTATATTGAAAAAATTCTCAGGTATCGCAAAAAAGCCGACGTTGAGCTGTCGCCGGATTCGACGCGGCATGACTTTGAGTATTTCATCAAATGGCAGGGGAAGTCGCACTTGCACGACACGTGGGAGACCACGGAGAGCGTCAACGGCTGCCGCGGTTTCCGTCGCCTGGAGAACTACTTCCGCAAGATCGTCGAGTACTCGCTCGACATGGAGTTTGGGTACGACGTCAGCCCTGAGCAGAGAGAGCAGTGGCTCTTGGACCGCGAGCGTGAGCAGGATGCTCTCGACGACTTCACCAAAGTTGAGAGGGTCGTCGCCGTCCGAGACGGCGATGAGGGAGACGAGTACTTTGTCAAGTGGAAGGGCCTGCAATACGACGAGTGCACGTGGGAGGCTGAGGATTTGATCAGTGGCGAGGCGCAGGACAAGATCGACCAGTTCCTCGAGCGCTCGTCGCGCTCATGGCAGTCGGATCGGAAAGAGTCTAACGCAGACACGCGGACGAGAATGACCAAGCTCGAGAAGCAGCCCGACTACATCCAGAACGGAGAGCTGAGGGAGTTCCAGCTCAAGGGCCTCAACTTTTTGGCCCTGAACTGGACCCGGGCAAACAATGTCATTCTCGCCGACGAGATGGGCCTTGGCAAGACCGTGCAGACAGTCTCATTTCTCAGCTGGCTCCGGAACTCGCGAGACCAGGAGGGCCCGTTCCTGGTCGTGGCGCCCCTCAGTGTCATCCCTGCCTGGTGCGACACGTTCAACCACTGGTCCCCCGATCTCAACTATGTCGTCTACCTTGGACCCGAGGCAGCACGGTCCACCATCCGGGAGCACGAGCTGCTTATCGGTGGCAACCCAAGGAAGCCCAAGTTCAACGTTCTCGTCACCTCTTACGACTATATCTTGCTCGACGCAGATTTTCTTCGTACCATCAAGTGGCAGGCATTAGCTGTTGATGAGGCACACAGACTCAAGAATAAGGAGTCGCAGCTGTACCAAAAGCTCGTTAGCTTCAATGTTCCTTGCAAGATGCTGATCACCGGAACCCCCATCCAAAACAACCTGGCCGAGCTCGCTGCCCTCCTGGACTTTCTCAACCCTGGCAAGGTTCTCATTGACGAGGATCTTGAAATGCTGGGCAAGGAGGCAGAGGTCAAAGAGGAGGACTCGGCAAAGGACGAGGAGAAGCGCCGCGAAACGCAAGCAAAGCTGACGCAGCTTCACAAGGCCATTGCTCCCTTCATCCTCCGGCGGACCAAGGAGACTGTGGAATCGGATCTTCCGCCCAAGACGGAGAAGATCATCCGCGTAGAGCTTTCCGACGTCCAGCTTGACTACTACAAAAATATCCTGACTCGCAACTACGCCGCTTTGAGTGATGCGAGCGGCGGTCACAAGCAGTCTCTGTTGAACGTCATGATGGAGCTGAAAAAGGTCAGCAACCACCCATACATGTTCCAGGGCGCCGAGGAGAGGGTCTTGGCCGGCAGCACCAGGAGGGAGGATTCCATCAAGGGTCTCATCACAAGCAGCGGGAAGATGATGCTGCTTGACCAGCTCCTCGCCAAGCTCAAAAAGGACAACCATCGTGTCTTGATCTTCAGCCAGATGGTCAAGATGCTCGACATCTTGGGCGACTACTTGCGCGTGCGGGGCTATCAATACCAGCGGCTGGATGGCACAATACCTGCGGGACCACGGCGCATGGCCATCAACCACTTCAACGCCGAGGGTAGCGACGACTTTTGCTTTCTTCTGTCCACACGTGCCGGTGGGCTGGGCATCAACCTGATGACGGCCGATACTGTCATCATCTATGACTCTGATTGGAATCCCCAGGCAGATCTGCAGGCAATGGCTCGCGCTCATCGTATTGGGCAGAAGAAACCAGTCAATGTGTATCGTTTGGTTGCCAAGCAGACGATTGAGGAGGAGGTTGTGAAACGCGCCCGCAACAAGCTGTTCCTCGAGTACCTGACGATCCAGGCCGGTGTGACCGACGAGGGCAAGGCTCTGCGAGAGCAGTTCAAGGAGAAGGGCATCAGGCTCGACGAAGCCAAGACGGCCGAAGACATCCAATACATCTTGAAGATGCGCTCACAGAATCTGTTTGAGCAGTCGGGCAACCAGGAGAGGTTGGAGCAGCTCGACATCGACTCGATTCTGGAAAACGCTGAGGTGACCAAGACCGACGTGGATGACAAGATGAACTTGAGCAGCGGAGGCATCGACTGGGACAACTGGATGCACTTTACCGACGTCAAGGTGGACGATCTGGCTCTCGACTGGGATGACATCATCCCCGCCGACCAGCTGGCCATGGTCAAGGCCGAGGAGGACAAGAAAAAGCACGAGGCCTACCTGGCTCAGGCGATGGAAGAGAACGCTCCACGCAAGGCGACTCTCAAGGGCTCGAGGCGACACGGTGCCGGGAGCGGAAGTATAGACTCGGAACGCGCAGAACGCATAGCCAAGAAGCGACAGCGGGAGAAGCAGGAACAGGAGGAGCTTGCCGAGCAGCGGGCACTGTTGTCGGATCCCAGGCGGCCCCTTAACGAGAGAGAGACGAGAAACCTGATCAGGGCCGTCTTCCGCTATGGTTCTCTCGACGACCGTGAAGAAGAGGTTCTGCAGGAGGCACGGCTGACGGACCGGGATCCCGAGTTCCTGCAGTCCATTGTGGCTGACCTTGTCTCCCACGCGCGGACGGCCCTGGACGAGAACACGCGGAAGTTGCGTGAGGAGGAAGAGAGGAGCGGCAAGATCATTGCCAAGAAGGACAAGAAGGCCGTCCTTGTCGATTTTGGCGAGGTTAAAAAGGTGAACGCCGAGACGGTCGTCGACCGGCCGCCGCAACTGAAGCTTTTGAGGAAGGTCCTCATAGAGCATGGCGAGAATTCGACCTTTAGGCTGCCTGACGCAAGCAAGGCCGCACACTACTCTTGCGAGTGGGGGCCTCGCGAGGACGGCATGCTGCTGGTCGGGATCGACCGGTACGGCTTTGGCGCGTGGGCCCAGATCCGCGACGATCCGGAGCTGCTCATGGATGGCAAATTCTTCCTCGAGGAACATCGCGTCGAGAAGAAGGAGGAGCGCAAGGCGGGCAACGAGAAGACGATCCAGTCCCCCGGCGCCGTCCATCTCGTCCGTCGGTCCGAGTATCTCCTGTCGGTCCTGCTTGCCAAGCACTCGAACGATGCCGCGGCGCAAAAGGCCGTGGAGAACCACCACCGCAGCAAGAAGAACCTCCTCATAAACGGCCATCGCCGGAGCGACGTGGGCTCAGCATCGCCGGCGCCGCAGATGTCGAAGCGGCCGAGCCAAACCAAAGACCGCAACCGCGACCGCGCCTTCTCGCTTGGCGATCATCGATCACACAGCAACGGCGACCGTGGCACGCCAAGCCGTGATCACAAGCGGAAGCACGAGAACGACCACGACGACCGGAGCAGTAAGCATCGCCGGGTTGAGGAGCGTCACGGAAAGGACAAGGAGAAACGCAAGAAGCTGGACCCAGAGGCCATCGAGCGGCTCAAGAAGGCTCGAGAGAAGGCGGTGCAGCGGTTCGAGGAGCTGATGAAGCTGGACGACAGCAAGCTGGACCACGCCAACTCGGAGCACCTGATATGGTCGTTGCTCAAGCCTGTGCGCAAGAACTTTGAGAAAATCATGCACACGACGGCCGACAGGATCGAGAATGCCAAAGAACGTGCTAGGATCATGGGCGAGGAGCTGAAGCATATCGGCGATTGCTTCGCGGACATGAGGGCTAACAACGACGGCGTGCCGGCGGATCAGCTGGAAGAGCTGATGCCTCGATTTTGGTAGGTCCCTTCTGCCCCATGGTGAGGAGGCTATGCTGCTCCATGCATATGACTAACAGGGTCTGGTTTGTTGCACCAGGGATTTCTTGTCTTCTGTCTGGCCTGTGCACGAGGTCGACGTGTCGGGAAAGCAGCTGGCCAAGATGTACATGACACTGAAGGAGAAGAAGGAGAAGGAGAAGGAACAGGCCAGGGGAGAATTATCGATCCCCAAACTCAAGAAGCATCGCCGCGACCTTGAGGACGGCGAGATTGACACGGAGCGAGAGTCGGCGGCTCGGTACGATGCGGGCGGACGAGGGTCAGACCATCGTCGGGACGGGGATGACTACTACCGCCGCGATGACCGTCGGGATCGTGACCGCGAGTGGGACGAGCGGGATGCCAGGCGCCGATATCCTTACGAGAATGGCGACCGTCTCAGCTTCAAAAAGGTGGACCGGCGCGATATCGTTGACCGGGGACGGCAGTCATGGCACCACAACCCCAGCCCGCACCGACACAGCCCTTACTAGCCATGTCCATGTACAAATCGCGCACCGATACCACTATGCGGCCGCGAGATGAGAGGGAGCTGACGAGATCAAAGGTCGATATCGACGGGCTCATTGACTGTAGCGCCCACGTGCGTATCACGACACCACTGGAGCCATAATCTCCGCTGAACAAGCGCCAAGTACAACCTACCAACGCATCATTTACTTGTTAATTTTTTCTCTTGGCCTTTTTTTTTTTGCCTTCTGATTTCCTCTCCCTGTCCCTCTCCCTCTCGCCTATACTCCTACCACGATAATTGTGAGTTCTGCCCTTTTGATCTTCCTCTGATATTGCATATGGCCTGGCGTAGAGTTTGGGCCGGCATGTCGACAGTGGCGTTTCATTTTCTTTTCTTTTTTTTTGTCGTCTTCTCCCGTCGCGTCCGCCGTCTTTGAGCGCTTCCTTGCTCGCTGAGTGTGGCGATCTTCTAAAGAAAAAGAAAGGCAGAGACCGTCGAGTTGGTGTTACATACCCGGGAAAATAACTCTTTTGCACCGCACATACCATATTTCTGGGTGTTTGTTGCCTGCTGGCTTTTCTTACTGGGGCGCCGAGACAGTGGGACAGGCAGGCCCGATGGGCATACTTGCTGCCGAGTCGGGTTTGGGTTCGCTGAAAAGCTTTGATTTTCTGGGTTGCTGGGGCGTTGACGGGATCACAAATAAATACAACTGGGAGCGATGAATCAGATATGTTCTCACTTGAATTATGCCATGCCACCCTACATCCTGAGCAAGTATCACAGGCAACTAACTGAACTGGTCGCACAGATACGACTTGATTCTTCCATTGTTTTAACGCAGCCATGTTTACACCTGTTTCGCCGACACCTGGGCCTTGAAAGACTCTCTATAATCGCCATGCACATCCGTCTAATTCGTGGCCTGTGTGGCTCTGGGAGCAGAGCATGTAGCCAGAAAGAAAGCAAAGGGAGGGAAGAAAAGCAAAAAAAAGAAGAAAGTAGGTAAAAAGGTAAAAGTGAAGCGATCAGAATCAACAAAAGGGTCATGTTTATTAACAGTGGAAGTTGCTCTTTTCCACGCCGATTACATGTCCATCTTCTAGTCAATCAAGTGGGCCATTAGACGTGGCTTGGATTTGGGCGAGATGGTTTCGATTGAGCCCAGGCTTTCCAGGCGGCGATCGTCGTCCCCGAGGTCTGATGACGAGCTACTTGGGCGGGGACTTGCCATTGTCACGATGGGTGCCGGAGCGAGCTTGGGTGGCCTCCCTGGTCGGAGCGAGGGGAGCTGCGGTTCGTCCTCAGTGAAGTGCATGAGCGATGAGAGGTCTGGGGATGGGGGCTGGCGGACTTGTTTGGGCACCACAAGTGCCATGGCCTTCTTCTCGGCCGCAAGGGCAATCGCCGACCGCGCCTTGGTGGCCTTGAACGCCTTGGTGAGATCAGCAGCGGCAAGCTTGCCCCCCTTCTTGGCGGCACCCTTGGTAGGTTGCCTGGGCTTCTTGGTCTTGGCGGCTGGCTTCTTAGCGGCGGTGTTGCTGTCCGTTTCCTCTTGCCTACCCCTTTTCCGATCACCAAATTTGAGCGTGCTCTGTTTCGCGCGAGAGGACGCCGTGGGAAGCTTCGACGGGGGCCGCGCATTCTCAAGACGTGGGCTTGCGTTAGGAGTGGGAATACCCTGGTCAACCAGCCTAGACTTGGCGTCCGATAGTGCCGACGAAGCCACAGCTGTATCCGAGACTGATGGGGGAATGTTGACAACAGGGCCCTTGGAGTGGCGTTGCTGCCTCGCGTCCTCGACATCGGCCGTGACTTCCCAGGACTTGTCGCTCTCGGGCGTCTCTTGCATCTGATCCCAGCGGGGCAGATTCACGAGCTCTGCCACGTCGTCGCACCGAGCTTTGACCACAAGGTCCCAGCAGTCCTTGAAATCCTGAGGCTCACCATCGACATTAATCCAGGCGGTGAAGCCATCGCGGCGGCTGCGCGTGCCCTTGCACATCTCGCGGACCAAGCGGCGGACGCCAGGGATCTTCAAAGTCGTCCCTACCACGATGACGGCGTCGGGGATACGGCGCAGGTCTGCACTTGACACTTCGCCGATAGCGTCGGCATCGGGATTGTACTCGTTGTACAGAACGATGCGGGGCCGCAGGCGACCGATTCCGTGGCTGCGCATCTGGCAGGCGACACGGGCCTGGTCGTTGGCCTCACATATCGGGCACGATGGGGGTTTAGGGCCATCGAAGCGCCTGTGGTCGAAGTCCTGGAGGCGGCCGCACTTGGTACAGACCATATGTTGCAAGCCTCCGTGCAGCTGAATGGTCTTTGGCCAAGGCGCCTTGTGTGCGAGTGGAACTTCGGTCTTCAGCGGCTCCATATCCGTGTCGAGGCAATCGATATTTTGCGTGTACAGCCGCATCAGCCGGCCCTCTTGGGCCATGGAGGCGAGCATGTGGTGGAACGGTGTGGGCTGCGCACGCTCGGTTATGGTGGCCAGCTCCTTGAGCATTTTGTGGAAAGCCGACGTGGAAAAGTCATCCTTGTACACAGAAACGTCAAAGAGCTGCTTGCCAGACGATTTTAGCTTGTGCTGCCCTCGCAGCGTGGTGAAGAGCCCGTTTGAAGATCGGAAGTCGGGTACTGGCAGTTGAAGTTAGCACCATTGTCGGGAGGATTATGCATCCCGGCCTAGAATCGAAGTGACGGAGGAGAGATAGACAGGAAGGAACAAGTGTAGATAGCAAGATAAGGCAGTCAAAACAAGGAGTGTGCAAGAAGGTGGAGCTAGGCAAGACGTACTGCCGGCGGAAACGGAGATACCAGCACCCGCGATTACAACGATGCGTTTCTTTTTCCGCAATGCCGTCATAAGGCGCGTAAGTAACTCTTCTTGTTCAGGGTTCTCGCTGGTCTTTTCTAGGTCGAGGTACTCGGTGGTGCGAACACGCGGTTCCTTGGACGTAGAGGGTTGGACCTTGCGGCGTTTGGCTGGCGGTGGGCCATCGGTACGAGCGTAGATCTGTTGCTGGACGGACCGTGTCGACGACGACGGCAATGGGCGACGCCGTGGAGGATCCTGGGGCTTCGACGGAGAGGCGCATCCCGAAGGGGTCGTGTCGGTAGAGCTTGGTGAGGGATACCTCATTGACGCGTCAAACTGAGGTGGTGATGATGGCAGGGACGGCGAATTGGAGAGGACAGAGAGTGGAGACGAAGGCGTGCCGACAGACGAAGCAACGACAGAAGAGAGCGGCGATGAGGACGGCAGAGGTGTCCGTTTCGGCTTGGGCGTCGTGCTGTCGGACAGCATGCTGGCCTTTGCAGCCCCTTGGGGGACGGCGACTTCGGTTGGGACGGGTGGCGCAGGCAAGGTCGGGAAGGCAGACGCGCAGACCGGCTGCATCACGAGCGAGGGACGGTGCCCGTCGTTGTCGCGCGGGACTTGGGGGCTGAAAGCGAGCGGGTGAGGATTCGGCTTGCCTTTGATCTATATCATGGCTGGCGGGCGAGGGACCGGGCTGTTACAGGCTCTTCATGTTGGAGAAGAGGCTCAGATACAGGAACGCAAAACAGGTCGGTCGAGGAGGTGTTTTGATCTAGGAATAGGTGCCGGTTGGCTGACGGGATCGGACAAGGAATGCAAGAGAGACAAGAGATTGAGCGAGCGCCTTGCGGAGGTTGCTTTTGGCTGCGCTCTTTGCTGTTGATTTGTGGAGACTAGGCGGAGGACTCGAAGCACAGGAGTGGATGGAGCACTGTACAGCCGACGCTCTTGCCGGTACCCAAATAGCTGTGCACTCAACTGTGCGGGTACGTGCGTGCTGTTTGCTTCCCCCGGTTTTGGGCCCAGAAGGGAAGGCGGGAAAGGTGCGTCAACAAACGTCGACACGTCCTTTGGCCTCTCGCTCCCACTGCTCCAGCAATGTTTGGTGCCCGATGGAGAGGAGAGACGGACCCGAAAAAACAAAGCCAAAACCCAGGAAAACCAATTGGTGAACAGACAAATTGCCATTACTTCTACCCCGTGTTTCAGACGGCTCTTCTCTCGTCTCCTCTCCTCCCAGCCTCGGGGTCACTTGCAGCTCCTGAGGGGGAGGACCGGTGGGCCCTTGCGCAGGCGGCATAATTGGTCGCAATTTGGCGGGCCAGGCCATGTGCCCGTGACGCACAGGTTGGTGGTGATCGATTGCGCTGACCGCCTCAGGCCCCTGCCCGCTGATGGCTGGGTTGCTCGGAAACGTTCCAGCAGCGATCGACGAGCCACGAGCCTTCTCAGGGGCCCGCCAGCCAGGTGCCAGATTTCCTGGCTGGCGACCCACCGTGCGCCAAGCCAATCAGCTGAGTGGCGCACACAGCTGGGCTGGGCCTCGACTTGATCAGACTTGACGTCTTTGGCAGCGGCCGCGAAACAAAGGTCTTTGTTGAGCATCCAATCAACCGCATCGAGTCTTTCGCTGCTTGTCGTTCGGGCTTTGCACACAGCCTTGCCATGAGAGCCTAGCTGGCTGTCGGGCACCGCTTTTTTTTCTTGTTTATGGTATAATATCCATTCATCTAGGCGTTCAAAGCGGCAGCATGTCATGCTCCCCGTCTTCGCCTCATATATCTTCGGTTGCCACTGTAGCATGAGCTGGCTGCAACATCTTATTCTTTCCCAATCTATTTATTCACTTTGAATAACAATCTGTGCTGGTGCGCAGCCCTAACCTGGTGAGGCTATCCGCGTCAGCTATGCCAAGCGGTCGCACCCTAGCATCCCCTTTTGGTTCACTGGCAGCATAGAGCTTCTCCTGAGAGAGACCACAACGCCCCCAGGCCACCGGCGCGCTGCGCACAGGCACAATGGACGCCACCATGGATCCGGGAATGGCCGTCGACCTTGAGGAGGTCGACCTGTTCGGTGATCCTGTCGCTGTCAGCTTGATGTCGGCCACTCGCCCGCCCCCCAGCAAGCAGCTACTGTCACGCCTCGACGAGATGAGAGGCCGTGGCTGCTGTCAGAAGATTGCATGGTCGCGCCAGGGCACCATAGCCTCCGTCTCGGCCGATGGTCGCTCCGTCGATCTGCGCTACCTCCGGAGCCACCCAGACGACGCCGCATGGGGACTGAGTGACTCGACCACATACAGCTCCTTTGGCTCAGTCGCCCCTCAGACTGGTGGCGGCCAGATCGCTCACCTCGCCTGGGCCTCCTCCGGGAATCCCGAGCTGGCCGTCGTCGACGATGTTGGCCGTGTCAGCTTTATCCAATGCCCCGTCAGCCTCAACCGCGCCTTCACCACTAGGACATGGGACGCCGACCCGGTCGATGAGCTCGGCGCCGTCGTAGGCTGCTACTGGCTGCCGCTGGCAACCCCCGGCAAGCAGCAGTACACGGCCCTGCAGGGTCCCGCTGTTCGTGAGGGCAACGGCTGGAGGTATGAGACGTCGTACAAGCCTGCCATCGGGCCCTCCCACCCGAACCCGTCCAAGAGCGCCTTTGTGTGCATCACCGCCGGCGGGACGCTCAAGATGTTTTACTCGCAGCCCAACAACAAGATTCAGGAGACTTCGCTGGAGCTAGAAAACATCGGCGGCTCTGACGATCTCATCACGCACGCCTCTATCTGCCCCGACAGAAGCAGCAGCGGCCTGTGCATCACCCTTGCCCTCACCTCCAGGCTGCTCAAGCTTGTGAAGGTCGCCATCAACTGGGGCCTGCCGCCGCAGGTGGACAAGCAGAACCCCCCAAACACCCACCCGCTAAATCCCACATTCAAGGAGAAGCGTATGGCCGTCGTGAGCTGGATGCCGCTTGGGGGGCCGCCGCCGGGGCCCGAGCCTCCCCTGGATATTTCCATGGCTCACATCTCGCTTCTCGAGCTGCTGCCTACCACGCTGGGGCCCAACAATCAGCAGGGATTCGTCCCGCCGCTCATCCTGGCCGTGCGGTCGCACGTATCGCCCTTTAGCCACATCGTGCAGAGCGTCCTGGACGTCTGGGAGATCGTGGATGATCAGGCGCAATCAGCCCAGCCCCAGGCCCTGCACTCGGCCTTCCAGCAACTCAGCTCCCGCACCGGCGCTCCCGCCCCGCAGCCGGCCACGCGCCTCCACCGGCTGGACCCTATCTGGCTCGACAAGGTGGCCGTGTCCATCCAGCTACTGCACCCGGGGAGGGTCATCTGTCTCGTCTTCAGCGACGGCACCGTTCAGCATCGTGACCGTCATACTCTCGAGGTCATGTACGCCAGTCCTGATCTCGAGCGCGTCTCGGCCCTGGATGGACTGGGCTTCCGGTTCGCCGACGAGACACCCTGCCTGCAGGCCGCCTTCTCGCCCACGAGCTGCTCCTTTGTGCAGGTCTGCGAAGATTCCAAGGTCAGGTGGAACAGCCTGCGCTACCCTGCTGCCGATATCGGCTCGACCACGCAGGACGCGCAGTACTACGCCGTCGTGGCTGGTCTCGCCATGTCCGTCGCGGCGGCGTCATCTCACACCAACTACGATGACATCTTGGCTATCGGGCGCCAGTTCATCGACAAGCCTCGTTTTGCGTACGACTGGGTCATGGAGGTGGCACGGGTGCTCAAGATCCATATCGACTACTCGGAGGAGGCGCATCACGACCAGCTCGTGCGCAACCACCACCTGCAGCTCTGCCTCAGCATTCTGCACCACATGGGGCTGTATGGCGAGTTCCGCCCGCGCTCATTTGGGGGCAAATTCGGCGCTGTGGCCCTCGGCATCCGCAGCATCGTTATCCTGATAACGATTGCCAGTCACACATACAAGGCGGACAAGCTCGTGCCGCTGGACGAGCCCGACGTTGTGGACGCGCTGGCGACGGGCTCCAAGTGGACGCTGGATGTGCTCTCGTGGCTGGCCGAAAGCCTTTTCGATCTTGCCGACGATGCCAAGTTCGAGGCGCTGCTGAACCCGACCGACTGGAAGAACGTCATGGAATACCTGCATAGCCGTAACAACGATATCGCCCTCCATCTTCTGCTCTGCTCCTCGACGAGGGGATTTATCCAAGCTGCCTGCCGGCGTCTCATCCACCTGGATTCCCTCAGCCACAGAGCTACAGATTATTACGAGAAGAACTACACGCAGGCGCCGGGCCAGGACAGCTCTGCCGTCCCAAGCAACCGGCTGCATCTGTCATATCAGCGAATGCAACGGTACACGTCCTCTAGCCTCATCAAGGTGGCTGAGTTTGGAGAGCTGCTGTCGGTCTTGGGCAGCGAAATCCGAAGTGCATACGAGGTGATGCTACGGCCTCTAGCGGAGCGACAACGACTGCAGCAGCGTCAACAACAGCAGCAGCAACAGCAGCAGGGGCCCAACGGCAACAAAACGCAACAGCAGCAGCAACAACAGGGCGGCCCAGATCAGGCAGTCAAGCGTGCCCAGGCTCAGTGCGAGCTGTCGTTATTGCTGGGCAACGCGCCGCCCAACGGATTTATCCCCGTGCTCAAAAAGTTCTTCTTTGAAGTTAACCTGCCCGCTTTCCGGGCCCAGACGGACCGAGCGCAGCTGTTTTTTGCAGACTTCACCCTGCTCGATGTTCTGGACGACCGCCGCAGCCTCCAGGAAAGACGCGCTCGGGGCAAGCATGTCGACGCCTTCAAGCGCTCTGAGATTGAGCTTGCCCCCAGGAATGACGGCGCAGTGGCATCGGCGACAGGACGGCAGCAGCAGCCGGGAGCGAATGGATCAACGGGCGTCCTGCTCCGTCGACGGTGCGTCCGGTGCGCGGCGGTCATGGAAGACGTGACGGCACAGAAGCCGGCCGTCACCCTTGTTGTCGCACAGCAACGAAAATGTCCCTGTGGGGGGTCCTGGGGCTTGCTAGCCAAGGGGGCTACAGCTGGCTAGGCTCGCATTGGGGCGGCTGGGTCATTACCACAATGCTCCTGTTGAAGCGGGCATAAATGGCTGGTTTGAACATCAAGGATTGGAGGCGTTGGGGGAAAGGAAACATCTTATATTCTTGGGTCGCCTTGATTCCTGCGGCTTTTTGCTCGCTCTTTCATTACTATTAGTATTTTCATGACGCCTCGATGGATTCTTCTATCAGCGATAGTATAGATACGTGCCTAGTTTCAGCGTAAAAGTGGCTAGCCAAGTAGCCATCAACAGCCTGTTGTGCGCACTCGCAGCTGTGATGTTTGATTAGAAAGAGTTGAGACGAATGGAACCGGAAATGCGAGCTGTGGACATGATGCTTAGAAATTCATGGTGGTTGCTCGTCAATCAGCAAACAGGGCAGCTCAGTGGTACCGCCAAACCCCACCCACCAGCTTTTGAGTATGACACAGCGGTCCAGACTGCATCTCAAAATAAACCTCCCCAGTCCGCCACTCTTAGAATCTATACTGCTCTAACAATCTCTTGCAAACTCGGTAGTATCAGAACTTTGCAAATCAAGGCCAGCACACAAGGTACAGGGCAAAGAACGAAATCATGTTCACCGGAATTGTCGAAGAGATTGGAGGTGCGTCATCGCCGAGCCGAGTTGAGGTCCTCTCGTCTCTTCTAGGGGCATACCGG
>NW_008804549.1:3526171-3542180 GCF_000145635.1 Gaeumannomyces tritici R3-111a-1 | reverse complement strand
GACAGCGAGATCATGCAGGTGCGGGAAGAAGCAAATTGTAGAGCACAGTTTGGGGTGCACAGGACTGGGCTAGCTGTTTACGACGGCAGCATGGAAGCATTCATCCTCGCCGCCGCACGAATCAAGGAGCCCCACACGCGCAGGTATGGCTCGACATGCGCGGGCGAGCAGAATATGGTGGTAATGTTTAGCAAGGAGAGGGGCTGTGGCGAAGCAATGGCGATGACAGACAAAGGTGGCGGGTCTGGATGAGGGGGAAATCCGACGCGTCGCATACCGCGTCATAGAGTGCAACAAATCGCCAAGTCACATGATCTCTAAAGCTGGCGTCCCCACCCGGGCAGGGATTTGTAACCAAGGTCGAGCACTCTCAACTTGAAACACCGATCGAGCGACAGAACAGCGGTAAAGCATCAACCTGCATTCTGATCCAAGGGGCAGAGCCACCGAAACTGCCGTGACCCCGCCTGGAAATGCGGTCTGGAACTGTGGCGGGATGTGACGACGCGAGGTGATGACAGGACATTTTCTGCTTGGAGCGGCGTGCTGGGCTAGTCCGGTACGTACCCTGTCTCGAGGTGGGGCTGGCTGTTACCCCGCCGTGCCACACCCGCCCGCGCAGCTCAACTGGACGCGGGCTTGGCCATGCAGTGCAAGCTCACAGGGTGGAGCCTGCCGTGCGCGCCGAAAGACCTCAGACCTCAGCTTCTTTTAAGCTCCCTGCCCCTCCCCAGCCAGTCTGTTCCCAGCCAGTCTGCCTATCAGCCCTAACCGTCTAGGCTTCTGTTCTTTTCCCGGCTGCTAGGCCGTCTTCCGCTCGCCACATCCACCTCCTACCATCGCGCTATCCGCAACCGTCCACAAGCCCGCAGCCATGGACGCCCAGACTATCGTCGCGGCCTCGCAGAAGCACCCCATCGTGCCGCTGCCCGCCGGCAAGCTCTACACCTATGGCACCGCCGGCTTCCGCATGAAGGCCGACCTGCTCGAGGGCATCAGCTTCCGCGTCGGCCTGCTCGCCGCCCTGCGCAGCCGCAAGCTCGGCAGCCAGGCCATTGGCGTCATGATCACGGCCAGCCACAACCCGGCCGTTGATAACGGCGTCAAGATCGTCGACCCCATGGGCGAGATGCTCGAGCAGGATTGGGAAGCCTACGCCACCGCCCTCGTCAACTGCCAGACCGACGAGGCCCTGGCCGACACCTACGCCAAGCTTGCCACCAAGCTCAACATCGACCTTTCGGCCCCGGCAAAGGTCATCTACGGCCGCGACACCCGCCCCTCGGGTCACAAGCTCGTCGGCGCCCTGGCCGCCGCCCTCGCTGCCATCAACGCCGAGGCCGTCGACTACAAGATCCTGACCACCCCACAGTTGCACTACCTCGTCCGCTGCACCAACACCGAGGGTACGCCCAAGGCCTACGGCGAGGTCAGCGAGGCTGGCTACTATAAGAAACTCGCCGCCGCCTTCGAGAAGGCCCTGAGGGGAAAGAAGGTCAACGGCCCGCTTACCGTCGACTGCGCCAACGGGGTCGGCGGCCCCAAACTCTCCGAGCTGCTCAAGTACATCAACAAGGGCCTCATTGACATCAAGGTCGTCAACGATGACGTGCTCCGTCCTGAGGTTCTGAACCTCGACGTAAGTCCCGCATTTGCCGCAGCGGTAGCGGTCTAGGACCTGTTTGCCAGTACCCCCAATGCTGGGGCACTAGACTGACCTTGTTGTTTGCCCGCCTGTTAGTCCGGAGCCGATTTTGTAAAGACGAAGCAGCGCGCTCCGCCAACGCCCCAACCCGAGCTTGGTGTGCGGAACTGCTCGCTCGACGGTGATGCCGACAGGCTCATCTACTACTGGACCGATCCGGACACGGGCTTCTTCATGCTTGATGGCGACCGCATCTCGTCGCTGTACGCCTCCTTCATTGGTGATCTTGTTCGGTCAGCCAACCTGGAGGATGATCTGCGCATTGGCGTGGTGCAGACGGCGTACGCCAACGGCGCTAGCACCCACTACATCACGCAGCACCTCCGCCTCCCAGTGGTCTGCACTGCGACTGGCGTCAAGCATCTGCACCACGCCGCATGCAACTTCGACGTCGGTGTGTACTTTGAGGCCAACGGCCACGGCACCGTCGTATTCTCGACCGACGCCATGCGCCTGTTCCGCGAGAAGGAGCCTCAGAGCCCGGCCCAGAAAGAGGCGCTCGAGACACTGGCCGCCTGCTCGGACCTCATCAACCAGACGGTCGGTGACGCCATCTCGGACATGCTCATGGTCGAGGTCATCTTGGCCCACAAGTCGTGGACCATGCGCGACTGGGCCATGACGTACACGGACCTACCCAACCGCCTCGTCAAGGTCGAGGTGCGCGACAAGGACGTATTCCAGACCACCGACGCCGAGCGTCGCCTTTCGCACCCGCATGGCGCCCAAAAGGAGATCGATGATGTTGTTAGGAAGTACACCTCGGCACGCTCCTTTGCGCGTGCCTCGGGCACTGAGAACGTATGTCGTGTCTACGCCGAGGCCGCGTCCAAGACCGAGGCCGATGAGTTGGCGAACCACGTCAAGCGCATCATTGCCACCTACGGCGGCGCTGTCTAGAACGTGGCGGCCCGAGGGAGACGATATACAGGAGGTCTGGGTCGAGTCGTCCTGCTGACAGACTCACTTGACCTGTGCCCCAGATAACCCCTGATCTTCAACTTTGGAGGACCTGCAGACAGGCACAAGAGTGCTAAGAAATGAAAACAAATGAAACAGAATATGAAAAAAAAACGGTCTGGGAGCTCCACTGGCCAAAGGAGAGAGCGAAATCTCAGCAGAGAAAAAGAAACCAGCCCGAAACTCGGCTGGGTCGGACGCGTGACGCCAAGGACTCGAGAGGATGACGATGAGGGAGAGAAACAAAAGTTATGCTACTTTTACTGTGCCCCCCATTTATTATAGAGATTAATGATGTTAGATGCATACCTTACGCATAACGATTACGAACACAGCCGAATACATGATAGATTAGGTTTCAATTTATTCTGGCCATGGGGCCTGGTCAGTCTCCCTGAACACTGCCTGGTTGGACGGGGAGACGAGGGGAGAAGGCGCGAGGAGAATGATCGAGACCGGGCAAAGCCAGGGGAGTGGCAGTCTTCATGACCAAGACACTCCAAAGCATGACATCTTGTGCGCACGTATTTCCCCATGACGCTCGGCCTCGGGATGATCATTTCAGAGGGCAAGTCGATAGTAGATCTGTACCAACCACTTCTGCAACCTCCCGCTTGCTTTCAATGTCGTATTTATTAGCGACTCTAAGCGCGCTCAATCCATATGCTACGCGTCTGATATCCGGTGCCACCACCAGACGCAACCTCTCCCATCTAGCCCAACTCCGAAGCCTGATGAAGATAGAAAAAAAAAAGACGACAAAATGGCGGTCGGTGAAGCAATAGCAACACTGATAGATGCAAGGGCAAAAAGAGCCCAGACAATTTCCTTTCCTCACTCGCTTGGAAATTTGCCAATACTCTCCCTTGGAGCAAATTTCGGGTCTTAGACTTGCCACAGCCTGACAAGACGCAGTGCAAGCGCTGGATATCGAGGTCTCCTCCACCATGATACATAAGATACCAGAGATGAGTGGGCTAGAGACACCCAGGGTCATCTCATCTCTCCCCAAACAGCCATGTTGCGATCTTCGCAGCCGGGGCGCATCGCTACATGCACCAGCCGACATATCCCGGCGATGAGGTCCTGATAACCAATCAGCACATCCTATAGGTGCAGGAGCCCTGAGCGGCGCGCTTAGGTTCCGTCGTCTCGAGGCTGTAGTCGAGCTTGATGTCGAGGTCACGGCGGTTCTTGTCGTTGGGCTTGACCGTCAGGCTGCACTGCACCTCCTCGTCCTGCTGGACCGTCAGGACGTCCTTGAGGTAGAAGACGGTCTGCTTCCAGTGGGTGTACTTGGTGTGAGGGCCGGTCGAGAAGCGGATGGGCTTGTGGCAGGCGGTGAACTCGATGTCGAACCACGATACCAGGGCGTGGATGAAGTCGTCGCGGCGGCTCTTGAGCTGGAACGGTATGCTGAAGGCCAGGTCGGCTGTGGTGCACTTGTAAAGGTCCAGGGTCAGGACACCGGTCGGCTCAGTCACAACCGCCTTGAGCTCGACCGTGTCGACCAGCGGCTCTGAAAGGGCAGTCTCCTTGAGTGGCGAGTAGTTGAAACCATAGACATTGTCCCAGACTGCCGTGGGAGGCAGGGTTGGGTCAGTACTTTTTCTCACTTATTCCGTTCTTGCCTTCGCGAGGAAAGGCGGGGATCGACAGATGGGGGCTTACATCCGATCTTCTCGTCCTTGTAATCGCCGTCCTCGATACCAGCGCAGAAGATGATGGCCCTATCGGGAAAGATGAGACCGTCCTTGTTCAGGTACTTGTCGCGGGCATACAGGACCGTGTCCAGCATGCTTTCGTAGAGTAGGAAGTAGCCCATCCACTCTGAGATGATGATGTCGACCTTGGGGAAGGGCATATCGATCTCCTCCATCTTGCCCTGGATCAGGGTGATCTTGTCCGCCATGCCGTTGACCTTGACGATCTCGCGCGCCTTGAAGATAATGGTCGACATGTCCACGCCGATGACGTGCTTGGCGCCAGCTTTTACTGCGAACCTGTATTTCACACCAGCCCGTGTAAGCGCTCCAGCGCGTCCTTGTGCGCCCCTCGGGCCCGGCCAGCGTCGGCGAGTTTTTGTATCTTACATGGACAGGATGGCGGTTCCGCAGCCAACGTCGAGGACAACCTTGTCCTTGAAAAGGTGCTTGTTCTGGACAATGGCGTTCATGTACGACCTTGTCCGGACCTCGTCCTTCTGTAAAGCGGGGAAATCCACAGGGCCGGTCAGTCAGGGCCGTCACAGAAATCTCGTCCAAGGTTCAACCGAGAGGGGGGCATGGACACGAACCAGCATCTCCTCGTGGATTCCTGCGCCGCAGACGAGATACGAACTTCTGGTTAGCGGGGGTCTCGTTCCACAGACATGTGCGCCGAGCTCGGCGCAGACCTGGCGCGCGGGCGGCCGCCTCTGGGAGGTGGGTTAGGGATCGGTACCATGGTGGTTGTAGCTAAATCGGATACGCGAAGGTTAGACCATCTAATCTTTGCCAAGATGTGGAGGAGATGTCCGGCACAGCTGCTGGGTCTAAATGTAGACCGAGATCTGCGCAGAAGGTCCCGCATTGGGCATGATACGGGACCAGGACGGCGCCAAGGGATGGAAGGGAAGGAAGATCAGGCAGGCTCACCTGTTGAAGTAGTGCTGCTCAGAGTGGTCCATAGATTTGAGCTGGCGCTCAGCTGTCTCCACGTCCATGGCGTCGCCGGACATGATGGTGTAGTTGGGGGTGGGAGTCCTTCTTGGAACGAGCGGAGCGGGGCAGGTTAAAGGCGGCGGATAACGGCGGCGGCACAAAAGAGGACAAGAAGAGAGGCTTGTCCCGTTTGCTGGGCTCGTTCGGTAGGAGGGAGCGAAACGAGGGGAGAAAAGAAGACTCGAAAATTTCCACACCGCAAGGGAGTATGTGGGAGTTGGGTGGAATCAGGACGAGCCGCGATTCGGTTTTTTTTTTTTCAGACCCAAAGAGCGCGCGCCCAAAGTCGAAATTTTTAACATGCTGCACGTCGCACTGGCGGCACTGATGTGGCGGGGCAAACACCCACCGCAGCGGCTCTTGACCCCTGACCTGGTCCGCGGGGAAGGAAGTTGAGGCCGGGCAAGGGTTTGGCAACCACGCCATTCCAGATCGGGTAGCAAGCCGCCATTTGGGCCGCTTTGGCGTCTGCCATTATCCAAGACGCACTTTATCGAGAATTGGGAGGGCTATCCCATTTCCCATGTTCATTTGGCACAGGAGCGAAATAAGAGAGATGAAGAAGAAAAAAACCCCAGAAAACTTCTACACCGTACAAGGGGGAAAGTGATGGCTAAGTCGGAAGAGATTTGGGCTAAAAGTTGGTCTGTAAAAAGCCTGCCATCTAATGCGAGGGGAGGCTATAAAACCTGAGGTTGTCATAACACCCGCCCAGTGGCTTTGAGGTTCCAAGCGGCATCCTCGACAAGTTTCCGAGACTGCTCGGAGAGTCTCGTCGCCAGATCGCCTTTATGGTGATTCGGGAGTCTCCCGGACGAGACGGCCAAAGAAGAGCGGTCAGGAGTCACCCGAGGCTCGCCGGACCCGTTTTGTTAAGGATGTTCACGCTCACACGTTCGACGCTTTGCTGGAGATACCAACAGAGGTCCGTCGGTAGGCTGGTAGGTGACAAGCGGCGGCCTTTACCCGAGCTCGACAGCAAAGAAGTCACATGGGATACCGTGCGCTACACGATGCGCTGGCTTAAAAACACGACAGCTTCGACCACCAATGGGCATGGTGCAAGGCGATCGGTGTGCCTAAGAGCTGGAATGCTCATAACCCCCAGCGTCCGCTTGTATCCGGGTGACCACAAATGGCATGATCTTTGAGATCTGGATGATTTGGTCAAGCGAGATGAGTCGAAGCCGTTCGGACTGTCATACCACGAGGAGCATCGCCAGCGCGACGGGAGAGTTGCCACGTAGAAGGACGTGCTTGCAAAAGTTAAACCAAAATCACAGATGGCCGAGAGGGCAGAGGAGAAGAAACTAGCAGATAAATCGGCATTGTGAAAAGAAGGGATACAAGAGCAATGTCCGATGAGAACTGCCTTCATTCCAAATATGCTGCCCTTATACAAGCCTGGGCGGGATTCGTCGCTGACAATGCTAAAAGGCAAAAAAAGGGTCATGCGCGCGTGAATGATTAGGAGTAGTGGAAGAGGAAAGGAAGAGAAAAAGAAGAAAAGAAGAAAAATCAGCACCATCGCTCGTGAGGCTCCCGCCACTTTACGCCCAGGATCTCAAATATCCTCCTCTCGTCCCTCCCCTCCACCAGCTCCCCGGTCGTGACCTTGACGCGGTTCGGCCCCCGCATCACGTCGCGGTAGAGCCCGCGCTGGTTGAGGCGCATGCCCTTCTTGGACGCCAGCAGCCTCATGCTGCGGTTGAAGACGTCGTTGCCCGTGAAGTAGATCAGCGCCGCCCCCATCTCGGCCTCGGGCACCAGGAGGAAGTCGACGCGCCGCCAGACCGGCGCGCGGGAGTCCCCCGCCGGCGGCGCTCGCGGGTGGTGGTCCCGGGGCAGCACGCAGCAGCCGTGCCACTTGCTGCCGCCCGGCCGGTCGGTGCGCAGGGCCGCGACGGTGGCGACCACGACGCCGGCGTCGGTCAGGCGCGCGATCAGCTCGTCGAGGAACGGGACCAGGTCGTCGGCGGCGGCGGCGCCGTCCCTGGTGACGATGAAGTCGACGTCGCCGCACGTGTCGGCGCCGCGGCGGTAGCTGCCGCCGAGGATCAGGCGCACGGCCGGGTCGACGGCGGCGGCGGCGCGGCGCACCACTTTGTCGAGGGCCTCGACCTCGTCCCGCGGGATGCGCGAGTTGAGGTCGGCGTGGCGCTCGACGCCCATGCGCTGGGCCGGCGTCAGGCTCGCGCGCGCGGCCAGGTCGTCGAGGGTGCGGAAGCCCTGGGCGATCCACCTGCGGGCCTGGGCGAGCCCGGCGCCGTAGACGCCCAGGAAGGTCTGGAGGACGGCGTCGAGTGGCTCGGCGCGGGCGTGCTCGAGCCGGCGCAGGCGGTCCGTCGTCGCGATCTCCTCGATCTTGCTGGCCAGCCGCGGCCCCACGCCCGGCAGCCTCGCGGCGTCCTCCTCGGTCGCGACCCGGCGGTCCGTCGTGCGCCGCAGTGTCCCGATGGCCCTGCGGTACGCCGTCGTGCGCCAGTGGTCGTTTGTGCGCTCGTAAAAGTCGCACATGCTCTGCAGCATCTCGATGGTCCGCGCGTTGGGGTTGGCCGAGGCCTCGGCTGCCTTGTCGGCCCTGGTCCCGCCGTGGTTGCAGGCGAATGCGTCCTCCCACGTTGTCGCCTTGCGGCCCGTCTTTGGTGCGCCGCGGCCGCCGTGTGCCTTGTTGCTGCGCTCGTGTTCCGAATCGCTGCCGTCCTTGCTCTCCTCCCTGTCCGGTGTGGCAAGCCTGGATTCCCTGACCGAAACCACGTCGTCGTCCTCGTCATCTAGAGGAAGGCCCTTGTATTGGGCCATCAGCTCAATGTAGTCACTTAGCTCATCCTTGGGCTCTTTCTCCCGACTCTGGGTCTTTGTTGTTCCCACATTGTCATGCTGGAATCTCGCAGTCTTGTCCTCGTCGCTTGGGATTTCTTGCGAAGAAGGAATTATTATCTCCTTCGATGTTTCTGCTAGGGGTCCGCGCCGAGGAGGCGTGCTAGAGCGTGAATCTATCTTCCTCGAGCGCTTGTTTGAAGCGGCAGTTTTGAGTTGCAAGGAGTGCTGCGAGCTGCACGGCGATTCCTGCGGTGAAGTGTGTGTACAAGTTGGCTGAACTGTGGCCTGAGGGCAGCCTTTTATGAGATACTTATCCTGGAGCGGGTTGAGCAGGATCCCAAAAGTCAAGCAGTCGCCAGGGAATGTCTCATTGACGACTACCAGCGCATGTGCGGCGCCGGGCGTGAGGAACGGCCCAACCAGGGGCTCGATATCCTTGTACTTCAGCCCCTTGTCGACGATGACGTGGGTGGCCTCGACGATAGAGGAAACGCGGCTCGCACCATACTTTTGGGCCTTGGCCATGCGGATGCGCCTGGCCGGAGCGATGTCGTTGTCTGGCACGTAGTAGAAGGCCAGGTCCCGGAAGATGCGCCTCTCTTCGGGCGCCTGCTCCTCCTCGCTATGGCGGGCCGTGGTCCGCTTGCGCTTCCTCACGAGCTGTGTGGCTGCTGCCGCCGCGGAAGGGGAGTTCGCCGAGACACTCCGGACACGTGCAGCAGCGGCTGCAGCCGTCCCAGGAAGCGGGGCCGTGGTGCTGCGGCGCAGCATAAGCTTCGAGGCGCTGGCGGGTACCGGCATGCTTTCAGCAGCAGGCGCGGCGGTACGCTCGGCGGGCGGAGGGGTCTCTTCGACGAAGGACGTACTGCTCATGTCGGCCGAGGCGGTTCCCCGACGTGGATTGAAAGTGTGCAAGGGTGTGCCCTTGATGACCTCGATCCGGGAGTTCTTGGACGCGGGTGTTGGGGCTGGGGTGGTGATCGTGGGGCTACTAGGCACCGCCTCCTGGCTGCGAGAATGGAGTTCGGGCTCTTGCAGAGGTTGCTGTGATGACTGCTCGCCCGAGCCGTGGTGGGCGGCTGATTTGTCGTCGTTGCTGTGTGTGTTTGGGCGGGGGAAAAAAGCCCTGGACCGCCTCCTCAGCTCCAGTTCATTGTCGTCGAGTTCGTCGCCATCTCCCTGCGAGAAGACAAAGGGAGACTGTAGTCTTCGAAAGAAACGTCTCTTTTTACGGAGCGACTCCGACGAGGTGCCTGACGAAGAAGGGCCCGATGACAAGGACGAACCCGGCCACGAATTCATCGTGGTCGTGACGGCATCAGAGTGATGGCAGCCTGAGCTGGCGGTGTGATGTTGATCGTCTCGGTGCCCGGGGAGCAAGTCGAGCCAGGCAAGCAGAGCAGGCTAATGTTGGCGATATCTAGAATTACCACAAAAGGAACTCTCGACCTGGGGAGGACAACAAGGGTCATTGATTGGGCTGGAAACATGAAAGACTAGCAGGGTCCACGAACAAGCATAAATAACGACATTATTTTAGCGTGAATTCCGCCCCACAGGCGGGTGGCATGCGGATCACGACAGCCAGCCAGCCACCCCTTTCGTCACCCGGCTCGTGAATTCCTGTGGCGCTCCTTTCCTGGCCAACACGCGAAGATTAAATAAAACGTATTTTTATTTTTTTTTCGCCATCGTTCGCATATGTAACCAACACAGCACTTTTGCAATGATGAAAGAATATATAGTGTTTCTAGGAAGGAGTTTGACACTGCTTTTAGTAGACGTGGGGAATGGTTGCAGAGTACCGAGTGAACAACGGCGATTTCTGGGAGGGAGAAATAGGCAATGATTTATACACCAAAGAGAAAGGAATTTACCTGTTTAACACAAGTAAAGCAGGCGGTGCCTGGGTGTTTACTAGCGATCCTGCGATTGCTAGGAGCTATGCTACCGGACGAGGGCAACATCCGGCCAGACGCAGCCTCCGCCCATTTTATATAACGCCGTGTTTGACTGCGATGAGTAGAATACGATGCATACACGGTAAAAGCAAACCGCGCGCCAGTTGCTCCGATGTTGCCACCTACATACGCGTTCTTTAGTTTGCGTATCCTGCGCCTTTCTAGCAAATTTTCCATTATCCCTAGGGCCTTTTCCTCCTCCCCATCCTCTCCCTAGTCCCTCCCCTTCTTCACTACCCTTAACCCCACCCCCCATTCCACCTACACTTGCTCGGATACTTCGTTTACGAGTAAAGTCCAAGCTTGCTCATGTTAGGGGAAGATTTGCGTTTGTGTATTTTCTTGCCGAAGAACGTTCAAGTAACCAAGCTTCCCGAGATACGATTTACAGGACCGCTTTCGGGAAATTCTTTTTTATCACAACGGAGACAGGCGCAAAGCAACATTCGAACGATGCCTGCACTCCATTTTCCTCTACGGAGGCGAGCAAGCAATAATCAGCAAGACCAAGAATACGGACAA
Source organism: Gaeumannomyces tritici R3-111a-1 (assembly GCF_000145635.1). NCBI lineage: Eukaryota > Fungi > Ascomycota > Sordariomycetes > Magnaporthales > Magnaporthaceae > Gaeumannomyces > Gaeumannomyces tritici. The sequence goes on along the minus strand of NW_008804549.1, from coordinate 3,531,507 downwards.
AGCCTTCGACAAGTTCATCCAAGAAAAACTGACGCGGATCGCCGATTGGCGAAGCCAAGCACGCGCACAAGGCATCGCCCACCCCGAGGGCGAGTACCTACTCAACTACGTCGTCTACGTGCCGGAGCACGAGCTTCCAGACCACTGCCCGTTCAACTTTTGCCAAACAACCCGCGGGCGTGCCCTTGAACACCTCGAAGTGTACGCCCAGCCAGATTGGTGGAATGCTCCTACTGGAAGTGTTCTCCGTTTGATCGCCAATATCCAGTTGCCTCCAGGCCGATTCAGCCCTCAGGGCCAAGATTATCGCAAGGCCAATCTGGGCCTACCGTACGCGACAACTACTCCTAACGCCGGGGGCTCGTCGCGGACGACTCCTCACCTCGCACAGCAGTTGGAGGCACAACCATTGACAATGCCGCGCAAGCATGCCTGTCCGGAGTTGACTCCGGTGGCTCTTGGCTCGGCCACGCATGCCTCAGGCTTTGGCCTCACCCCGGCTAAAAGAAGATGGTCCGGCGCGCTGTTGACGGAGAGGTCTCACTCAAAGACTTGACGGAGAAGCAGTTCGACTGCTATACCGACATTATCGTCCGTCGCGCTCTGGAGTCTAGCAACGAGGGAGGCCCGCCGTCGTCCCCCACACCAGGTGCACGTACTTACTGCGAACGAAGACCTTACGCAAGACGAAATGGATAATAAAACAGCACAAAAAAGACTATCCAAAGTACCTACAGATAATATACATGGCAAATATACAAAAAAGACTGTACATATGACTCTCGCCTCTTTCGATTCCTCCTCCTTCCCGGGCCAACCCTCACGAGCATCACCGATCACGCGAGTTGAAGCGCGCGGCCTGGACGCCAAACATGCGCGCGTCGACGAGCGGGATGCCGCCGCTGTTGCTCTGCTGGTGGGTCTTTTCGAACGCGCGCGGCTCCGAGCCGTTGAAGCGCCGCCGGCTGACGTCGTCGGCCTCCGAGTACCTGCCGCTCGCGTTCTCGGCCTCGACCTCGTTGAGCACCTCGCGCGTCACCTCGACCGCGTCGAACGCGAACTCTCCAATCTCTTCGCTGTCTTTTAAAGGGGAGGGGGGGGGAATGTTGGTTAGCCAGGTATGCAAGCAGAGAAGCTTTCAGAATAATGTCACCACTCACCAATACCAAGAATTTCGGCCTCTTCCGTTACGCGCAGCTGCAGGCCGGGGATCAGGTTCATCAGGAACAGGATCAGGCACGTCATGAAGAACGAGTAGGCCATGGCGGCCACCGAGTCGGCCAGCTGGTACGCGAACTGGATCCAGTTGTGGTCGAGCCAGCCGCCCGGGATGGACGTGACGCCGTCAAGGCTGGCGATGGAGTTGGTGGCGAAGAAGGCGGTTAGGATGTTGCCCGTGAAGCCGCCGACGCCGTGCACGGCAAAGATGTCGAGGGCGTCGTCGATGCGCAGGAGGAACTTGAGCTTGGTGGCGTAGTTGGCAAAGGCGGCCCCGAGTATTCCGCAGGGGACCCCGGCCCAGACTGGCACGTACCCCGACCCGGGCGTGATGGCCACGAGCCCGGCTATGACGCCGGAGCAGAAGCCGACTGCCGACCATTTCCTTTCCAGCCTGTAGTCCAAGACGCACCACGTGATGCCCCCAAGGCAGGCCGACAGGTTGGTGACGGTGGCGGCCAGGATGGCGCGCATGTTGGCCGACAGAGCAGAGCCGGCGTTGAAGCCGAACCAGCCGACCCTAGTGCAGTCAGTACTGTTAGCCTTTTTTTTTTGGTTTGTATACAGTCGGAGCTGGTAAAGGCCTAAATACCAGAGAAATGCGGTCCCTAGCACGATGTGGGTCACGTTGTGCGGGCGGTAGTTCAGCTCGTGTGTGCCGTGGCCTCTCCTCTTGCCCAGCATCATCGAGTACGCGAGCGCGGCGGCACCTGAAGCGATATGGACCGGCGATCCTCCGGCGAAGTCGAGGCCACCCATGCGATTGCTCCATCCCTGAACTGACCAAGTCCACCTCGCTATCGGGTCGTAGACGATGGTGGCCCAGATGAACATGAAGACGACGCAGGGAAGCATCCGGCCGCGCTCCGCAACGGCGCCCGTTGCCAGGGCTACGGTTATGGCGGAAAACATGGATTGATAGAGGGCGAAGAGGAGGTCTGGGATGCGGTCGGAGCCAACTGAGGGATGGGCGAGCACGTCCTTGAAGCCAAAGTTTTCGAGAGTGCCGATGAACGGCCCCCCCGTTCGACTAAAAGCCAACGAGTACCCCCATATAAACCACTGCAGCGAGCCTGTATTGTGCGTTAGATGATGTGCTCGGGGTTTGTTGTTTGACTTGAAGGGATAGAGCAAGTCTTGATATCTACTTACTCACTGCGATCGACATGACGGAGAGCCATATCAGGGACAAGGCGGATTTCCGGCGCGCAAGACCCGAGTAAAAGAATCCCACCCCGGGCACCATCAGAAGGACCAGCCCGGTCGCCGTGATCATCCAGGCAATATCTCCGGTCTGTCAAATGAAGAGAAAAAAAAAAAAAAGGCATGCGCGTTAGGTGCCAGTCGTTGCGATATACATGGTGGATATGTAAAGCCGTTCGCCCGTGAAGGTGGCATGACTCGAGAGCAGCTCTCTCAGAGTCAGTCAGGTCTGAGGGAATTCATCGGACTTACCTCATAGAAGATGTTGAGGTTCTGACTGAGGGGGTCGCCGCCAGTAGGTATTGTGCCATTGTAAGGGACTTTGATGATGTACTGGCTATCCATGTCAACCCCGTTAACGGTGACCATGATGGGCAGTGTGCCGCGCCTGGCGCAAGCACGGGTAGGTGTCGCGTCGCGTGGTGGAAGGATTCGGTCTTGGGCGGTCGGACACGATGTTGCGTCTGTGATTTACACGGGCTGGCGGCACGCGGCGGCGGCAGCGGCAGCGGCAGGAGCGTTCGATTTCGTTGCTTTGGCTTTGTCGGCCGGCTCTGCTGGTCGGGAGACGGGTGGGTCTGCAACAGACAAAACCACTAGGTAAGGCCGGCTTCTCGAAGAAAAGAAGTGATTTCAGCTAGAAAGTTTGCTAGCTAAACCGGACCCCGAGAAGGATGTGCATTCGAAATCCGCGGAGAAGGACGTGGGGTGATGGGGGTTTGAAGGCAAAGAAGTCTGCGAAGCTAACACCCCCAAGCGGCCTAGCCTCAGGGTGACTGGCTTCTTGGCGTTTTGTCGTGATGATGCGGGCGGGACTTAAGGACAGGGCCTGGCAGCTTTTGGCAGGGGGGAAAGATGGGGGGGTTATCAACAAGGCGTCTGAAGAGGCGAGTGGTGACTGCCAATGAAGGGGCTTGGCTGATTCGTTGGTTAAAAGCCATGAGGGGGAGGCAGGGAATCACGGGGAATGAGCCAAGACGACTGGACCTGGGGAGCAATAAAAGAAAGGGTCAAGGAGTGACAAAAAGGAACCATGCAACCCCAAGATGAAAAGCGAGAAGGAGCCGGGCCGTGAGGAAGATGGGGCTAAACAACAGCCAGCCGTCTTGGGCACAGCAGAATGGATGGTACTCTGCAGCACACACGTACACACAGCGTGGTATTCCGGAGGAAGGCAGAAGGAGGGTAAAAACAGGCCACACGTAAATGCGGTATCCAGCTCCCACTCGAGATGGGATGCTGGGCTGGATGGGGGCGGCGGCGGATGCGGCAACTAAGATATTAAAGGCCTCGTGTCTGCAGAATGGGCAAAATATGTCTCTTCTGCCTGCTGCACCATGCTGTGCCGTGGGCATGTCGGGACAGGCTGCCGATCTGTATCAAGCAGACTTCTGCTTGCAGGCACCTCCTCCTATTGCGGCCCCGTCCTGTCCATCATCATGTCCACGCAGACACGGCCTCTCGGCCTATCGTTTCGGTGCAACGCTTGGCGAGACAACCATAACGCAAGCAACGCCCGAAAAGCAAAAAGAGGCGAAGGCGCTTCCATGTCCACTAGAGGCGACGAAAGCGGCGCTGGGGCTAGGTAGGTTGCGGGCCGAACGGCTGCTTGCCGTCTGTCGTCGCTCTCCCTCCAAGTGCGCAGTAGTAAGACGGGTGTGTAAAGATAAGGAATCCTGCGTCTTGACTGGCCGGTGGGGGTCGCCGGGGATAAGGGGAGCCCTGACACCCCTGTGCCTGTTTCCCCTTCGTAAGCTCGCTCGTGCGGGCAAGGAAAATTGCGGGGCGGAGGACAGAGTCGAGAAGTGAAAAAAAAAAAAAAAGGAAAAAAAAAAAAAAAAAGCAAAGGGCAAAAAAGGGGGTGCATGAAAAGAGAAAACATAAATCTTGTTGCACCCTCGATGCCGCTACTGAGCGCTGGCGCCCGTTGAAGGAAACTGGCAGTAGACTCGACACTAGGCGTCTGCGCTACAGTAAGGGAGGCAAGCGTTGGTTCCGAATGTCAGTGTCCCATCGGGCTGCCAGAGTCCCAACATGGCAGCTCAATCGAGCTCGGTGTTATGCAAGGGGACATTGGATGCGTCTCGATGCTGCCCTGGTCCCCCTTTTGCTCGCGTCTGCGCCGTGTCCTGCGCTCTCGGCACTTGCAACGCCATGTCCCTCCCTGTTGGTGACGCAAGAAAGAACCCGACATGTGTAGCCTTTCATGGCACGCAATTGCTAGGATCTGTGATCGGCAGAGCATTGACGGGAGTCAAGTCAGGTCCCTTCCTCTCCAGGCCAGGTCCCAACATCGAATCGTCGGTTCGACTTCCGACGGCCGGTAACCCCGCAAAACTTTAAAGAGTGAGGACAAGAGAGGGAGAAAAAAAGGCCAAGAAGGCAGAAAGAAAAAAACGACTTGGAGGGCATGTTCCACAGCAGCATTGTCGTCAGGGGGCCTGTTGACCGAAATTGCGCCATAACGGCGCTGACAGGCGGCAGCCCGGTTACCACCAAGCCGTCGCAATTGCACACTGCCAACCAACCGCCCTGCCCAGGCCCTTCACTCTATCGCGTCGATATCGCGTGTCCCTGTGCCCCCTCGTCTGTCATTCTCGATGGGGCGCGTCGCTGTCCAGCCCGGGTGGACCTGGCATTATCTTGACCCACGCTCTCGGCCCTGTCGAGGCCAGCCGTCAGCCCCCACCTTAACCGGCGCAGTAGAGATGACGGTATTGGCTACGAGTCGACTCTAGTATCGCCAAGGCGATATTGGCCAAAAGGGGGAGGCAGGACCTGGCACTTGGGAGAGATTGGCCTGGAGCTGCCGATTGATGACCGAGGCGGTTCTTTTGTGCGAGACCAGATGGACGGCACGACGACGCAGCCGTTACCCTGGACAAAAAAAGCAGAAAGCCAAAAAAAAAAAAAAA
>NW_008804549.1:3493657-3525986 GCF_000145635.1 Gaeumannomyces tritici R3-111a-1 | reverse complement strand
GTCTGTCATTCTCGATGGGGCGCGTCGCTGTCCAGCCCGGGTGGACCTGGCATTATCTTGACCCACGCTCTCGGCCCTGTCGAGGCCAGCCGTCAGCCCCCACCTTAACCGGCGCAGTAGAGATGACGGTATTGGCTACGAGTCGACTCTAGTATCGCCAAGGCGATATTGGCCAAAAGGGGGAGGCAGGACCTGGCACTTGGGAGAGATTGGCCTGGAGCTGCCGATTGATGACCGAGGCGGTTCTTTTGTGCGAGACCAGATGGACGGCACGACGACGCAGCCGTTACCCTGGACAAAAAAAGCAGAAAGCCAAAAAAAAANAAAAAAAAAAAAAAAACTACCCCATCCCAGCTTTGGGTCACAACTGCTTCCAAACAACCCTCGTTTCATGCGCTAAGGAGAGGGGTTAGATGATGAGTTCAGGGCGGCGGATGTAACCACCAACCCTCATCCGCCCTCCTCGGGTGTCCTCCCACTACCTACCTACCAACATATGCAGAGAAGTACGTGACTTGAGGAAACCATGAGATTCGAGACATGAATAAGGGAGGGCTGCGTGTTTCTCGACGCTTGTTTGCTCCTCCCCCAATGCTTGATGCTCGCACACGGCTTCTCCCGCCACCCCGCCCCGGCGAGCAGGGAAATCCTCCCCGGGCTAAGACGCAAAGGCCATCGGGAGTGTCACCAAACGGCTGGGTCATGTTCAACATGTGCAACTCGCAAGTCTTCACAATGGATTCAACGCTCGCTCCCATGTTTGCATGGCCGAATGACTGGATTTAACGCCCACTACCCGATACAATCTAGCAATTGCTCGAGGAGCAGCCGGGCACGAACGGCAACGCAGATGCTCGTCTGCCCGCCCGTGTCACATGTTCCCCCTTTTCCTCCCATGAGTCCTTTCCAGTTCCCCCTCTCGAGCATATCCTTTCTCCCGTCATCCAACCAGGACCATCTAAAGCCCTCTTCCCATGCGAGGCAGGCCCTCCCAATGTTGTTGCCCCGCTCTGCTTCTTGTCATGCTAAATTCATTCTTCTTTCCTTCCTCTTCCTTTGTGACACCTCCTCGGAACCTCCCAATCCCCCGTCGCACGACGGCGCGCGCTCGCAAAGGAAAAAAACACAAGACGCCATGCTGTCTCGGTTCCTCGGGGAGTACCTAGTGGAATTGAAGCGCCGAAAGGAAAACCCTGAAAGAGGAGTTAGGTAATACACTATGTAAGAAATAGAGGCAGCAGCAACGACCGTAAAAAGGAGGCCGGCTAGTGCGTCATGTGGTAAATAATTCTTGTGGTGTCAATCCAAAACAAGAACGAAAAAGAAAAAAAGAAAAAAAGAAAAAAGAATCCAGACTAGAAATTACCGCCCAAACACCATGTATAATGCTGCAACTCGCGGGCTCCCAAGTGGCGTAAATGCGTAGGACAGAATAGACTATTAGGGGATCTTGTACAGTGGCGGCGGACGGGTCGTGAACCACGAGGGGGTATCGGGGCGTTTGTTCGTACGCGCGGGGAAATGTAGAGCTTGTCGTTCCGAGGAGCGGGAGGGTTTGCGTTGGTCTCATGTTTGCTTTATGCCGCCCCATCTTCGTTCGGTCTGGTATCCAGATTGGGCAACAGATGCCAAGTTTCCGCCTTGGCCGATGGCAGAAAAAGAAGAAAAAAAAGCCGTGGCACTCGTGTGGCCGGCTTGTTTCATTTCGACTTATGCCATAGCACTCGAGCTCAAGGCCTTGAACCGGCCCTCAAAAGCCTTGGCCTGCTCCGCCTCGAGCAGCCTCTGCAGCCTGCGCGTCTCGCGGACTGCCTGCTCGCGCTCCTCCTGGAGCCCCAGCACCTCGATCTGGGCCGCGTTCATGCGGCCAACCACCTCCTGCATCTCCGAGTCGGCCGACGAGAGCGCGCCCTCGAGCTGGGCGACGCGGGCCCGGAGCTTCTCCATCTGCGCCGCCTGGTCCTCGTCGCGCTCGCGCGCCACCACCGGCGGGGACAGGGGGCTGCTGCGGCCGCCCGACGGCGACCCCGTCCTCGACGTGGGGCGCGACGAGCCCGAGCCCAAGCCCAGCCTGGGCGAGCGCAGGCCGTTGGAGAACATGGGCGACAGGGGCGAGCGCGGCGGGAAGAGGCGCTGCGACGGCGAGCGCAGGCCGCCCGCGGCGTCGCGGAGGCGCTGGATCTGCCCGTTGTTGGCCTCGCGCAGCTGCCGCAGCTCCTCGTCCTGCCGCGCGATGCGGTCCTCGGCCGCCTGCTGCGCCGCCACCAGGTCGTCCTCGAGCTGCCGCAGCCGCTGCTGCAGCGACGAGATGCGCTCCTTGCTCGACCGCTGGTTCGACTCGCCGCGCGTCACCGCCTCGGCGAGCCGCGTCCGCAGCGACGCGTTGGTGGCCAGCTGCGCCTGGACCTGCGCCGCCAGCTCCTCGACGCGTCGTGCCGATGACTGGAGCTGATCCGCCAGGTCGCGCTCGGCCTCCATGTTGGTCTGTGCCGACTGCTCAAGGCTTTCAACCCGCTCGCGTAGCTGCTGCACCTCGGCGTCGTCGTCCCGGCTTCGCGCCTCCATCCTGGCCGTCACCGAGCGCTCGAGCCGTTGCATGGCCTCCTTGGTCTTGTCGTCGGCGGTGCCCAGCTCCAGCTTCTTGATGCGTTCCAAAGCCTCGGCGTATGCGGCCTGGAGGTCTTGGTACGCCTTTTCCAAAGTGGCGGAGCTGACGGGCGTCGACAGGGTCGCGTCGTTCTCCTTGCCGAGTGTGCTCGATTGCCTGGCGAAAGCGGCTGGGATGAGGATGTCCTTCTCCCGAAGGAGACTCCTGAGGCCTGCGATCTCCTCCTCGGCGCGGTCCAGATCCATCTTCAGGCCACCCAGGCCCTTCTCGACCTGCCACTTCTGCTCCATGGCCTCTTCGGCTCGCTTTCGCAGGTGGGCAATCTCTTCGCGGAGGTTCGACACATCGCGCTCGTATCCGGCCTTCTGGGGCGACGCGGCCAGCAGCCGAGTGCGCTCCTGCTCGAGAATCCGAATTTTCTTCTCGTTCTCGCGGTTCTGGAACTCTTGTCGCTCGAGCAGGTTCTTGAGGGCGTTGTGGAGGGCGTCGCGCTGCGCCTCTACGTCCTTGAGCCTCTCGGATATGGCCTCGCGCGACTCCGTCTGGTGCGGACCAGCAGGGATGCTCTTGACCGTGTTGGACCGACTCAGCGGTGACCCCTCGGTTTTGGTGCTCTTGACCGTGTTGGACCTACTGAGCGGGGACCCCTCGGCTTTGCGTGCGCCGCCGACCGTGCCCTTGACCGTGTTTGATCGGCCGAGCGGCGCCTGCTGCAGCTTGAAAGCCGACTGGGCCGTGCTGACCGACGTCGAGCGGGCTGGCCGGGTCGCCGGCATCGACATGTCCTCAGCTTCCGGTACAGGCCTGCTCGTCTTGAGCGTTGCATTCTCCAGCTGGAGGTTGCGGAGCTCCTGCTGGATCTTGGTGCTCTCGTACACTAGGTTGGAGTGCTCCGACGCCTGCTGCTCTAGGCCCTCGACGCGGGCCCTGAGCTGCGGTACAACCTCGTCGCGCAGGTTGTCGCGCTCGTTGGCAGCACTCTCCAGCTCGCCCTTGAGCGCCGTGAGGAGGTCCTCAAAGTTGCTCTTAACCTGGCGCTCCTCCGTCAGCCGCCTGCGGAGGTCCTCGCACGATCCCTCGAGCTCCTTTACCCTCTCGGCGGCGCTGGCGGCGTCGGCCATGTCGTCGGGGGAGCCCCTTATGGCGGCAAGCTGGCCACCGGCCTGGGCGGCACGCGCCGACAGCTCCTGGATCTGGCGGTCCAGGTCCCTGCGGCGCTCGCGCTCGTCCTGCAGCTTCTGGCTCAGCTCCAGGCGGACCTGGGCCTTCTCCTGCTCGGCGCGGCGCTGGAGCTGCGTGATCTCCTCGCGGTTGGCATCGTGCTCCGACAGCTTCGCGGAGCTGTAGCCCGAGTCGGAAAAGTAATCACTGGTTCTTTTTCCCGGCGTGTCTCCCCGGCCGCCGACCTGCGCCTGCAGCCGGTCGACGAGGTCCTCCAGGTCCATCTCGCGCCTGATGGACGCCGCCAGCTCCGCGCTGATGGCTTTCAGCTCGTCCTCCATGTCTTCGATCTTGTCGGCGGTCGGCGCCGGTACTGGGGTGGTCGCGTCGGGCGGGGTCTGCAGGTACGCTTCGCAGTAGTCGAGAGGGCTCTCATCCGCGGCGATGTCATAAGTCGGCTTGGCTGTGGGTGGGCTGGATGTTGCTGCTGTGAGTGGAGCGTCATCGGCGAATTGCGGCGGCCTCGGCGAGTATGGTGAAGGCAAGGGAGAGAGACCGTCCGAGAAGACGGTTGACGAGGGCGACGAGGTGGACCAGCCGAAGAAGGTGCCTAGCTTCGAGGATGCCGGGGACTTTTGTGCTGGGGATCTGATTTGAGGATTAAGATTATTATCTGCAGCATCTGCTTTTGGGGTTGGAGTAGAGTCGCTGGCTGATGCCGCCGGTGCTGGTTTTGGGGTGCTATCGGTAGTCGGTATGAGCTTCAGGTGCGGGGGTGAGGGCTTGCGGGCAAAGAGTGACATGATCTTTGGCCCCACGGTATTAGTATTAGGAGATTGAGTCCCCGGCTGGCTGTTCGTGTCTGACAGCTGATCGGCGCCGCCACCTGTTCCTTCACCCCCTCGAACAACGTGCGGCGTGACGTCCAAGTCAATGTCTGAGTCTTGGCCGCCACCTCGGCGGTTTAAGCTCGGGCCTGAGGCGGCGGGAGGTTTCTGCTGATGTTCGCGGTACGAGAGTGCGGGTAGCGTTTGAGAAGCAGCAGGGTTGAGCTCTGGAATGTTTCGCGGCTGAGCCACGGCGGTACCCTCGGGCCCAGGCTCTGCGGCGTCGGTCTGCGGCGGCAATGGTGGAAGGGCTTTGCTGTTTAGTCTGTCAACAAGATGCCAGTCAGTCAGTCAGGCGCATATACTTTGGGCTTGGGAGGAATGGATCGCGCCCTACGGCGACGGGCAGGTGACAGTTGACAAGGAGAGGCTCGGGCAAACTCACCCTCCCTGGGAGGACGACTCGTAGGTGTCGGCAAACCGGTCTACTATCGGGGTTTCGCCTGCATACCACGAGCTTTCTACGGCGAGCGAGACAAACGTCTCTGGCATCGGCAGCTCGTCCAAGATGTCGAGGTAGTGCTGGGTCGGCGGCGACGGCGGTGACCGCGGCGCCTGCGACGACTGCGAGTATCTCCGTGCCACGGCCGAGGCGCTGGTAGAAAGGGGCTTCCGCTTGATGGAGGAGATGCTCGCGGCCAAGCTGGGGGACCTCGAGCTCCTGGGGCTTGGCAGGACCTGGTGCGCGTTCTGGACTTGGGCGCGGCCGGGTGACGGCGGTGCAGGTGCGGCAGGCCGAGTGTCTGAGGTGTGAGGACCGTGAGCGTCGAACTGGGCCCTCGGTGCCGGAGCGGGAGTGGCCATTGTGGGCAGGCAGGTATTAGTATAGCCGTATTTAATTTTCCGGCCCAGACGCGAGCAGCAGTTGACAGAGCGACCAACAAAGAACAGGTCTTGGTTCACGGCACGCCCACAAGAGGGTCATCAGCAAGCGACGAACGAGGAAGCAGCCGCCCAACATAACTTGCCGCGAACATCACATCCGAGAGGGCACAAAGTGACATTAGCACCCCGAGAATGGGCCTCAGTTCAGGGGTTGCAAGGCACGGCGCTCCATTGGCCACGGACAGGCGCCATCGCGAGCAGCCATTCCGCCGCTTTGGGCAAGGCGCGTCCACAGCACTACCACCCCTGGGCCCTGGCGATTCGTCGAGAGGCGTGCGGGCAGGTCCATCTGGCGAGCCGGGCATGGAACGTGGCGCTCGACAGTGGCGGCAGGGGGCAGCCTGCCATTGCCTGTACACATGTCGTTTCCGGTGGGGTCCCAGCGCCCTCCTTTGTCGCCAGCCAATCACCAGACCTCGCACCAACAAAAGGGGGTCTGGCTGCTGGCACCTGGACAAGGGCGGGCCCAGACGCTTTCCCCCTTTTAGCCGCCATTCAGTCCCTGTGGTTGGCTCGTACCTTACATCAATCTTCTGCATGGGTCAGGGGAGCCAGTGCATGGGCCACCTCTGCCAACATCTGGCACAGTGACAGATTTGAGATGTGCCGGCACGAACGTTTTCTTTTGCTTTTCGGGGTTGGTTCTTGATGAGATGGTGTGCTCTGTGTGCATCGAAGGGGTTGTGTGCTCGCTGTGTTGTCCGGGCTCCATCCCAACATACCTACCCTCGGTTCGAATCTCTATCACAAACTCGCTTCAGGGGAACCGCCACGAGAAATTCAAAAGGTGGCTGTGGTGATGCGACCCCAATTCGCCGTGGCCGTGGGAAATTGACCTGATTTACGGGGCACTAAAAATCAGGCGGTTGGCTGGAGGCAGCTCCACCAGGCCCAGCATCATCCCCCACGCGCGCGGCAAGAGTGGCCGTCGACTGACTGCGGCGCCGAGGACGCATAGGCACTCGAATATTGCGTCTTTATCCAATGCAATGCCAGTGGGCGGCAGCCGTGAAGATTGCAGATTGCACATGCACGCTAGGCGCGAGGGGCGTTGCGCGCTACTCGAAAGACTTGGCTGGCGTTTGCATGCAGCTCCCGCACGGCAGCGTCATTCGATGGCTCCAACTTTGGCTCCAGCTTTGGATGCTGCGCGTAGACGCGGGGCTGGAGCTGACCCTGAGGTCTCCAGCTGCACCCACTTTCACCTTTCATCTTCCACCTTCCCGCACTTTGAATTGACTCTGGATCGGGCTCAACGGTGGTGCAGCCATCCGTGGGCGCACCGACCCATGTTCCTTTTCGAGGGGGGATGCAGAATGCAGGGATGTGGCACTACGAGGATGGGGCCGCTCCCACCGAGCACCAAGGACCCCAGCACAGAAACATTGGGTCTGTGCTCTCTCTTTATGAAGACTTGACTGTGCACCTATGGTACACCTCTAGTGGCCTGGACAATATTGGCTTTGAACAGCCCATTTGGTATCGAAACCCAGCCTCCCTTTCCGCCAGATGACCTTCCTGTTCTGACTGGCGCGTCAAACTCGGGTTCCATGACTCACGTGCCCTTGGAAGCCTTTCAGGGCCTGACTACACCATTTCCACGGACCATGACGCGTTGTAACACGTACCCCCCATCATTCCTCAAAGACCAGTCGCATTCTTTACCAAACCTGCATCCATCACGGTAAATTGGAAAACATGGTCATACTGAATTATCTCTTTTTTCGAAAATTATAATTGCCAACACTAGTGTCTGCTATGTCTTCCTCGTGCTTTTTGTGTCCTAGGGGGGATGCCTGGCCAGTATCCAGACCATCGACTGCGTCTTGCACAGCATCCGGGGGGAGCAGCCAATAATTCAAGTGATGTGGTCAACCAGCGACGGGTGACTCCTTTGGATATGTTGTGGCCAATTTCAACGGTGGTGACAGTGGCCGGAGGGATACCTGTACGAGGAAAAGCAACCTCGCCGTTGGGCAGGTATACTGGGGTTTGCGGATAGCGTGGCCGAACGAGGAGCTTGTAGACGGCGCGGTAAATATACCGCGATACCTGCACCTTTTTGGATGGACGGCCGCGAGCAGAAATGGGTGAAGGGCATGCAACAACCGCGTTTGACCGCGCAGCTCTTCGGACTCAACCCAGCGCTTAAGATCAAGCATATTTTCGGACTGCAGGTTGGTTCCGGACTGCCACAGCAGGACTGGGGGTAGAGTATCCGGATCATCGGGGTCTTGAACGGGCGGTGGGTCGAAAGGACAGTATCCATCCTGAGCAGCGAGTTCGACCAGCTGCTTGTCGTTCGTCTTGGTGGTAAAAGTCAGCGCGAAGTGGCTGGCGAACAGCTAGCCGATACCACGGGCGTCTGCGATGCCATTTACAAAAGGCGCTGCGCTGAACCGAAAAGGGCGTCGCCGGGGACGACTTCATCTTGGCAACAACCTGGTGGAAAGTTGAGCCGGGGTTGCGCAAAACCTGGATTTCATCGCAGATCTTGACGTCCCACTGGACGTCGCAGGCCACGTCCCAAACATGCGTGTGATAGCATACATTCAGGGAGGGCCGGAGCGGGGGTTGGATTTTTATCGGACGTCCGGGCCTAGGCAGTAAGCCATTTGTTTTCTCAACCACATCGCGAGGCTGGCACAGTACCAACAGGCTGATGGGGAAGGAAAAACTTGTTGCTAGGGCCGCCGGTGTCCCAGTTGCACCATGCGTATGCTGCCTTGAACTTGTCGTAGTTGAAGACGGCGCCATCCGGTTCGTGAGGTTCCATGCCGTCCATGTCGAAGTCCTTGTCGAGGCGGCCGAGGATTTCCAGCGTCGACTTCAACAGCTGGGGATCTGTAAAAAAAAAAACGTCTTCAATGGGTGCGTCTTTTTCAGCATGCCGAGGATAGCGTGTGCCTTTCGAGTTTTCTGAGTGATTCGCTCCCGTGCCTCCTCGGGCGAATCACCAGCCTGGACGGCCTTATCGACTTGCATGTCGATATGCGCCATCTGGGTCGACATGAAGGTGTCGATGTCTTCCTTGTTGCCGAAGAGCTTGGGGAAACTCTCGATGATGTCGTCAGGGACCCGGTGCTCAACGGGCTCCTCGAAACGTCCATCGGTATACATCTTCCGGCACATAGCGGCCAGTGTGAGGGAATCCAGGGGGGCGATTTTTTCGGCTGCCGCCACCCCAGTGGCACGCTGCCGCTTGCTGACGGAGTCGCGCTGGAAGTTCTTGAAGGGGTCCAACGCGCTGAGCATGTAGACTCGGTTGTACTCCCGTCGATTGAGGACATCTGCTCCGAACTGCAATAGTATGTCCTGAGTGTGATACCGTTCCAACGGCCGCCAAGGTGGTATAAAAAGACAAAAGTAGGTAAAACAAACGGGGACGGACAATTATTGACACGAGGTTAAAGAAAGAAAAAGAAAAGAAAAAAAAGAGAAAGAAAAGAGAAAAAAATAAGAAAATTTAGGAAATCAAGGCTGGTCATGGCCAAGCCCTCTGATGTCCGCAAAAAAAAACAATTCTCCTCCTCCTCCTCCCCTCTTCCCCCTCTACCCCCGGAAGCGGTCGGGCAACGGCGGCCAACCCGGAGGGCAGACCACCCCACAGACGATCTCCCTCTGGGCGCCCGTCACCCTCGACGCCATCAAATGGCGGGGCTCCGGGTCACCGCGGGGGATGTCGAAGAGGCGGTCCCCCTCGCCCCTGTAGCGGAGCCGCTCCCGCACCGCCCGCTCGCGCAGGTCGGCCAGGAGGCAGCTCCTCTTCCAGCTGGTCAGCGCCCCGTGGTTCGGCGGCTGCACGAACGCGGGGGCGGGGGCGAAGCCGACGACGGCATCGCTGCCGCCGCGGCCGCGGCGGTGCCCCTGCTGCTGCACCTGATGCTGCTGTAAGGGCGAGGGCCCCACCGTTGTTGCGGTTGCCGCCGCAGTCATCGCCGCTTCCTCCTCCTCTTCCTCCCCCTTCCTCCCGCTCCCGGGCGCGAGCAGCGCCGCGCCGACGGGCGTGCGCGCAAAGGCGCGCGCGTACTCGGCCGCCGGCCGCCACTTGCGTTGCCCGTGCGCCTCCTGCGCGTCCAGGGCCAGCCGCAGCGCCCGGACGTCCTCGGCCTCGAGCAGGAAGAGCTTGCGCTCCTCCTCGGTGGCCGCCAGCCCGCCGCCGCCGCCGTGACCCTGACCAGGTTGCTGGTCGCCGCCGCCGCCACCACCCAGCAGCGCCCCGGTCAGGGCCCTGACGTCGGCGTCGGCCTCGACCGACCCCGCGCTGTACGCGTAGTGGTAGGTCTCGGCCACGGCCGCCAGCCACCGCCCGTGGTCCTGGGTCGCGTGGAGCATCTCCTGCCACACGCCGCGCATGGGGTGCTGCTGCTGGTGCTGCTCGTCCTCCTCCTGCCCCGCGCCCCCGTCCCCGCCGCCTCCGCACGGGACCGCGGCCATGTCGCGCGAGAGCCCCGCGAGGGGCATCTCGTGGTCGCGCACGCGCGCGCACACGGCGACCTGCAGCATGTGCCGCAGCTTCATGAGGTCGTGGCCCCAGGCCGGGTGGCACAGGAGCATGACGAGCTCCATGCACGCGTCGTGGCCCGGGGTGGCGCCGCCGCCGCTGCCGCCGGCCGTGCGCAGGCCGTACCGGAACAGGTCGTGTGGGACCCTCCCGAAGAGGTGCACGGCCAGGCGCCACACCCACAGCTCCGCGTCGTCGCCCTCGCCCTCCCTGACCACGCGCGACAGCTCGGCCGCGAACAGGTCCTTGAGCTGGTCCTCCGAGGGGGCGTCCTAGTACCCCTCGGATTGGACCCAGCCCAGGTGTCTGAATTGCGGGTCCGGCAGCAGGTCTTCCATGGCGCGCGGCGCCGGGAACTGTTGGTCTTGCTGTTGCTGTTGCTGTTGCTGCTCCTCGGATCCAAAGGCACCGAGGACAGGGCCGCCTGGCAGGGTGGCGAGGTGGGTGGCCAGGACCCGGTCAAAGTATGACGACGGGCCGCAGGCGGCGTCGATCAGGTCTGAGATGGGCGGCAGTGCAGCGGCGCCGATCAGGTCCGAGATGGGCGGCAGTCTGGTGCCATCGGCCACGGGGGCCATCTCGCGAGCTCTCTCGGTCGCCGCCTTGCTGCACTCGGCCCGGGGGCTTGAGGCCTGGTCGCTGGCGGCGCGCGTCTCCTTCCTCTTCCCGGCCGCCTTGCTCGACATGGCGGCAGGGGGGGCGGCGTCGAGGAGGTCGCCACCGTCGCCCTCCGCCAGGGTTCCGGTGGGCGCCTCAGGATGGGCGATGGGCGGCCTTCCGGCGAGCTTGCCAGTCTCGGCGAGGGCGTTTTGCGCCAGCATCCGGACCGTGTCGGGCCTATTGTCGGACACATCCTCGGGGATGCTGGGGCCCTGCTCGGCGGCTGGCTCGGCGGCCCGCTCCGGCTTGTCCGAGGCATCCTGCGCGCTCTCATTCTGCCGCTCCTCCAGCTCCTTCTTCTGCTGGAGGCGCTTGGCTCTCCTTTCGGCGCGGATCTGGCGCTCGATCTGGAGAGGATCTTGGTCGTTGATGTTGAGGGGCTTTCCAGGCAGTGTGGCGGGCTTGGCACTGGAAGCGGCGGTGCGAGGTTTGGCGGTGCGGCGCCGAGGTCTTTGCTCAGGCTCGTCATCGGCCTTGCTCTCATTTGGTTGGGGCTCTGGCTGGGGTTCTGGCTCGGGCTGTTTTTGTGGCTGTGGCTGTTTTTGTGGCTCTGGCTCTGTCTCATGCAGCGTCTCACGCTGGGTTTCCGGCTCAGGCTCAGGCTCTGTCTCATGCAGCGCCTCTGGTTGGGTTTCTGGCTCAAGCTCTGGCTCGGGCTCATGCAGCGTCTCTGGCTGGGTTTCTGGCTCGGGCTCGGGCTCTGGTTCATGCAGCGGCTGTGGCTGTGGCTCAGGCTCAGGCTCAGGAATTTGCTGGGGTTCTGGCTCTGGCAGCGACTCAGACTGGTTGTTGGGAGCAACATCGCGGGCTCCGGACTCGCTCTTGGCTCGCTTGGCGGCGCGGTCGGAGGGTTCGGCGTCCATGTCAGCGGCGCGGCGACGGCGAGTTCCGGCAACGGCATTCTGAGGGGCCTGGAGGACGGGGGTGTGGTTGGCAGCAGGCTCCTGTTTATCATTCTCGGAAGCCGCGCGCTTGGTTCTTTTGGCGGGACGCTCAGAAGGTCCGGCTTCATCTGTAGCGGCACGACGGCGACGTCTACCAGTGGCGGCTGGCTTGGGATCGTCGGCGGCGGTGGTCTTGGGCTCGACGGCAGCGGGCTGGGGCTCGACAGCAACGGACTGGGGCTCGTCAGCAGCAGCAGACTGGGGCTCGTCGGCAGCAGGAGCAGTGGCGAAAACAGTAGCGGCAGCGAGAGCAGCAGTGGCAGCAGCAGTAGCGGCGACAGCAGGAGTAGTAGCGGCAACAGGAGCAGTTGCGGTGGCGGGAGCAACGCCGTGGTCGTTGGCATCTTGAACTTCGTCGGCGCGATGGCGGGCGCGGCGGAGAGTCTCGAGCTCGAGGCCCTTCTGGGTGAGCTTACGGTTGCGGGCTGGGCGAACCATGGTGACTGGATAGACAGAGATGTCGAGAAAGTGATTTGATAAGGACTGGCTAGAGCGATGTCGAGAGATGTCCGGATGGAGAGAGGTATCGAGAGATTGTCTAGATAGAGACGTATGGGAGGTTGTCTGCGGATGGGGAGAGTATCGAGAGATTTTCTGGATAGAGAAGTACCGAGAGATTTTTCGGATAGAGAAAGGTATCTAGAGGTTTTCTTGATGAGATGAGTTCTTGTGAGGTCGAACGAGAAGTGCGCGAATGCGAGATCAGAAAGTGCGATATGCTCGTTTCTGTTTGTTGAAGGAGGAGAGCAAGCAGGAATTTTTTTCTGGGAGGGGAAAGAGTTGGGTTAAATATTTGCGTGCTCCGAGGAAGGGCATCAAATCTTCTGAGGCCGAGGTGAGGAGAAAGTCAGAGAGTTGCCCCGAATAGCCCAAACAATAGCACCATCCGTGGTAAATCAGAGGGCACATGAGGAGCTGAATAGGCAACAATAGGGTCAATAGAGCCGCCGCATCAACGACAAGACCTCTTGGCCAGGAATTCTGGGGCTTATTCTAGTCGTGATGCTATTGTTCTCCTCCAAAGGCTTTACGACAATAGCTTCCAGCTGCCACTCGCGCTAAGTCGTCGTCACGAGGCGATGTCAATAGAAGCTCAGCCTGGCGAATTATATTGACGTATCCCTACGGTGTGGGTCCTCTGCCTCCCTTGCTCCTTCCTGGCGGGCAGGCGATATCGAGTCTTCCTCGGCGATGAAGTGCACTATATACGGCCTCCGAATTCTGAACTGAGCATTGGTTCTCGATCTCCAAGATTTCTGCGCGCTGTATCAACTCGAAATGGGTAAATGCATTTAATGATTAGGTGCCATATGAGCGGCGAGGCTACTACATACGCGGTCCTTCTCTAACTTCTGGCTCCCCACTAGCTGGAGTGCATGACCTGTGACTTTTAGGATCTAGATAGCCGAATGGTTTTATTGATGTTCGGGTATCTAGAACGCAAGCTTCTGAGGCTCACCAAACAAGCATATTTCGATCTGCTCCGGCATCTCAGCTAGCTCTGGTATTTTTGAGTGAGCGTGATGTATGTCATCTAGCTGAACAGTTCTGTATTCTAAATTAAAGATGACGACTGGGCGGTAGAGAGGTTATGTGTTACAATATCTATTTACTGAGGACACAGCGAGCATCAGTTCCTTCTCTAGATCTTGGCGCCCTTTTGCCAGCCGGCGCGGTGATACTGCTTGGGCCATTGAACCGCGACGCCCAGCTGGTGTGCCGTGCGGAGCACGAACTCGGGCTCGCGCAGGAACTGCCGCGCCACCAGCACGAGATCGGCCCGCGTCTTGCCGCCGTGGGTCTCGTCCTCGACCTCGACCGTGCCTTGGCCACCATCCTCCTGCACCACCGCCCTGGCGAGCTCCGCCGTCGTGATGTTACCGACGGCGCCGATGAGCAGCTTCTTGCCCGCGGCCGTCACCTCGGCCCGGATCTTGCCGGCCAGGTCGGCCTGGTAGAAGTCGTACAGCTTGATCTGCTGCGCGTGCGAGTTGCCACCCGAGCTGACGTCGAGCAGGTCGACGCCGAGGTCGGGCAGCAGCTTGGCGAGGCGGATGCTCTCGTTCAGGTCCCAACTCGGCTGGCCCGCGTGCTCCATCCACTCGGTAGCCGAGACGCGCACAAAGAGCGGCATGGACTCGGGGATGGCGCCGCGGACCGCCTTGATCACATCCACAAGGAGCCGGGTGCGGTTCTCGAAGCTGCCACCATACTGGTCGGTCCGTTTCTGTGCACGTAAAGGGACTGTAAGCATATGTGCCCTTTCCAGTAGCCCCGAATGGGTAGGTGTCTAGATACTTACGTTGCTCAGAGGAGAAAGAAACTCGGTGATGAGATAGCCGTGCGCGCCATGGATCTCGATAACATCCATACCAGCCTCTACAGAGCGCTTGGCGGCGTCGGCAAAGCTCGTGACCAGGCCCTCGATCTGCTCGACCGTCATCTCCTTGGGGCTGGGGTACAGGGGCGAGAAGGGGATGGCGCTGGGGCCCCAGACGTTGTCGGGCCAGCCGCCCACCTCCTCGCCGGCGACCTCGGCGTTGCCGCGCGAGTAGTGCCAGGGGGCGCGCGTGCTGGCCTTGCGGCCGGCGTGGGCCAGCTGGATGCCGACCTTCTGGCCCTGCGAGTGGACAAAGTCGGCGATACGCCTCAGGGGCGCGACCTGGCTGTCCTGCCACAGGCCGCTGTCCTCGGGGCTGATGCGGCCGTTGGGCGTGACCGAGGTGGCCTCGACGACGGTGAGGGCGGCGCCGCGCATGGCGTACGAGCCCAGGTGCACCAGGTGATAATCGGTCAGGTGGCCGTCGTCGGCCGAGTACTGGCACATGGGCGAGACGGCGAACCGGTTGCTCAGCTCCAGGCCGCGGATGCGGAGCGGCGTGAAGAGCGTCGGCACGCTGCCGCCGCCTTCGGGGGCAGACAGTGCGGTGCCGGCTGGAGGCTCCTGGGCCGGGGTGTAGTAGGGGACGCCGGGCGCCGGAGGGCTGAGGGTCTTTTTGGAGGAGGTCATGATGTCGTTGCGGGGATGTTTGCAATGAGGAGATCTAGTAAGGATGTGGATGGCTGTGTTCACTTTCCACAGGACACTAGTTGGAGACTTGCGATGCCGATTGGCAATACTTCCCAATGATGGACTGTCGGGTTCTATATAAATGTGAACTGTTTGTATTGCAGGAGGACGATGTAACGATGTCTCGGCGACTTGATGACACCAAGTATTGCGGCAGGGGCATTACTAATAGCCGGGGCGCGCTACAAAAGTCCCCGATAATGCAACTTGGTACGGAGTGTTTATAAATCTAGATTCTAGATAGTCGTAGTTTAGCTTGTTGCGTCATGGCGAACAACTCGAATCTCAGCGAACGGTCATGAACTTTGGGGATATCAAAGCAATCCAGCAGCCAGCCGATTGATGCGATATTTTTAGCATGGGACGCCATTACCAAGGCAGTGCTCAATGTGAGGCGGCAAAGGGTTTCGCCGCCAGCGTGGAGAGACGGTCCCCCCGATGGAAGGCCGAGGAACCCTGGGCCGCCACGGAAAACATGCTGAGCGAGTCAGCACGACCGTCTGCTAGTTTCAATCAGCCGATGCAGTGATGGACTCAGAGGGTGGTGTGTAGTGACGTTTCTCAACACCCAATTCCAACCTTCGTACTCCCTACGAACAGCCACTACCTGTACCTACAAAAAACATTATTGCGTATTTCGCTGCCACTCGGAGACATTTTGACCCGAGATTGGGGCACTGGCCTACTCCGTACCTTATCTGCCTGTGGACCTGTGTGAATTGTCCCTCGTGCCTTGTGAGCCGCTCCCCTGGGAATGGTATGACCGACTGAGCCGGTCCAAGTCCGGATGAACCACGATTCTCGACCCCAGCAGCCTCGGGGGATCGTGTTTCTAGAATAGGTGCCCCGGTTTTCTTTCTGCTGGACGCCAAAGTCTAATCTCGCCTACTCCATCAAGCCCACTCCGCCAACGGCGTCGAGCCGTCACCGTCCGCTCATTGACGCGTCTAGCCTAGCGGAGCCGTTGGAAGGGAGGGATGGCACTGGACTTGGGCAACGGGGAAGATCGGAAAACCAGGCCCTAATAAGTCGCAATCTTTGATGGTTTTCCCGCTCCACGCCCGTGGTTTGTGGACAGCTTGGGAAGAGATAAGGTTGCCTGCCAAATAAGCTTGTCCTGAGCCCCTTCTTGCCTCCTTCCATGTCAGTGTCTCAACGCACCAGCGGACCCAGCTGGGGTTCTTGTGCATGACAGAAGGAGCAGTCATCTGAACAAATGTTTGGCAAGCTGAAATGCATGTTTGACCAATCTCCACCGTCGCCCCTCCATTGACCATTGACACAGATTGTGCTCCCGCGTCCCTGCTGCAATCATAAAATAAGAACAATGATCGACTCAGGGCCGTAGACCTCAAGAGGAGTCGGCTCGCCAGGCCCGCAAGTTTTGGATGGAGAGGGATGGCTGGGCGGCTCGTGAGGGGTAAGTAGATCGATACCTATCTCTGTGATGAACTCGAAACGAGGCTCCAGCACCCAGTAGCACGGGACGGAAGTGGAATCGAGTGACGGGCTATTGATGGAGGTGCCCACTATCGCCAGCGTCCCCGCGGCCGAGCGTACTTTAGCGACCTGAGGGTACCTATATGCGTGTGGCCTCCATAGCATCTACGGGTGGCTTGCTAGCCGTGACTGGGAGTCCGAGTGCATGCGGGCAGCGCGGCCCGGAAAGAGCATAGCTCATCGCGGCGGCGAGTCAAGGGGAGACGCTGAGGTGGGTGGTTGTGTCGTTGGTGTGACGGCCTTGAAGCGGCATCTTAGTCGATCGGCAGCGCCACGAGGAGCCAGCAGTTGGGATACGAGAACACCTGTTCGGGGGCGCGGGCAGAACCTGAAACATCACCAAGCTCTCACTGTGTTTGTGAGTGTGGGCGTGTCTCCTCTACCAACCGAGAGGCTGGGCAAACTGGACCTGGTCAATGCCGCGCGGAAAACTCCCTGGCAACTTACTAGCAGTCACCGGAGGGAGACGAGTAAAAAAAAAAGACATGCAACCGAGACGCCACTTAGGATCGAGCCTAGTCAAGCCGAATGGGGTCGTGATCCGCGGGGAGGGGCAGGCCCTGAACATCCATGAACCTGAAGATGAAGCCATGCTCTCGGCGAGCTTGACTGGCAGCAGCGTGCCTAGCACTGGCGCGGTGGATCACGGAATGGGCAGGCGGGAAGCAACGTTTTGGAGGCAACTGTGGCAAGCGTACCTAGCGAGCAGGACGACCAGTTGACGGGGTTTTGCGGGGAGGGCGAAGGAGGCACAAGCACAAGGTCGCAGCGAGTGTGATCAGGGGTTTGCAGCGCACAGATTCTGACGCAGCCGAGCTGGTGAGGCGGGGGCCGCTAGCTCCAGCTGCATGTCTCAGACCGTATTCACGATTCGACAGGGCACATGGCCGCGGGATCAGCTCGGGTTAGGGTTCCGGCCCCTCCGCGCTGGCTCCACGCCTTGTGTGCACGTGTGATGCTGGGCCTAGCCAGGGTCCATAGTAAATGCCCCTGCGCCCTGGCCCTGGCATCCCGCGGCGGGCTAGTCCTGATTTGGGCCCGATGCTCCGTTGGGAGGCCCGCTCGAGGACGGGATACGATCCCTGGCCCGCATGAAGGCGAAACAGGACGAGATGTAGTCGAGATGACCAGAGGAGACGCTTGGGCCAGGGCTGCCCGCCTGCCTAGAACCGGGGGGGCAGGCAGGGCCAGCCAGCCCGTGGCACATCGCGGGATGCACAATACCAGACCACACAAGTACATAACGCCTCCAGGCCGCCACCCCTCCTCCATGCCACGCCTAGTGCTCCCCCAAGCTCAGCCGGACTGGCTCCGTTCCATTCCAGAATTCTTCGTTTGACCTACGTGTTCCACCGCGAGAGCTGCGCTCCATCGATATCAGATATCCGACCGCCCTGTCCACTCCCTGTACCTAATCAGTCAGCCACAATGCCGCACCGCAGCACCAAGTCCGAGTCGTAAGTTTGCACCCGTCCCGGGCCAAGGGCCGATATCACAGGGTGTACATGTGGCTAACCACTCTCTTGCAGTGATGGCTTGTTGGGCAACGAGACGATACAGGTGCTGATCGGCCCTGGGAAGAAGGCCTTCACGGTCCACAAGAAGCTGCTCTGCTCCACGAGCGAGTTCTTCAGCGAGAGCATCGCCGCCATCCCCACCAGCCTGCTGCCATCCCCGCCCCGAGGCGCCCGCCAGCCGCCCCCGGCGGCGCGCCGCCCTGCAGCCAACCGCCGCAGCGGCTTCCACGACTGGACCCTCGCCGCAGCAGCAGCCGCCGCCGCTACCGCCTCGGCCACGGGCGAGCACGCGCGCTCGGCCTCGTGCAACAGCCTCCCGCCCCCGGCCCGCGCTTCCCCCTCGCCCCTGGCCTCGTCCACGCGCATGGCCGTGCTCTGGTTCTCGGACCAGACGCCCGAGATGTTCGAGCTGTTCGTGCTCTGGCTCTACCACCGCCGCGCCTTCGCCGCCCTCGTCGACGAGGCCGTCACGTCCATCCTGGCCGCCGAAGCCGAGAGCGGCGACTCGCGCACCGCCGAGGTCCGCCTGCGCGGCCTGCACTGGGCCCTCGTCAACCTGCACCTCTTCGCCGTCTCGGTCGGCCTGCCCGTGCTGCAGGACCTGGCCATGGACGCCGTCCAGGACCTCTACCTGCGCCTCGACTGGGACGTGTCCCCGCGCTTCGTGCGCTTCCTGTACGAGCGCGAGGCCGACGCCGCCCTCCGCCTGCGCAAGTGGGCCGTCGCCATGGCCGCGTGGTGCTTGGCCTCGTCGTCGTCAGGCAAGGGCGCCGACGCCGACGCCGACGCCGACGCCGACAGCACGGCCGCCCAGTTCCAGGTCCTGCTCGAGTCGTACCCCGAGTTCTGCCAGGACTACTCGACCCACCTGAGCAGGATGCACAGCAGCCGCACCAACCCCATCATCAAGAACCCGCAGCTGCGCATCCCGACAAACGCCCTGCGCAACGAGGAGCGCCACTTTGGCTTCCGCATGTGCTCCTTCCACAGCCACCGCGCCTCGGTCGGCCAGGGCAGGTGTCCGCACGACCGGAGCGGCAGCGTCGCCGCCGACAGCGATTGTGACCAATGGTCGCCGACTGCTTCCTCCTCATCCTCCTCAACCTCCTCGTCACCGTTCGGGCTCGAGCCGGACATGGACTCGCCCATGTCCGACTACAGCTTCGACAACATCGTGAGCCCCGTCTGCTCCCAGCGCGGCTTCGACCTGCCGCTGCCCTCGGAGTTGCTGCCGGCTTCGAAACCTCCCTCCAAGCCCTGCCAGCCGCCCGCGGCCTACGGCGACTTCCTCACCATGGACTGGAAACGGTCACACAACATGGGGATGCGACGAGTTACCGAGTAAAAAAAGAAGGCGTCTCCCGCCTACACGTCTTGTGGACTTCTGCAGTCATGTCATGATTTCTTTTGTTAGCCAAATGCTCCTCACGGACACACTTCAAACACTCACGCTCAAACGTGGATTTTCTATACATAGCTTTTTCTATTGTATTTAATGATACCCCCTATAGACGGTTACTCGAATGTCTTCAAAATGCAACTGTGATGACAGACACCGGCTTGCCCTGCCACCCTCGGATTCGGCGCGGCGTCGTGGATTCAATCCTTCCAACTTGACCGCAGTGCGTTTGCTGAGATGCTGGTCCCTCCAGATGCAAGAGGTACCCACAGAACAGGAACAAAGAAGTCGTGTCCCGGCCGGCCAATCGACGGTGGGATCGCCAAGTCTTTGCAATCTGTGTCGCCCGCAATGCTGACTGGCCATAACCTCTCTACCATGTGTGTGTGTGTGTGTGTGTGTGTGTGTGGTGGGTGTGTGCACGCGGCGGAGGCTCAAGGCTGGACACGCGAGGTGGAACAAAACAAGGCGTGCCTGCCATGTTTCGAGCATGTCTCATGGACGATAAACACCCGGAAAAACCCCGCACAACCAAAAAAAAAAAAAAAAAACACATGCGCCGCCTGCCCCCTGGGTGGTGGGACAAGACAGGGGGGTACTGGGTCTCGGTGACAGGGTTCAGCCAACAGAACCCCCCGGGCCGCCTAGTCCCAGGAGCACAGCACGACTTCGAGAAATTTTCGCATAGATTAACCTACGCCCACATCTCGGTCACAAAGTGGGACAGCTCGCCGGCGGCGGCCGGCAAGCCAGGCCAGGGAGCAGGAGAGAGGATAGAGAGGAGGGGTTCAGGACAAAACCCCGGGACCGCTTGTTTCAGAAAAGTAAACAAACAATAGGTGCCGACTGTTGGGTTTCCTTGCTGCGATCGACCAAGGAGCCGCCGCTCACCTTTCCCCGCCATCTCGTGTAATTGAAACACGCGGCTATCCATTCTATACAGCCCTCGTCAGGGATCCCTCCAAGAGAGCCGGTGAAGACTTTGTTTACAAACCGTCGCCGCCCTAGCCCAGGAGGTAGGCGCGCCCACCATAAGGGGATGGCAGGTTTACAGGTCCCGGAATTAAAACTGTTGATGGCATAGGTTTTCCTATTCCTATTGCCATTCCTGTTGTTATTCCTGTTGTTATTCCTGTTGTTATTCCTGTTGTTATTCCTGTTGTTATTCCTGTTGTTATTCCTGTTGTTATTCCTGTTGTTATCCCTGTTCCTATGCCATCTTTTGTGTGGTGGGCATGGCAGGCATCACAGCACACAAACCGTGGTCGGAAACGAAACAACGCTGCGTCTATTTATGTACTACTGGTGGAAAGCCAGGGCTTCCCGTTGCGGCTCCGTCTATTGTAGCATTTGCCCCTCGCACCTCTGGCAGGGGTTGGTAAACCCGCCCAACACCATGGCCGCACAAGGGTTGACAACCCTGCCTATATACCGAAGAAAAAAACCCCCATTGACTCGGGCATGGAGGGGAAGCGGTGGCAACACATCAATGGCCACACCAGCCAGCCAGCCCCCCGGTCGCGACTGTGCTCATGGGAACGAGCCGGGGAAATCCACCCCCATCATGGTGTCGTAAGGTTCGGCCGGCCCGGCCACCTCGCCATGTTGCTGTTGCTGCTGTTGTTGCTGCTGTTGTTGCTGCTGTTGCTGCTGCTGGGGCGTGAGCATCGAGTGGTGCGGGAGCTCCGACATGGCCATGGTGCCACCGGCCGCCGCCGAGGCCGAGGACCAGATCATGTCCGACTTGCCCGTCAGTATGACGTCCTCGACGTCGGCTGCCACCTCCATGAGCGCCGCGAGCATCATGTTCCTGTTGCCGCCGCCGTCCTGCCGGACGCCGCGCAGGCAGCCCACCATCATACTCAGGCCCGTGAACTCCTTGAACTGCAGCAGGGACCGGCACGCCCGCGAGCGTGCCACCGCGAGCGAGTGCCGTACGGCGGACGCCGCCGCGTCCGCCGACGCCGCGCCGTCCTGCGCGCACTCGTCAAAGTCGCCGCGCCGGAGCCCCACCACGACGTGCATGGCGGCCACGCCAAAGTCGTCGTGGCAAAGGTCCAGGAGCCACTGCCTCGACTCTCCCCCGCCCACCATGCCTGCGGGCCCGAACCTGGGGCTGCCCATGATCGACGGCGGGAGGCCCGGCGAGGATGCCGCCGACCCTGGACCGCCACCTCCTACTATGATGGTCGGCAGGGATAAGGTGTTGCCACTCGTCACGACGGGGGTTATCATGACGTCGGTGATCCAGTACTGCTGGATGCTCAGCAGCATCATCGCAGACTCGAGCGACAGTCCGAGCGATTGCTCGTGGCGCACTGGGTGCGGGTCCCTCGCCAGCGCGTGGTGCAACGACAGCAGCGTGCGGTGGACGAGGACGCGAAGGAACTGGTGCTGGACCGCCACCGTGCTCATGGGTTCTGGTCGCGCCATTCTCCTTGCCGAGCCTAAAACCACCTCGGCCTCCTTCAGCCGTTGCCGGATGCGCTTGTCCAGCCGCACGGCTCTATCGTTATCCATCACGCCTTGGCTGTTGTTGATGCTGCTGGCGCTCCCGCCAGCCCCGGTGGTGCCCGACCGCGAGGGCCCCGTTGTGGTTGGCGAATTCACAGTCGACATTACCTCGATGAGCAACGGGAGCATATCGGCCAGCTTGTTCTGGAAGACGCCGTCCGTATAGTCGTGCGTAGCCCATACGTTGTCGATGGCCCAGCCGCTCGACGGCGCCCCGGCGCCATGGGGACCCGAGGTAGCCATGGCCCCCACGGCGCTAGGGTCGGGGCGTATGTCGGAATCGTTGATGCTCAGAGGAGCCTCGGCGTCACCCTCGCTGCGTGTTGGGGTGGTGCCAGCCCACATGGCAACGTCGAGATCGAGGAGTTGAACGGTCGTCCAGATCCGTCGGCGCATCTCGGCTTCAAACTCTGGCATTCCGTAGAACAGGCTCGGGCTTTGGTGCAGCTGCAGAGACATGGCGAGCCGGACCACAAGAGCCATAAGGGACGCGACCTGTCGTGGGTCAGTCCCCCTGAGCCCCATCATCTTGCAGGTAGCCATCATGCACATGGTTCGGATCGTAGTTAGACTTGGCATCAACATGAAGGGGGAGCGGCAGAGCGAAGTCTGAGCTCCATCCAGCAACACATCCGTCCACTGAGTGGCCGTGTTGCCGGTTGTGTCAAACAGCTCCTCGGGCGCCGACTGACACCCCAAAGCCATCATGGTGCACAGCTGCGCCAGCCAGCCGTCTAGGACGCTTTCGCGGTCCGCCCAGAACTCTTCAAGCTCCTGCTGGAATTGCGCCGGGTGCAACATTCGATGCGTCTTCTCGAACGTCATCATGTAGTTGCGAAGCAGCACATCCGCAATGGCCCGAGGTGGTAAGCTGTTGAGAATGTCGTGTTTGTTGGGTACGTAGGGGCTGCTGTTGCCGAAGGGGAAGTTCGCCCCGGCCAGGGACGGGAAAAGGTATTTGAGATTCTTGATCTGCCGAAACCGAGGCTCCCATTCCGGTTCCGAACTAAAGATGTATGGACATGCTTCCTCAAACTAGCCAACGACAAGAGTCCGGTTAGATTAGCATACAACCCACTACCGTGGTATTGTCGTCTGATATGGAGAAGCCGTCCGAAGCAACTTGTCCCGCGGCTGTCTCCATACAGGAGCAATGTCGAGAAACATAAGAGAAAGGCTTCTAAGCGAATTGCTAAGGGCAGGGCCATGAACAAGCGCGCAGATAACGTACCTCGGCACAGACCGATGTCCAATGGGATGCGCCCGCGGCTCGACACCTACCATCGCTGGGACGGTAATTGTAAAGATAGCGATCTCGCGTGCGCACCTGCGAGGAGGCCCGCGAAGAGTTGGGTGGTTCTGACGAAGGCTCCGACCGGCCAGCTGCCGCGGCGGAGGAGGATGGTGATGATGAGTTGGTAGAAGGCAAGGGCTGGTACACGCAGTCATCGATGGCGCCATACGCCACACACCTGCCGCAGGGCAGGCCTTTGTCGCACTGCATGAGCACACTGTTAGCCCTCCAAGAATCCCTATGATACTTGCTCAGTAAAAAGGGGGCGGTGGCCGACCTTCAGTTTCCGCTTGTGGCAGGGTATGCAGACGAAAACGCGTCGGTTTCGCTTCTGCGACCTGGAGCCGCTCGAGCCGCTGGCGCCATCTGCACTACCGCTCTTGGGGTCAACGATGGAGAAGGTCGAGAAGAAACCAGCCGGGGGCGAGTCGGACTCCATGTCGCTTGTAATTGAGCCCTTGGTGCTGGAGGCCGAACTGGCATATGCGTACGAGGGCTCGCGGCGGTAGTTATAAAAGGCAGCGGATGGCATGTCTCGGATGGAAGTAAAGGGTGGGTGGCACAATCCCACTCCCCCTTATTGGCTATCCAAGTATGCTTCCGTTTGGGCAATAGTGCCAGGACGCTATGCAGTCAGGAGTCCTAGCTCGACAGCGGGCAGGGAGCGTCGGCACGCCTTCTTATGTAAACCGCCTTCTGTGATCATAGTGTCGACTTGATCGACCCTCAATGAGCGAGCTGGAGGCTTGCCTGCAGCATCTTCGGTTCCGCCCCACCATGCACCGGAAGCAGGGGAGAGGGGTGTATGTGGGTGTAGGTATGTATGGGTGGGTGTAGGCCTTGCATGCTTCGCACACACCCGGGACCCGATAGCGCGCGCGCATATATTCAATGTGTAAGGAGCCTGTAGGAGAATTTTCCGTGTGCCATGGCGTCCGTCCAGCGCTAGGTGTCGGCCCACCCATCTAACTGGGCAAAATCTTTGAGGCGTGGATTATGAATGGCGATGGGAGGGGTTCGACTAGAGGATGAGGGGAAGAAAGAACCATACTGCCCAATAGGGAGCCACTCCACCGCGGACGACGTCCCCCACTAGGTGAGAGCCCCGATTGCGGTTGGGCATTCAACTGCGCGGCTGTGCAGCTCTGGTCGCAAAGGCAGAAGGATCAGCTTCCATAGGGCGATGCCTGGCTTGACACCTCTCCTGGAACTGGTTGGTGTCCGCACCCACCCACCCCAGGATACGTGAGCAAGGGTCGCCAGCAGCCCTGTCGGATTGATTATGTCACCGGCGGACTTGAGGCGACGCCGTTGTTTCGAGGTACACGTAGCATGATGCGGATAAGCTCAGCCTGCGTTCACCACTTGGTGTTTGTGGCAATATGGAGGGATGTAGCACGGAGATCACAAGATCGCCATCCAGAGTAGGTAGGGGAGGTCTAGGAACATGCTCTGAGGCACTGCCCTCAAAAAGGGTCAGAAGTACTTGCGGGGGCCCTAAAGCTATTCACGGATCCATCGATAATGTGAGGTAAGAAAGGTGAGTTCGAATATCACATTGGGGGCACGGCCTGACCTGGCCACAACAGGATATACCGCCAGGTAGAGCAGTGAGGGTGGTTCGGACGAAGCTATCGAGTGGGGGCCAAGCGAGGGGCAGGGAAGGCTTGGCTAGGGCCAGAGCGGGTTGAACAAGGTGTCCGACAGAGATGGGATGGTGTGGGGGAGTGGCAGAACACAGCAAAGCGGAACAAACTGAAAGCCGAGGGCGCATACCTGGGCGCCTCCCTAGGACTTGGATCCCTGGATGGTTGGTAGGGGAATGGAGCCTTCAGGACTGCGGGCCGCTGTCACTCACGCACCCCTGGGAGCAAGCCCAAAGCGGACTTGGTGGCCGAAATATGTCTCCTAGTCTCGTGATCCTTCTCTATGGTCTCTCCCCGGAGATCGGGCCGGGGAGGAGAACAGAGTACCCAAGCATGGCATGGCCTGGGGAGAAGTTAAACAGGGAGGTAGATACCCACCTAGGTGGGTGGATAGACCGAAATGCCTTGCATCTCGCCACCGCCGGGGCTTTCCATTGGCCCTGGGAGGTTCGTGCGACAATCTCTTGTCTCCTGACTTCTTCCAGAGCCGGCACTTTTGTCAGGGAAGCGGGCGCGGTCGTGCCGAGCCATCAGCCATCGGATCAGCCTGGCATGTATGTAGCACACAAATGACCCTGGAACATGAGGGGCCGCAGTCCGAGCAAGCCAGTAGCGGCTCGCTCGCATGTAGGTAGCCAGCGGGTGGATAGATACCTAGACAGGTAGCGGGCGATATGGATCGTGTCGTCTAGTCTTGAAGCCCAGTCCTGATTTTTTGGGCGTTGTCGTTGAATTTGGGACGTTTCGCTGCGCACAGCCGCCGCCTGCCTGTGGTTGTGCAAGGATACGTTTGTGGGGTTCCAAATGATTAGCTGGACTGCGCCCCACCCGAGCTGCAGGAAGGTGCACATCCCTCCCGCTCTTTCTACTGGGAAACCCCCAAACCGCCTGGTACATTCCCGCCCTTTCCTAGTCGGAGGACGACTTTTCGAAAGTCGCTCGCCCCGTGGCTGCATTAGCGGCTCGGCGGGCAAGCATATGTCGCCTTGGCCCCTGGGCCCTAGGTTGCGAAAGGGTGTGGTGCCGCCCGCTCCATGGGTCTACCTCCGTCCCCATGGTCTCTTCTTCCGCTCCATCCTCTCTCTCCACACACTGCGTGGCTGCGTGAGTGACAATCCTTCCCACATGTAAAGAACAGCCCACTACCAGCTCCTGGGACAGTGATGCGCAGCCACCTTGCACAGCGCGCTACCGGGCAGTTGACCTTGCTACGTGTATTTACCTCCTACTTGCTGCCCCGCATGCCGAGCAGGGCAAAATCAATAGTCCTAACCGAGCTTGGCACTGTGACGAACACACCGAACATCAAGTATCAGTCCCGGCCAGACAGTTGCTGGACAGTTCAGTCAAGCTGCTTGTCCCAGGCGCATCTAGCCGATGAAAGTCTGACGACATCCAAACGGCCCCATCTGGACCTCAGCCACGGCTGACAGGGTCGTGATTGTTTGCCAAATTGGTCGTCGTGCTGCCTAGCCCCGTATTGCCATCGAAATCCGCGTATTTGCCGTAAAGCTCGGCGACGGTCAAAATTAGAGGCACTGGCCAAGCGCAAAACACGAATGAAAGTGGGTGGCGGCTTGAGGCTTGCAGGTGTGTAACCCAAGACGGGCGACTCTACCCCACTGAGGCTGCGGCAAAGGAGCCAAATTGTTCAGCCACCACAGCTGAGGAGGCTGAGGATGAGGGAATGACGGGCGGCGGCACGCTGCATTTCCCGTCACGGCTCCTCTGCCGCAGTCAAACCGAGGGTGGTGTGACTATAGGTAGGTGGTAGGTAGGTACTTACCTATATCCCCAATCATCCAATTGATACCAGTTTCTTCTCTATGCAAGGGTTAATTGCTCCTACCGAGGCTCTTGATCTCGATCCTCCGCGGGGAGGGATTCTAATACCCAACGGTCGGTCCTGTGGGTCAAATCCAAAAATAACCTGCCCCTGGAAAAGCCTGCCGGGCCACATGCGCTCTTGATTGTAGGATTGGCCAGGACTCGGGCGAGAAATCTCGAACTCGGCATGACCGGGCCGGCTTGTCTAGCCTGCCACATCTATCCCCGTGGCCATCGGCAACGATCCCAGTCACGTGCAGGGACTACCGCCGGGCTGCACGAGGTCCTGGGAATCCCGCCACCAAGCCCAAGGCTGACAGCTACGTA
The DNA here is from genome assembly GCF_000145635.1 of Gaeumannomyces tritici R3-111a-1. Lineage (NCBI taxonomy): Eukaryota > Fungi > Ascomycota > Sordariomycetes > Magnaporthales > Magnaporthaceae > Gaeumannomyces > Gaeumannomyces tritici. Next base: position 3,499,243 of record NW_008804549.1, on the reverse strand, counting down.
GAGGTGGTCAGCCTTTGCGCGCGCCTAGCGTCTCGAAGCCTCGACCGCTCAGTATTGGATGACAGCTCGATATCTTGGCCGATCGCGGAAGTTGCCCTATCGTGTTGCTCCATCCACGGCTCACGCGACTGGCCAAGAGAATCTTGCCTCTCACGTCTCACATCCATCTCGTAAGCAGACTAGCCCGGCCCAGTAGCGCAGACGCGGATCTAGACTTACAGCGTTGCAACAAACCAACTGCGAAGATTTCGAGTCCTCCGACTAGAACACGCTCCATCCATCGCACCTACCTAAGTCGCCTTGCTGGATTGGTGCCCCCAAGATTCGGCGGATTCGTTGAAAGCAGCCCCGTTACCAGACGGCAACCGAGGTTGGAAAGGGCCGGAGTTTGCGAACCAATACATGAATCTTTACACCCATTTGCAGGCGCATTACGAGAAATACGAACATGAACGATTGATCCTTCCCCAAAATCCCCAGGGATCATAGGGCTCACAGCTCCTACCCAGGGAGTATGCTCAGGGGTCAGGAACAAGACGACACTAGACCCCATTATGTCCTAGTCGACTCCCGATGGGTACTTCCGAATCGCGCCGCCCTGACATGAAAATGGAGGAGACCTTGTCTCCTCCATGACCTACTGCGATATCGGCACACTGCGAGAACCTCTTCCAGGTCTCTTTTTTCTGCTGGCAACAGTCGCCGGCCCGCGATATCAGATGCTTGTGCCCCTTGTTAGGATCTTATCCGCGGCCATGAATACATGCACATACAGACGCCAGGGTGTCAGCGCAAAGGGAGGGAGCGGAGCGGTTATCGGGCGACTGTGAAGGGTTCAATGTCATTTCGCACCGTCACACAGCCCTGTTGTTGATGCTACCGTTCCAGAGCCAGCGTCTATCCGGACTAGGGCGGTACTTTGGCCGCCTTATCTCCTTTCGGGACTTTAACGGCGAGCGAGTCTGCATTCCACGCGAAGGAACATCGTGGCTGGACATGCTCTCCCTGCCACTGACTGCAGATGGCAGAAATAGATGCATGAGCAAGGAAGCCTTCCTATCCACGATGGTGATGCCGATGGGTCGGGCGAAGTTTGAGCCCCTGAGAGGCCAACTCGCCAAAATCTTGTGAGCACAATGCTGTCTGGCTCCGTCGCACATGTCTGCATACCACAAGATGGCCATGTGGCTAGCAGCCAGTGACGACAAGGTGGTGCAAACTTCAGGTCTTCGAGGGCCGGTGAGTGGTTGACAAACGGAGAATAGAGACCAGACTTTCAACGACTCGGGGCATCACGGCAAGCCGGTACCGTGGCCAGTCGCGATGGCCTCCACTGGGTCATACTAGCGCCTCTTGGCAGGCCACCAACATCGCGGTGTACAGAGACCTGGCAACACCATGCGCCCTCCAAGTCACTACCAGATAGCAAAGCCGGGCTCACATGGACGATACGAAACGGAGATTCATGCACATGTACATGGTGGGGGACGAGCCCGAGTGTTCTTGCCGAGTTCCTTGATCGATTCGAGCTGCCAAGTGTTCGATTTCAGAAGCGTCGGTCATGGCAGCGGGTTGCCACCAGTCACTTCAAACCACATCGACTCACGCAAAAAAAAAAAAAAAAAAAAAAGCCATTCTGCACTAGCGCCTCTGAAAAGGCCGCGGTGAACATATGCGGAAGAAAAGGGGCAATTGCCAAGGGCCGATGGTGTGGCCCACCCTCTCTCGGGTCGGCCCAGGCTAGGACAGCGCTGCAACTTTGGGAGCTGAAACAGTCCGGTGGCCGTCTATTCCTATTGGTCCGTGTCAAGCCCGGCGTTGGGACGACGGCATTTACGCGGATCAGCGAGACGGACACGCACTGGCACGGACGGCAGTTGGGCGTCGGCTAGAGGTAGGGAGTATGGAGATATCTAGCTCGGCGCCCAGGTATAAAATGGGTTGATCGCTCAGTATCTCCCAATATCACCGTACTCAAGAGAATCAGAGACGGGAAAAGAAAAAAAAGCAGGCAGCATCGCATCGTGTGCTCGTGGAGTGGCTGTTGGCCCAATGGTTGATGCTATTCAGTCCGTCACCATTGCTTCGGGTGGGGCGTGACCAATTGATATCTGTTGTCACTTCCAGCCTGTGGAGCCACTGACAGTGAAGCACATGCTCTGGTCGAGGTGGCCAAACCAAACAGCCACAACTGAGTGAATGATGCGCGAGACAGGTCACAGGAGATGGGTAGTAAAAGTCAGTCCGGGATGTGGCAGAAGCTTCACGTCCGAGAACCTGCTAGTAGGTGCACAGAAACGGAGATGGCACTGCCGGTTGTGTATTTATCCAGCCAGCAGCGTTCAGTGCCAGCTGAAAAATCTCTCTCCTCCATCTTGCTCTCCGTCTTTCTCGATCTGGCCTTCTTTTCTTCTCTGCCCCTTTCTAATTACCAGCTGTCAATCGCCGCGCGCTCCGGTCCCGTCTCTGGTGGCCCATGCCCGCTGGCTCCATAATTCTGCTCACTTTCTGCAACCTCACTGGACAATCTACTGGGGCCTCTTTTGGGAGAGGAGCGACCGTTGTTCTGTGTTCCTGAAGCCACCTGTTTATTTCAACACCAGGCTGCCAAGTAGCTCTCCTGACGTCTAAATTCCATTGCAACAACCACCCTTTTTCCGTGCGTGGAACCCAGCTCAGCCCGACATACCCGTCTCACTCTCGTCATCAACCCATCGCTCTGCGCCGCTTGCCGTCTGCCACCAACCGCTTCCTTGCCCGCAAACGAGGCCCAGACCAGAACTCACCCGGCTCGTCTCGCCCAGCAAATCACCAGCCACATGCATCTCGCCTGAACTCGCCTGAACTCGGCCATCATTCGCTCGACCTGTCTGCCTGCCCATCTGCCTTTCCGGGTGCCTGCCTATAGATAGCTTTTCTCTAGGCTTCAACCGCTTCACCACCTCGTCCAGCCTTGCCTCGGTGGAGCACAGCCGGCTGCACTCTGACCACCACACATTGATCTCTCTGAGATTCCGCCTCGACCTCCCCCACGGCTGACCCGCTTCTGGCATCTCGCCTATCCGCCGCCAATCACCATGGGTGCCTCCATGTCGACCGCGGTGGGATGGGCCGTTGTGATCTCTATCGCCGGCTTCTTCGCCTACAGGGAATGGGACAAGAACCAACGACGCCTGGCGCATCGGAACCCCGGTCAGAAGCCGCGGGACGACCAGCGGAATGCCAACCAGGGAAGAAGGGACATCAAGGAAAAGGAGCACACCAAGCCTAAACGCCAGCGTGTGCCCGAGACCCCTGCCGCCGCTCCTGCTGCCACCCAACCCAAGGCAAGCAAGGAGGCGTATGCCGCCGCCGCCAAGCAAGAGCAGCCCAAGGCCACCCAGCCCAAGGCCGGTTCCCAGAAGACGGCCTCCCAGAAAGCCAACCAGAAGAAGTCGGCCGTCAGCCACAGCTCCGACGACGACGAGGCCAACAACCGCGAGTTTGCTAAGCAGCTTGCCAGCGTCAAGCAGGGCACTAAGTTTTCCGCAAAGTCCAAGGACGACGTCAGGCAGAAGTCGGTCAAGCAGTCCCGTGCCGAGGAGGCCCCGAAAAAGGCCGCCGCCCTCGCCCCCGCCCCCGAGGAGCCCAAGGTTTCGGCGCCGTCGTCGACCGCCGGCATCGACGCTGACGACGACCAGTCTTCGGCCGCATCGCCCGTCGTCTCGGCGGTCAACGCGGCAGGCGATGTCTCGGATATGCTGGAGAAGCCGGCGCCCGGCCCCTCGGTTCTGCGCCTGACCGACACAGAGGAGAAGAACAAGAAGTCATACACTCCCAAGCCCGCGGCGCCGGTCGAGACGAAGAAGCAGCGCCAGAACAGGAAGAAGGCCGAGGCTGCCAAGGCGGCCCGTGAAGAGGCCGAGGCCGACCGCAAGGTCCGCCTCGAGGCGCAGCGCAAGACGGTGCGCCTGGCCGAGGGCCGTGCCGCTCAGGACGGCTCCGGCTTCATGGCTGCCAAGGCTCAGGGCAACGCCTGGACTGGCAGCAACAAGCCCAACGGTGACTCCAACGGTCACCTTCCTGTCCAGCCCCTGGACACCTTTGACGCCGAGAAGCCGACCGAGGCCCCCGCCCCGGCGGCGGTGAAGGCGCAGAAGCAGGCCGCCGCTCCGGGCGAGACTTGGATTGAGGCTCTGCCCTCGGAGGAGGAGCAGATCAAGATGTTGCGCGAGGAGGAGTCGTGGAGCACCGTCAAGACCAAGGCTCGCAAGAACAAGAAGAAGGCGGATGAGGACAGCACGGCTGAGAGCAACGACGAGGCCGCGCCACAGAAGAAGGCCGAGGCTGCCACCCCCGCCGCATCGGCGACGCCGGTGGCCATGGCCAAGCCCGTAGCGGCCAAGGAAAACCAACGCCCCAAGACATTCTCTCAGAACTCTTCCTTTGCCGCCCTCAACGCCGATGGCGCTGCGGATCTGGCCGAGGAGGAGGAGTGGGATGTCTGAGTGCCGCACAACGCTGGGCCCACGAGTTCTTCCTCGCCTTCGCCCTCTTTGCCCTGGCCTTGTCCGTTACCGAGACGAGGCTGGTTGTGGCTGTCTCTGAATAAGAAGCGGCGCATATTGGGTAGCCACCCAACGTCGGGGAATTTCCAGCTCTGGAAACCGAGTTACCCGACTCCTTCATCTTTCGTCTTTCTCAAGCGACGCGCAACCATACGAGTTTGGGCCAGGCATGAGTGAACATGACTGCCCTGTCTTTCCTCAATTCCTAAACCGCCAGTTGTGCTGCTATAGATTCCCCTAGGCGCGGCCGCTTTTGCGTTTCTTTTCATTCGAACGGCCTGGCTCTCACTCCTGTTAAAAATCTACACAAATTTTCTCGTCGGATTGGCGCTGTGGAATCAAGGCACAAGGGATGACCGCCCTTTCAGAATCCGCTGTATGTAAAACTAGGTAACTCTTTGTTTCTGCTACATGCCACGACATATGGGCATTTTCGAGGGGCAAAGGGGGACGGATGGGTGCAACAAAAAGAAAATGAGGGGTCATGGTAAGGATTTTGTTTACGACTCTGCTGCAAACATGGGGAAACGGGGCGGTCTTTCCTTTATGTCACTCTCCTGTCTTTTCCTGCCACTGTTCTGAATCTCCCGTTTCTTGATCCCGCTCTACTTCGGTCTTGTCCTTAGTCATCCACTGTTCGTAATCAGCCAACACATCCTGAATGAAATGGAAATGCCCACCAGATAAGGGAGAGTGGTGTCGGTGCTGCCAGCCCAATGGTTTTCTCTTTTACAGATCGCGGTGAGGCTCAAACTTGAATGTTGGTAGATCTGCGGATGCATGACATTACGACTGGGCAGCTACCAACCCATGCTCCGGACTCGACGAGACACCCGGCTGTTGTGTATGGGCTCTAATGAGGAATTGAAGCCTCTAAGTGGTGGCCATTTGTCGTTGCTGTGCTGCACATTTCGGAATTATTCCCGCAAGACACGAGAAGGACGACGGAGGAAAAAGACAGTGAGAAGGGGATCAGGACGAGGCAAGTAATGGAAAAGGTTAGTCAGAGACTTGCATGAACTCAAGAAAGGACCCGAGC
>NW_008804549.1:3436648-3493307 GCF_000145635.1 Gaeumannomyces tritici R3-111a-1 | reverse complement strand
TTGGATTGCGGGTCTCTCGTTAAGCATGTTTATAGTTTATATACGCTGCGGGTGGTGATGCATGAATGATCACAAAACACTCGTGGAACCGAGTACCATGTGCGTCTGTCGACGAAAATGTCTCGCGTATATGATGGCGATAACGCGGTGAATTCTTCACCGACCGAGGACCTGGGGCACAAACATTGCGTCCAGAGGAAGGTTACTTATGGAAGGAAGGGGCAGACGCTGGGCATTCCTCAGCAAAAAAAAGTAAGAAAAAAAGTATCATAGGTGTGGCGGAAGGAGGATGGGATCCGGTTGCCCCGGTGGAGTTAGAGTTTGTCCGACTTGCCAAGGTGAGCCGAAAAACCCCGACAGGTAAAAAGGGAGGCAATCGATAGCAGCACAGGTGCTTGAAAAAAAAACGGGCAAAAGTCTCGCTAAGACATGCAGGCCAAGTCTGCACATGGCCGGCCCAGGAGGAAAAAGGGAGATCACATGTTGAATGCGGGGATAGATTGCTTTTTTGTCTCTCAGACTCTTTGATCATTTCGTACTTTCCACTCTGCCAGTCGGTGTCGGGCCGTGTCTCGATGGTTGCATGCAGACAATATCGAAAACCCAGACAGGAGGGGCCTTACATTGGTACCTCGCATGGGACTTTTACCTGAGTTCCATGGCGCGGATAAGACGCAAACCGCATGTCCGGAACGGGCTCTAGGGTAAGATTGCGCATCCCACGGAACTCGGAACCCTGGTCATCCTGCTCGGTGTGGTGTGGTGTGGTGTGGAAGGGGGCCCCGCGTTCCCCCAGGCTAAAGGTTGTTCCTCCTGCCCTTCCTGGGAACGTAGCCAATGTCGGTGCTGGGATATCGAGGCGCGTTCTGCGGTGTAACGCTGCCCACCATATGCGACGCGGGTTGGGGGAGGGGTCTTGCCTGATGGGACAGTGTCTTTCCCAACCCTTCCCCCTGCTCCGAAACGACAGCCATCTCGAAGTGTTTGGTTATGTTTGGTGCCTAGGTTGGATTTGTGCAACGTGGTGTGTATTAATGTACACGTAACCCTCCACGGCTCAGCCGCCGACGTCTTGCGTAGCGAGGGCATTACACCGAGCTTGATTCGATGTGTCCAAATCCTACCAACGTGCAAGCCCAGCAGTAGCGGTCTGGGAAAACAGGCTGGATGTCGCGGCATTTCCTCAAACCCCCGTCTTGTGGTCTCGTCCCGTGGGGGGCATTGTCTCATTCATTCGGGATGATGATTGTGACGTCCATTGGCGGTGGGGAAAAGTCGACAATCGTCATCATGGATACTTTGGCGGGTTGCATTTCCGCGTCAATCTCTCTCCCAACGTCTTGTTCCCTCGGCACGCCCGGATCAAAAAAAACGGAACACTTTTCAATTTTTGCCCGGGCGTGCTCGGGCCTGGTTGGGGAAATGGAGCTCAAAAAGCCGTCGAGGGTGTCGTTGACACGAATCAGCGGCCCATGTTTAGCGTTGGTTCGCATTATCATTCATTGTAATTTGATGTCCCGCTCCTGGAGCTGGAATGATGGAGCGAAGCGATGCGGCTGGAACCTTGGGCGGCCTCGTCGTTTGCCAGCCTCAACAGCCCAGGGCTGGCATCCGCCGAGCGAGTGACGGGCTGATGATGGGTGTGGTGATGATGATGGTGATGGTGATGGTGATGGTGATGGTGATGGCTGGCGCATGCACGCCACATCAGCGCGTCAAGTCAGTGAGTGTGTTGTCTGGCGTTGGGCAACGAAATGTGCCTCCTTTCAGGCCCCAGAGTCAGGCCAGGGCAGCGGCTGTGCTCGCTGTGCCACTGTGAGCAATGATGGTGACTTGGCACCCGCCTCCCACCAGCAGCCCCCAGCAGGGCCCTCGTTGATCCCCCATGCAAGTCGCAACTCTGCCACGCAGCCCCGGCCTTCTCGTGCACCAATCGAGCAAGGCGCCCTTTTTCCCGACCCGCACCAACACCCCAATTGAGGGACCCTCGAGGACACTGGCTCGACTGGACCCGTCTGCCTCGACTGTCTCGACTGGCTCAACCCCTGTGGAAACGACTCCCTGCCTCATCAAGGGGCTGCCCTCGGCGACCCTTTTTCTCCCTCTCCTCGAACGCTAGACGCTCAATTGATCGACGCGAACTCCCTCGGCTGGCTTCTGTTTTCACCACTGCCGTCCGCTCTTTTTTCTCTTCCTCTTATTTTGTCTTGCTGACCGATTGTCGTTCATTCTGGTTCCTCGAATTCGGGCCCTACTCTATCCGAACCCCGGCCGTGCGTGCTGGAACAACCGCCGACGACAAACGCGCTCACGAAGAGACGAATCCGCTGGGGCCGCGGGCGACTGAGCAACACCGACCGACCGAACCACGCTGTAGAGCACAGCACAGCGCAGCACGCAGCAGCTCGACGACTATTGCACGTCCGACCGGTGCATCTCAAAAGGCACCAGATCGCGGCCGAATCCTGTTGAAACGGGCGACGGACTTGCACGCTAGCCTTGGCGCCCTCGCCCAAGAGCCAGTCACACACCACCAGACCCGGATAGCCCAAACAACCGAACTGGGGGAAAAAGGGCACACTTGTCTCTCGCCTCGCGCACGCACGAGGTTCTCTTCCAGCTGCCGTCCGCACCTGCGTCATCTTCCTCTGGACCCGAGCGTGGACCAGAGCGAGAGGGAGGGGGTGACACGGACTCGCGTCAGATCACGCAAAGGAAACACCAAAAAACGACTTGCGTCCCTGCGCGCGCTTGCTGCTGGACACCTAATAAGCACCTGCCTCTCGGTTCCAGCTTGGCGGTGGCCTTGCAGTGCATCCCGATTGTCCTAGTCTGGTCAGCCTGGGTGTATTGGTCGATTTGTCTTCCCGCCTATATAGATCTACCTTCCGGTTGCCACAGCCCCTCGACGGTTCTGCCGCGTTGCATGCCCGGTCAACGTCGCTACCTAGGTAACTAGCGCCAGCGCCCGCGCCGAGGCAGGCGAGCTAAACGAAACAACCAAGTCGTCAATCTCTCCCCGACGCGATCCTCATCAAACCGTCGAGCCCTTATGTGTCCGCAACAACAGTTCCTACGAATCCAACTATACCGCCCCGACCCCCACATCACACAGGTCTACAACCCCGGAGGAGACATAGGAATAGACGGAAACCGAGGGAAATAGGGAGGGGAATCAGCGAGAGAGTGCCGCTTCTCGTGGCTGTAGAACCGACCAGAGTTTCGGGGGGATCATCACGACCTTCGAATCATGTCTCTTGGAGTGGCAATACAGTCGGCGGTTTTCTACGTCGTCGCCTGTACACCATGCACCACCTCAAGACACAGGGGCAAGGCCAAGGCCAAGGCAAAGCGGGAACGGTTGGAAAAGGACCGGTTGGAAGCCGAAAACCCCGGTCTATACCGACAACCGAGCCCCTTCAACACCAGCCCCCATTGGGATGAGGAGATCATGATGGGGCCCAGCTTACCCAAGAAGTCTAGGAGTAACAACAACAACAACAACGCCAGCCAACGCAGGTTAACAACCTCATCCTCCTCAGGAAGGGAAACAGCCGTCAGCAGCAGTACTCTTGCCGTCGGACAGACACCGATGCCAGGCATGGTACATACGCCAAGCACCAAGCTCGGGCCGAACCCAGGGAGCAGTTCGACTATGGCGCCTGACGACTCGGGGAGCATAGCCGCAGGAGGTTCCGAGAGTTGGAACCTGAAGCTGTACCAACGCGAGGACGAGGAGCTTTGGGGTGACCAGAACTCGAGCATACACGGCGATGACGATGGCGATGTTGCGAGGACAGGCCATAAAAAGATCATGGATGCCATCGCCAAGGCCAGCTCGTCGGCTGGTAGGCTGCTGGACTCGACACTGCTGGGCGGCAGCGGCAAGGAGCGCGGTACCGAGACGCGCGAGGTCACCAACGAGGATCGCCGCAACTTCTATTCTCCCTCGTCCCCGACTCGCTCGTCCACTTCCTCACATGGCAGCTACGCTCCCGTCAAGAACCCTCCCGTGAACGACTACCACCCCCCAGTGGTCAGCTCGCGCCCTGCGCACCGGGACGGCCGCAGATGGATGCTGCAGCCGCCGCCCCCCGTCAAGGTTATGGAGGCCAAGGTGCCTGTAAGCCGGAGCGCCAGCATGGCCAGCACAGTCAGCCGCCGGAGTGCTCTTTCGCCATCGGCCGCGTCGGCGTCGGATGTCCATCTCGGGCGGGTCGTCGGGGAGAGGCTTGTGGGTGCCAAGATCAAGGGAGGCGAGCTGCCGTTCCCAGGAGCTTCGGCAACGGTCGATGGCAGGGTTGGCTCCCCGGGATCTCTTGGGCTGCCCAAGGCGAGGCGACCCCGGAGGGCGACTGGTTCATCCTCGCGCTCCAAGCTGAGTCAACACAGCCGCAGGAGCGGGAGCGTATCAAGCGATTCGGATCATGGCGATTTCTCGGACGGAGGCAGGCCATCCTTCACTGGTTCGCCAAGGAAATCAACGAGCAACGTCAAGACGTACTCGGCGACAGCACGGCGACAGGCGGCCACGTCGGAGGACGAGTCAGGCGGCGTCTCGGAAGGCCATGCCCACGCGGCTCAACGGCCGAAACTTGAAACGATAGTGAGCTCCGACCGCGCCTCAGCGGCTGAAGAGCAGAAGACGCCAAAGGGCGCCAAGGCCGACGAGGTCCAAGAGCGCCCGGCCGGCGCATCCATGGACAGCGGGCTCGCGCTCTCGCTGGCGTGAAGGCCTCTCCTGTTGGCGACCTCTCTTCCACGAAGCATGACGAACAGATCCCCTCACTTTAGCTGCTGGACCAGACTGCAGACATGGCGATCACCCAAACCCATCTAACGCACGACTTGAACGTCTCTTTTCTTGGACACCTTGTACATTTACCGGCCAACCTGCCCTTGTCATTTATTATCGCCCCGACCTCCTATCCGCCACCAACCCTCCCCTTTCCTATGTAATTTCCTCTGTCTAGCATTCTACGGGTGTCTGCGCTTGTTAAAGCAACGGGTCATGTCATTAGCATTTTCACTAGCAACGGAGTTTCCATTCCTTTTTTTGTTCCCTTCTTTATCTCCTTTTTAGTTTGGACAAGGTTGTGTTTTTTTTTTGGCTTTGGCTTTGGCTTTGGCTATGGTCCCAACTGGCATGCATTGACGGCAATTATCATTTCGTCACCCGACATGGAAGCTTACTCCTCTCCATTGATAGAACGAAGGTGATGAGTCGGCAGAATTCATTGTCAAAAGGTGTGATATCGTTCTGTATGCCTACTTACCAGCTGGCGCTATGCACGAACGGACGAAGACAGGAGTTACGTTGGAAGCCCATGTTGGTCTATTCTGTACTTTTGGTTTGCTGGCTCGTTTACAGGCCATGGTGCCAGCTGGCGGGATCGAGGAAGGGGATGAGGGGCGTGAAGAAGCAACGGGGGTAAATAAGATGCGCAATCAGCAAAAGAAAAACAGGCGGTAAAGCCCAATACCACCAAGTTAAAGCCTGTTCTGGGTCTTTTTCGTTATGCGGTCGTGCGGCTGGCGACGCAGTGTGCGACCTTGGCGGGAACAAGTGAAGCCATCGGCCAGCCACATCAGCTGGCGTCTGGTATATCCCCCCGCACTTGTCTCGACGCAGCTGGGTCGTGAATGGCCCGGGGATCCATGGGATCTGCATGCCACCTAGCATCCGGGACCGGTCAAGGCCACCTGCTTTTGAGTGCACATGTACCACGCCTTGAATTTGAATCAGCTAAGCAGCCCCTACGGCCGGACATTTATTGAGCTCCCCAGAGCCCCATATCGTCCCTCGAATCCTCCCCTCCCCCCATTCCCCGCAACGCAAGCGGTCCGCCTCCGCCTCCTCCTCCTCCTCCATCCGTGCCCCTCCCGAGTACGGGCGCCCATATCGGGTATTTATTTCGACGGCGCTTTTTGCTCCCTCGGTCTAGAACACGCGAATCCATCAGGCCTTGTGTCTGGCCACCCCCCCGCCGTTGGGCACGAAAGGCAAAGAGCGGCCAAAACGAGACAATAAAATCGGAACTCTCCTGTGCCAGCTCCCCCCGTCGGCGTCGACAACTATGGGCTCCACCGAGTCCGACAGCCAGGACGAGCTGACGGTGTTAGTCACTGGCTTCGGGGTGCGTAGCCCCTTCGGGCCGAGCCACGGCGCCCCATCCCTGCCTTGCCCAGCATTGAAGCGTCCCGTGCCTTTGTTTCTTTTGTCTGTTTCTTATTTTCAGGAGGGGGGGTTTTGATTTAGGCTTTTGCGATGCCGGGGGTGGTAGGGGAAATACTTGAGGTCAATTCAATAAACCAAAAAAAAAATGGCATGTGCAAACTGACGGATCCTCCTCAATCTCCACCTCGGCCTCTCGTTCTCCCCGCCGCTCTGCCCCTCCCGCAACCCAAATCAAACAGCCGTTCAAAGCCGACTTCCCGCGCAACCCGGCATGGGAGATCACAAAGGAGCTGCCCGACTACCTGCCGCCGCCCTTGCCCAAGTCGGCGCGGTTCCAGCGGCGGCACGGCGACGGCCAAGGGGGGCCGGCGCCGCCGCTCCCGACCGTGCGGATCCGAAAGCACCCCGAGCCGATCCGCGTCAACTACCAGGTCGTGCGCGCGCTGGTGCCGACGCTGTGGGACGGGCCGTCGGCGGCGGTAACTGGTGGGGACGACGAGCAGAAGGAGCAACAACAGCAGAAAGGTGAGGAGGAGGAGGAGGAGAAGGAGGGAAATTCCACTGCGGCGACGACGACGACGACGACGACGACGACGGTGGGAGACGGCAACGGCAAAAAGCCCAAGATCGACCTGCTGCTGCACCTGGGCATGGCGGGGCCCCGGCCCTACTACTCGATCGAGCGGCGCGGCCACCGCGACGGGTACCGCGGGCGCGACGTCGACGACGAGCTGCTCAACGACGAGGAGCGGCACCGGCAGGAGCGCGAGGGGTGGGTCTGGCACGGGCTGCCGCACGACCTCGAGACGGACCTGGACCTCGAAGACGTGGTGCTGCGGTGGAGGGGGTACAGTCCGGTGAGTTGCTTTTTCTATTCTTTTTTCTATTCTTTTTTCTATTCTTTTTTCTATTCTTTTTTCTATTCTTTTTTCTATTCTTTTTTCTATTCTTTTTTCTATTCTTTTTTCTATTCTTTCGTTCATTTCCATGTTGGTCCCCGATCTCCAGTGTGGGATAAAGAATAATAACAAAAAAAAATCCAACACCACCCAGTGGGATTCCGACCTCAGGGTGTCGGGCGACGCGGGCAGGTACCTGTGCGACTTCATCTACTACAGCAGCCTGGCGCACCTGTACCGCGCGGGCGAGTACCGCCGCGTCGTCTTCCTGCACGTGCCCGCCGACCTGTCCGAGGAGGCGCTCGCGCGCGGTCTCGACCTGACCATCCAGCTCATCCGCTCCCTGGTCGAGAGCGAGGTCATCAGGAAGGGGCGGCGCGGGCGCGCGGGGGAGGTAGAGGGGGAGAAGAAGGAGGGGGAGGGTAGCGGGTGATGGGAGACGGGAGCAGCCCCGTGCTCGTTATTTGGTGTTTTGGGATTCAATATTGGTCGCAGGGGTGAGAAGAAAAAATAAGAGATTTGCGCTTGGAGATCTGCCCGTGGCCCAAGCAAAACTGTTCAAAATGCTCGGGTTTCCCATAGACGAGTCAATGGATACTATTCCCCAAACAGAACAACACACTTATTCATGTGGGGTAACAAGCCAAGTCCGAGGCAAATTTCTCAGGATCCACCTCATCAAGGGACGGGAGCATACATTGCATCATCCACCAAACAGGTCCAGTGGCCAAATGGCAAGGCGCTTGACTACGAATCAAGAGATTGCAGGTTCGATCCCTGCCTGGATCGTTTCGGATGAGCGCAGTTGAGAAATTGCGATTCTTTTTGTTGTTTGTTGCTATTGCTCATCCTGTCTGTGATACATCATTTTTTGTGAGTGAATCGTCAAAGCACACAATCATTGAAAATTTCCTCGTCGTTGGGCTTCGGCTTCTCCCAGCGACTCAACCCTCACCCTCGACATCGTCCGAAATGACGTGCATGGCGAACCGTCGAGATCCGATCTATCGGGTCCCACAAGATTGACGAGCCCGTCCCGCACCAGTCGGTGGTGAGGGTGAACGAATTGGGCCAACAAGACAGCCAAAAGTGAATCCCTCACTGTTACAGAGTCGAGAGAATTGTGGCAGGCGTGGCCTTGGTTTGCACACCTCACCACTGTAGCGAGATGACTAATGTTGCTCACCCGCCTTCACTGCTTGACCGTTTGCAATGGTCACTGAGCTGTCCCAGCTTGAACGCCCAGCGCCCCGCTGATAAAGATGGCTGTGCATAAATTGTTGGCGCCTTTGACGGCGGGGCCGGGCAAGGCTTCCCCGCTGCCAGCCTCGACAAAGACGGCCCAAGCCAACGTCGAGACAGCCTGCTCCTTTGTCCGCTGTTGACCGCAGGGACCCCTGTACACGCCTATAAACTCGGATCGACAGTTGTAGGTATCTCGAATCTCGCCCAGCCTTCGGGCACACCACACTTGTCTGCACAATACCCAGGGGCAGCTACAGCTACCCTTTTCACACAACATCCCTACTCACCACACAACCACCACCACAATGTCCACCACACCAAAGCACCGCGTCATCATCGACACGGACCCGGGCGTCGACGACGTCCTGGCCCTCCTGCTGGCCCTGAGCGCATCGCCCGAGGACCTCGAGGTGGCGCTCATCTCGGTCACGTACGGCAACGTGCCGCTGCACGGCTGCCTCCGCAACGCCGTCGCGCTCTTCCACGTGCTCGAGAAGGAGCTGGAGTGGCGCCGCGAGACGGGCCGGCCCGAGGGCTTCGGCGCCCTGCGCGCCTTCAGGCCCATAGTCGCCGTCGGCGCCGAGCACCCGCTGCAGGAGGAGGCGCTCGCCGCCGACCACTTCCACGGCGTCGACGGCCTGCACGGCGTGCACGACACGCACCCGGACCTGTCGCCCGCCGACACGTGGCGCTCTCTGTTCCCCGGTGCCGCCGGTGCTGCTGCTGACGTCTCTGCTGCTGCCGATGCTGATGCTGATGCCGATGCGGAACCCCCGTCCTTCAGCTCCTTCTTCACCCCGAGCAGGACCCCGGCGCACCTCGAGATGCTCCGCATCCTGCGCGAGTCGCCCGCCGGCACCGTCACCATCGTCGCCGTCGGGCCGCTCACAAACGTGGCGCTCGCGGCGGCCGAAGACCCAGAGACGCTCATGCGCGCGCGCGAGGTGGTGGTGATGGGCGGCGCGGTACACGTCCCGGGCAACATCACGCCCGTGGCCGAGTTCAACACCTTTGCCGACCCCGTCGCCGCCGCCCGCGTCTTTGCCCTGACCTCGGCCAGCCCGGCCTCCACCATGCCTCCTCCGCCACCAGCCAACACCCTCCCGGCCGGCACCGAACCTTTAGCTGCCTACCCGGCGGGCCTGACGGGCCGCCTGCGCCTGACGCTGTTCCCGCTCGACATCACGACGCCGCACCTGCTCACAAGGACCTACTTCAAAGCCCGCATGGCGCCGCTGCTGGCGTCGGGCAGCCCGCTGGCGCGCTGGGTCGAGACGGTCATGTCGCGCACCTTTGTCAAGATCGACGGCATCCTGCGCGACGGCTCCGACCCGGGCCTGTCGCTGCACGACCCGCTGACCGTCTGGTACATGATGACGCGCGACGATCCCGCCTGGGCCCCGGCCGTGCCCGGCAGCGCTGAAGGGGAGGACATCCGCATCGAGACGGGCGGCCAGTGGACCCGCGGCATGCACGTGGCCGACGGCCGCGGCTGGAGCAACAACAAGACGGTGGACGCCACCGCCACCGAGGGCGGCGGCGGCGGCGGCACAGAGGTCGTCACCGACGACCCGGCCGACCCGCTCGAGGCGGTCCAGCTCGACGAGGTGCCCGGCCACGTCCGCGACTGGGCCGGCGCCAAGACCCCGAACCGCATCAACAGGATCGTCGGCTCGCCGGGCGAGAGCCTGTTTGCCGAGTTTCTCATGAAGCAGCTGTTCTGGTAGATGGCGGCACACACAGTCTTTTATCCCTTGTTGCTGGATTTCTCATGGAGCGGCTGTTTTGGTTGTAGATAGTGGCGACGCGGCTCTTGGTTGCTTGTTTTGTCTCTTGCTAAATCACTCATAGGGCAGGTGTTCTGGTGGACTACGACGCAATTATTCTTTTACCAATCGGGGGGCTTTTTTCTTCTTTTTTTTCACCAGCCTCCCTTCTCAAGTACTTGCTTGCTTTATCCATCTTCTCCTTTGTCTCTTCTTCCACTCGGGGGTATCTCGGTAAATACTATAGAAACGAGTTCATAAATGACATGACCGCCCTGCCCTTGTCTCCCGTGTTCCTACTTGCTGTTTGCTCAACTCGCATGCCGTTTGACGTCATGTCTGTCCGTGCATGTTCCTCCCTGCAGCCCAACAAACAGATAGTCCCTACAAAGCACGGAGCACGGGCCCGCGCTCCGTGTTGCTCTGGCTCCGTGTCAACCAACCTCTTTTGTCCCGCTCACTGGTTCGCCTCGGGGTCGGCCCCGACAGGCATCGGAACTTACAGACCCAATGATGTATCATCGTGAACAACATGCAGGTTCCCTCGGCACTGCGCACATCCCCCCTCCCATCCCTCACCCCACCCACGCCTAGGCATTGTACGTGTCGCCTATGGGCTCGCCGCGGACCTTTGGCCAGTTGATGGACTGCTCGAGCGCGTCGTCCAGCAGGCCGACCAGGAGGATGGTGGCGCCGCGGATGATCTCGGCGCCGACCGACGGGCGGTCGACCGTGTCCGAGTCGCCGTCGTGCGGCGCGACGTGCCGCTCCGTAACGTTGGTGAGGATCTGTTTGGCGCGGGAGGAGTTTTTTTTGTTCCTCGGTTAGCTTGTGGCTGGAGACAATGATGGAAGCAAGTCGTCGGGGCGGGAAGAAAAAAAAAAAAAAAAAAAAAAAAAAGGGGGTGTGACGCACGACGTTGGACTGGTTGTCCGAGTTGACCAGGGTGCCCATTATGAACCGCCCGTCCGTCGTCAGGATGACGACGCGCTCTGTGGGTTGTGTTTCCGGGGGACCTGGTTAGCTTGCCCGGCGGATGGGGACTAGGTTAACCTAGCAGAACTAAACGAGGGCGAGACCGACTGTCGACGTAGGAATTCAAGAGGTGGACCATCTTTCCGGCAGGAGAGCGGCCGCGGCGTCGCGGCGGCTGCTCCGGCTGTGGTGGTAGGCGCGTGCGTTGGAGAGCAAAAGAACGGAAGTCGGCGGGCGGGCGGGCGGGCGGGCGGGCGGGCGGCGGCGGCGGAAGCTTGGGCGGCGACAGAAGGCGTCGGTTGAAGCTTCGCAAAGTTTGGTGGGGAGAGTTGCTCGCCCGCCCGCGGTGGAGCGGATTGGGTCCTGGGGGGCGGCCCGTATCTTATCTCTGTGTGGCCCCACCCTTCAACTTCGGCTAGCATCACGCATCGTGAAAGTGACAGAAAATGGTAGTCAAGAGTATTATGTTGGTTCCGGATTGTTCGAGTGTCCCCGTGGGAAGTCCCTGGCGTGCTTGGTATCACCCCTGTGCCGGATATGCTATAAAAACCCAAACCAATGGCGGGCGACATTGGATAATTGTAGTATGGAATACACATCTCGAAGCAGAATGCCCTCCCTGACCGTCTTGGTATTATAGCATGCAGATAGTTGAACAGTGTTGGGCGGATAATAAAAGGAGCTGTAGGATGTCAAGGCCATCCCGCATATTCAGCCCTCGAAATAATAATAAAAAGTTTCTCTGTTGAAAAAAGAAAATCTCTTATAGACGCTCTCCTCATCTGTCGTCTCTGGGGTATATCCTCCTCATAACCGTCAAGTGAAGAAATTGAAGAAAAAGAAAAATGAAGGGTAAATGCTAGCCCTCGTGTCATAAGATGGGCGCTGGCAAACTTTCGTATCGTAGACCGAGGTTGATGTCACCTCCCAAAAGACAAAAGAAACAACACGCTAGTGAAAACGGCAACGTTGCCAGATGGAAATCACAAGCCAAGGTAAATGCTCGACGAGTCTGGTGCAAGATCTCGGAGTGAATTCAAGACAGGTCATCAAAAAAGAGCAGTCATTTGAAGACGAAAAGAAGGCACTGAAAAAGGAGTGAGCTGTGTTTGAGCAGGCAAAGCGTGCAAAATATGTCGCTGAGAAGGAGCAGTGATGGTATGTGTATGAGCTGATGTTAAATCGCGACGCTTCAGCCAATGGCGCGGCCAATGTCCTCGCGCAGCAGCGGCCTCGGCGAGCCAAACATGTCGTCGCTGAACGAGAGCCTGGGCGGGATGGACGAGGTCGAGTAGACGCGCGAGTGGTTGGACGCGCCCGAGTACTGGTGGTGGTGGTGCGAGTAGTTGCCGCAGCGGTGAGGGGGCGAGCAGCTGGCGGCCGAGGACCGCGGGTAGTCGCTCGAGGTCCTGCCGGCGCGCGGGAGCTCCTGCTCGGACGCACCGTAGTAGCCGTAGGGCCCCTGCTGTCGCTGCTGCTGCTGCTGCTGCTGTTGCTGCTGCTGCTGCTGCTGCTGCTGCTGCTGCTGCTGCTGCTGCTGCTGCTGCTGCTGCTGCTGCTGCTGCTGCTGCTGCTGCTGGGGGTGGTCCCAGCTCAGGCCGAGGCTGCGCAGGCTGCTCCGGGAGCTGCGCGCGCGCGTGTGGGCCAGGCGCGGCGACGTGACGGACCCCGACATCTTGGAGATGCGCGACAGCTGCCGCTTGGGTAGCGGGATGTAGGGCTCGTCGCCGGGGATGGCCTGGTCCGTCAGCCCCTCGCGCGCATTGGGCGCCCGCGCCTGGATGGGCGTCTGGGGCAGGTCCTTGTCCATGCTCGCGCGGCCGTACCTCGAGCCGGCGAGATTGGACGACGAGGCCATGGAGCGGGGCGACAGCTCCTCGGACTTGCGGTAGCCCGGGATATCTGGCGAGCAGCTGGCCGACACCTGGTTCTGGTAGACGATGACGGCGCTGGGCACCTTCTTGGTCGGTGTCGTTGGTGGTAACGATGGGTCCGATGATGCTGCTGCTGCTGTTGCTGTTGCTGCTGATGCGTCCCTCCCTGCGGTGCCGGGCCGGAATGACCTGGGGTTGGATTCCGAGGACCGCGGCACCGTGATGGTTAGGCCGGCGCTCGTCGTGGGTTCGGGCACGTGCTTCTCGGCGCGCTCCTCGGGGCTAATTTTCCAGCTCTCGATCTCGTCGTCGTCGATGGGCGTGATGCCCCGCTCGAAAAACGGTACCCGCTTCCGCCTATACCTGTGGCACAGGACGGCGGCGCCGGCGACGAGGACCACGCCGAGGACGGCAAAGACGACCGTCAGCGCGATAACGAGGGTACGGTGGCCATCGGAAGGATTGCTAGTCGTCGAGGCCGTCGACTGCGCGCTCGTGTCGGAAGGCATGGGAGCCGTCGGTGGTGTCGTGGGTGGCAGCAGCGTGCTGAAGCCCGCTGCCACCAGAGTGCCCGAGGAACCGTTGCCGGCCGCGTCGGGTCTCGTGCTACCTGCGGGTTGGCTCTCGGCGGTGGGAGAGAGCCTGCCAACAGTCGACCGCGAAGCAGCAGTGCGGCTTCGAGCGGTTGAGGTTGTGAGAACAAAAACAGGTGGAAACTGTCCCGTGTGGGCCGACGCCGTTGGGAGCGGTGCCTTTTCGGGATATACTCCTGATGACACCTGACGGGATCCTGCCAACAGACGCGAGTTAGAATCGACAGCTCCAGCACAAAAGAAGCCGCAAGACCATGCGTGAGTGCGAAGGTGAGAACCGAAATCGAAGGGGTCCGGACCTTCGGCGACTGCTGCGGGAGCGAGAACGACCAGCGGAGCTCTCCCAGCCGCTGGACCAACGGCCAGAAACCACCAGCATATCAACAACAGCTTTGGTGGGAATGATTTGGGCATGCTCGGTTGTGTGAACATGGAATGGGGTTTGGGCAGAGCGATGTCCAGATGGGGGTCGAGAGAGGAGAGATGGAGGCGGGCTCAAGTGCGGCGAACATGAGCCATCCAGGCACGCCGTCCGCCTGAGGGTTCCTACCGCTTTGTCTCTCCTGCAACTTGCTCTCTACCGCCTCTTTCCTCGCCTCTCAAACGGGACAAAGGATGGGACAAAGGCGTCGGGAATGTGATGCGAACAGGCACAAAGGGAGGCGCGGCAGACACCAACATCAAGTCATGCTGCTACCGGCGAAGGGAACTGGCAGAGAAGAAGAAAAAGAAAAGAAAAACTACTGACAGGAATCGGTCGCCCGTTTGCAGGAGTCTGGAAAGCCGATGAGACGGTTGTGTCTCGGTCCGCGCGAAAAAGGTCGACTAACACCAGGCCGGCGGTCTTGGTGGGGTGGGCCACTGGGAGCTTTTTAAAAGGAACAAAGCACCAGCTGAAGGCGCGCTAGAAGTCCGAGAAAACAAGAAAGGACGTTTGGCTACGGTTGCGGTATAACATGCGGCATTGGCAGTGAGCAAGCCAGCAGCGGTCGGGGGTCTCGGAGAAGGTGTGTGCGGCACGCCGGCGACCTCAGTTCCTCTCTCGGCTGTGATGCACACAAGTGGCACATGGGCGAAGAGCAGCCGGCGGGGGTAGGTGGGAAGGGAGAAGGAAATAAAAAAGGCAAACGGATCAACAAAAAAAAATGTAGACCGTGCCGTGTGTAAGTACGTGTGCTAGCTGCAAGCAACGGCCAAAAATATCTCTTCGGCCGCCCAGGATGGGGACGGAGTTCGAAGGGGGAGGGCAAGGAGGCTGGTTGGGCTAGCTAGCCGGCCGAGGCGGCAGATTATAACCAAAGAGGCAGAGAGAGCGAGAGAGAGAGCGATGGAGAGGCACGTTGCGGTACTGTCTGCAGAGTCGCAGCAGATCCACCCCACGAAATACTCCGCACGCTGATGCACGTCGCTTCGCTTCGCCCGTCTTTTGACAAGCCAGGCACGCCGGGCCCAGGTCGGGTGGCCGGCAGGACAGGCTGTGTGGATGGGTGGTGGTCTGCCCTTGCAGAAAAGGTCGAGGGGGCGAGAGAGCCATTTGCGGTCGGCACGCACGCCCCTGCCGTACCGTTAAAAGAGAGAGAGAGAGAGAGAGAGCTGCGTGCGGCGGGATTGCGTGCGCACCGAAGTGGAGGTGGGAGGGTCGCCGTCCCGGTGGGCCCAGCAAAATTTCGGCCAAGGTTAGGTGTGGTCGGAGCTAGTAGCTCTGAAGATGCGGTTCATGTTTTCCTTTGCTACCCTCGATATTTCCCTCACCATCAGTCCGCCGCCGCCGCGAAAGCGCGCGCCGTCGACGCAGCCAAGGGGGGTCCAAGCCAGGACAATCGACACACACACACACACACACACACACACACATAGCACTTGGACACATACACACCGCTCGAAGTGGCAGGTATTGCTTTTGTTTCGGGGCCTCTGTTGGAGAAGGCGCATCTTCGTGTTGACGGACGGCCCATCCCAGAAGGGACTAGAGCCGCCCGTTCGTCACGGCTGCCCGACCCCCTAGCTCTGAAGCTCTGGTGTAAACATAGCACATAGCACGCAAGCCTACTTCAGGTAGCTCAGGCACACGAAAAGGACTGCAGTGATCGGCGTTCTTTTCCCTGCCCTCCCTCTCTCTCGGCTTGAGAGAGGGGGGTGTGTGGACTCGCAGCCGACGACGACTTCCGCCGGGGCGTGCGTGCAGGCTGACCTCCGGCTTACTCTGTAGTACAAGGCCGGGGCCTTTTTTGGCCATTTGGGCTTATGCAAACGTCGCGCCCACGATAGTTGGCCGCTGTTTCAACGTTGGGGACCAAGTGTCGCACTTTTTGCGCTCACTCCGTTCCGCCATTCTTGCTTTTGGAGTCATTTTTTCTTGCGCTGCCAATTATGCTTCTTCTTTTTCTTTCCCTGCTTTGGTCCCCCTTCCCGCATCGGGTCTTTTTGCCCGCTTCCGCATTTCCTGACGGCGGAGCATTCTTGTTTTGGAGGCAGAAGCAACACCTGGTATTTACTGAACCGTACCAAGGAAAACTCGGTATGCGTAGGCGCAAAGGTGCCCCAATGTCCCCAATGTCCCCTCCACCCTCAAACGGGCGTCCCCGGGCCTCGACGAACAAACCAAGGCAGGCCCGGGCCAGAGGTGTGCGGTGTGTTGTGGGGGTTGACTGCACGCGTTTCAACGGGAGGAGACGTTATCCATTTGGACCCGTGGTTGGACCACGATCGTCCAGCAGAGGAATGGAGAAAGGACATGGGGCAGGGGTCGTGGTTCCTGGCCCTGGCGGCAGGGGAGGGGGAGCAACACCCCGGCCCCAAGCTCCGTTCAATTCCACCCCTGCTAGAGAGTGGTCGCTCTGTAGACGACACGGATTGGAAGGGTTGGAAGGGTTGGAAGGGTCTGGGAGCTTTTTTCCCTCTCGAGTGGATTCGCAAAGTCGCATGGAGGAGCCACAGCGGGGCGGCCGAGGCATCGACCTCTCGGCTGGTCGCGGGCAGGTCAGAGGAGAGGCCATCTACGGCCAGCTATTGGGAGCTTGGCGAGGTACGATACAGGCACTACAGTCACTTGTGTGCTCTCCCACCCCTGAATCGGGCACACATCCTGTCGGTGCCCGGAGACGTTGGCGGCAGCAAGCTGAGCACATGGCATGTCTGGATGCAAGGCCTGGACGGTGCCATGTGTCTCCACGTCAGGATTGCACACATGCACGACCCATCGGAGGAGAGGAGGGGGAGGGAGAGAGAGAGAGACAGAGACAGACATGCATACATCTTTGCAGACCAGGCAGGGGGTGGTGTCCTGGCGGGAAACGAACGAATCAGAGCTGTAAGGGACCGCGTACCTTGTCGATTCAAGCTGCAAACACCCAACCCGGTTTTTGCTGTGGTTCCTATTTTGCACATTCCATGACTAGCGCGAGGCCCGTGCGGCAAGGCCCCAGGAAGGGGCGGCGGGCGGCGGCGGCGATGGTGGTGGTGGTGGTCGTCGTCGTTGTGGGAAGCGGTGCGGTGTGGGTGCGCCACTCTGTGCGGTCGAGGATAAGTGTGGTTGCGTGGACATATTGCGACCGACAGTGAGCAGCAGCGAAAAGTCGTGGGCTTCTTCAGCCCAGGTCCAAAGAAAAACGGTCCCCCATCAAATCCTCAACAGGATGGACCCGGGGCAGTGGCAGTGGCAGTCAGCGTGTATCAGAGAAAGACCAATCCGTTCCACAGCTGGCAGGCCGGGCTGTCCTGAGCATCGCAGTCAGCCCAGGCCGCATCATGGCGTCTGCCACAGCCAATTTTCCCCTCCTCTCAAACGGCTCCAGGCATCGGCCTAGGCAAGACAAACAAGCGAGTGCCGATCCCCGCTGCGTGTCCCGGTCACGACGAGGGTTACAGGATTCCAACCTTGATTTAGGCGTGGTGGAGATTTCGTGAATAGGAGAAGGCACAGAAAAAAGAAAGAAAAAAGATGTGCGTGGCTGGCAGCAATGGCAATGGTTCTCCAATACTCCCCACAAAGCCAGCCCAGGGGACCAAGGACCGACCTTGCATCAGTCCAAATGCAGCTGACCACCGAGATGCGCGAGAGGGGCGCATCCACCGGGGGAGGGGCCAAGGCCTTGTGCTGTCTTGCCTCGCCTTGCCTTGCTTCTTTGCTGTGCTGCCTCGCCTTGCAGATGCAGGCTGGGACCATCACACAGCATGAAAAAGCAACCACAGCGCCTGCAATACCAGTAGCCTCTCTCACTCTCCCTCCTCGCTGCATCCTCACAGGCAGATAAACGCCCTGCTAGCCACTAGTCCGGCAGAATCTGCGCGGTGGGTGCTGCCTTGGTGCGCTTGGGCCCGATGACGTTAGATCGCATCCTGGCGGTGGCGACGAGGGAGGAAAAGCTTTTGGTGGCTTCGCATGAAATCCGGGGGGTTTGCGAGGCTGGCGCATCAGAAAGTTGAGCCCACCTGCAACAGAAAAACCGGCCGCCCTTGTTTTTTTCCCCTGTTATTGTCCCGCTCCGATTGTGTCCGATGGCGCATCTCCGGGCTTTAGCCGTCTCTGGGGATTGGGGTCCAAATGGACGCTCGACTCCAACTCCTCCTGCGACGTCCACTCGAACAGCTGGTCCAGGCGGTGAGGGCTACGATACTAGGCACGGTATAGGGGGTACCCCACCGCCGTGGCTCTGCGGCAAGGGATCGCAGAGGGCAAAGAGGGGTCTTGTTGTGGTGGGCGTGTGGGCGTGGGTGTGTGGATGTGGGGTGTGCGGCCCAAAGGCCAGAGAAGGGATGTGCTCGCCTGAACGACTGGCTGACGGGCGGCTGGCGCTGAAACCACGATGCCGTTGTCGTCCAATGCCCAAGGTGGCCGGCAGGCGGGCGGGCTTTCCTCCGCTTTGCCTCCGCTTTCCCCAAGACGGCTTCTCGGCCACTTTGAGGGGGGAAGAGCGATGGGGCCGTCCAAACCTGCGCGAATTACGAATTGCCAGCCCGGAGCCAGCAGATCAGTCAATCTGGCCCAGACGATCGAGTGCAAGGAACAGGGGAGACGCTACCCGTCCTGTTCCCGTCCGACTCTTTTTTTTTTTTTTTTGATGGTGTTTCCTCCCGTGAGCCCTGTGGCTAGCGTCCTCCTCTGGGGACTGGCGGAATCAATAGGGTCGATCCAGCACCGTCGACCAGAATTCAATACTAGCCACAGCCACAACACCAAAGAAAAAAAGAACGGAATGGGTGGTAATTTCGAAAAAGGCATCACATGGGGCACCAGTGACACGCACCGAACTTGCCGGTTCATCATCTCCGACCCTCGTCCAAGGCTGGGTAAGGTGTGGACGGTGGGCAAGCAAAATGTGACAAGTGGATTTCTGTGTGCATCATGCCACCCTTTTTTTTTTTCGTACCTGCAGAATGGGAAAAAAAGACGGGGCACGACCTGTCAGCCAAGCCGCGCTGAATCGTCGACGGTCCACATCCGATATTTTGAGTCGCGTCTCGTTCCGTCTCGTCGGCGGACAACCTCGGCCCTGATTCCGAGATGGCGCAATTGAGGTGGCGGCAGGTCGACTCTTGTGGCAATGGAATGGATGGCGATGGGATGGCGATGGGATGCCAATACAGCCGCCCAAGCGATAATGCACCCTCCCCTCTCCACCTTGGGCGCATCTGAACCCCAAGACGGGATGAGCTAGAGCCGTCGTATATTTGCAATCCAAAGTCGCAATCGATGCGACCCACGACCTCTCCCCTCTCTCCACGTCGGCAAACGGCGTCCCCTGGTCTGCTGGATGCACAGCACTGATATCGCAGGCCCTGTGGGCCATATGACATGGTATCGATAGCCAGAAACGCCAGAGAATCCCCCAGGTTGATGCTCGCGGCAGGCACAGCAATCTCGTCACGGCCGTCCCACCGCAGGGGGTCGTCCCAAATGCAGGGATTTGCCGGCCGGCAGCGCTCTTGTTTTCTCTTCACATTTCTCTTCTGTGAACCTGCGGCAACGTGGCGCACAGAGGAACACCGTTTTCCCCTCCCCTTCATTGCGACAAGAGGCGGCCCGTGCGACGACAAAAATAAGAAAGGCTGCCATCGCAGGGAAGGGGGGTGTGGTCTTTCTCTCTCAGCTCCAAACCAGGGCCATCCATGGAAATCTGGTGGCCGTGTGTGGCCGTCATCTGACCCCCCGATTCGAAATCGCCCCGCGCCCCTTTCGCCGGTTGTTGCCGACTTTTATCGCCTAGCCATCCAAATTCGCAATTCGAGATCGTCCGGGGTTTCGTTAGCCTCTGATGGTGACAGAGAGAGAAAGAAAGAAAAAAAATGCAACAAAAGAGGCCCACGCATTCGCACCGTCAGCCCGTTCGTCCGTCCGTCGACTCCCTGACCATCATGGGTCCTCCCCTCTTCCCGAGCAGTCTCCGCTCGGCTGCCTGCTCTGTGCGTAAGTGTGTGCGCGCGCGCGCGTGTATGGGTACGTACTTGGGCCGCCGCCCGCGATGGCATCATAGCTGGTCTGTTCACCTTGCCGAGCCGCGGGCCTTGTGGACGAAGCAGCACCTCTACCGGGCTCGTGCCTCTGCAGCATCCGTGCAGCGAGGCTGTTTCCGCCCGGACGGGCAGGAACACCTGGGTACACCCACCACACTGATATCTCCTTCTTTTCTTCTTTTCCTTCTGTAGCGTCTCCTCGGGAGCGATCGGAGCGCAACTCAAGCCCCAAAAGGGCCCTTCGACAAACTGCGTCGCAAACTGCCCTGACCCATGAACAAAACCCACGTCTCTCCTCCGCTCTTTACCGAGCCCGTGGCAAGGCCAGCCAGCCCCCTTTTTTGCCCCCTTCATCAACCTCCCCGCCTGCCCTTCTCACCTTTCCCAGGAACCCCCCTTGGCATCTCGAGGCGTGTTTCTTCACCGCTACTACTGCCCGCCCACTTTCCCACCTTGCCACTCTCAGCCCTCGGCAACGTTGGCTGCCGGCCTCGAGCTATAGGTGTCCAGGATCACAAACACTACTGCGGTGGAGCAAGATACATTTTCTTCCTTAGAAAACCAAGCCAAACTGATGTACCACCAAGATCCACTGCACTAGTGTTTGTGATCCTGGACACCTGTAGGCATATACCAGGCCCAGGGTTCCAGGCGAGCGCGGTGGCAGTCTCAGTGATATTGCTGCTGCTCCTCATTGTTTCTTTTTCTCTCTCTCCCTCCACCCCACTGATCGCTTAGGGATCCATTTTTTTTTTGTGGGCGCGGGGTGGGTGGTTCTTGAGGTAGCTTGTCTTGGAAAAGGCCGACCGTCACCGGCGAGCCAAGAGAGATGCGATGCGGCTTGTGTTTCTGGTCTCTCTCTGCTGCCTTGCAGTGTCTTGTTCGCCGCATGCTCCGGCAGACCGGGAATACACACGGTCGAGGGGGTGGCCCAATGCCGTGCCGTGTGCTGTGCGTGTGGTTGCACCATCGTGGTGCATGATGCAGGCACCGCCATGAGGCTATTTGCGAGACCCCCACCTCCATCTTCGTCGGTTGCCTGCCGCCGACTGG
Organism: Gaeumannomyces tritici R3-111a-1; assembly: GCF_000145635.1. Taxonomy (NCBI): domain Eukaryota; kingdom Fungi; phylum Ascomycota; class Sordariomycetes; order Magnaporthales; family Magnaporthaceae; genus Gaeumannomyces; species Gaeumannomyces tritici. The sequence continues at coordinate 3,472,271 of NW_008804549.1, read as the reverse complement.
CGCGCTGTTTTTTTTTCTCCCTCCCTTATCGGGGCTCCGTCGCGGCGCGATGACTTGCAGCAAGCGTTCGGCCGTTCTGCTCCAGAGGGGATGCCACTCTGCTCCACCCCTCGCGTGTGCTCTGCTGTGTCTTCTTCCGGCCTCTTTTTTCTCTCTCTCTTTTTTTCTATGACCTGTATATTTAACCCCTCTTTGCTTGCCTGACTCTTGCATGCAGCGAGGCTCCGCAACAGAAGCACCATCAATCAAGGCCAAGGGGCGGCGAGCCCGCAAGGTCGGCCGCGTGTTCCGAAAAGGAGAGAGGGTGTCAACGTCAATGTTCAGCTCGGCCGAAAACGGAACCAATAGACCGGTGCTAGCTCCGCTGTTGGCAGCCAAGGCCTGTCCAGCCTGCCATCGTGAAACACTGATGGTTGGGAGGCTTTTCTTTACTTTTTTGACTGTTTTCTGTTTTCTGTTCCTCGCACGTCAACAAGCCTCAACCGCCTTGCTGCCCGATCTGACATGCATTGCACCCTCCAAGATGCCTGCCTGCTGTTTGCTTGTCCAATCCAACAGGAGGAAGCAGACAACCCCAACGTCTCAGCCCCAACATGCCAACGCATCGTCACAGACATGGACCGGCCGACCAACCATGCGGCCGAGACGCCGTTTCTGCTGCTCGGGCGAAACGTGTGCCCCGTGCTTTTTTCTTTCTTTTTTTTCCCACGCGTGCGGCGCGGGCAGACCCTCCTCTTTGAAGCACACGAACCGACGAACTCCAATTGGGGGGACTCGCCCGTCCGTCGAGGTGGACAGCGGGCTGCGGGCGGGGCCGTGATGTTTTTGCGGCCGTAATCTCCCAAGGCATCCACTCACCGTGGCCACGAGACGCACACACCACACTTTCTTTTCCCCCTCGAATCTACACAGTACACCTCCATGGATTGCCCTTGGATCTGGCTGGCCAATGGCGCTGCGAGCGCAACATGTGGGTGTCCGCTTCACTCCTCTTCCTCCTCCTTGTCCACACACACTCTCTCCCACACCACATCCCTCCTCCCTGCCGACACTCTCGGGTCCGAGACGGCCGATTTGACATCTGTCGCCTCCCGTGCCCTGCACCGTGACGCCTTCTGTCTGACTCGCCCCAGGGATGGCCGGTCCAACGACCTTGACCGCTGTCGACGGACCTCTATCGGGCCAGGGCAAAATGGAGGGAATCTAATCTACTCGCGACTCTCTGGACTCTGCAACAGCGGTTCGTCGGGCTATTTTCTGGCCAGTCACGCACTTCTGCAGCCGCGGAAACCCATCCCGAGCAGCTTCATCGTTCCGGGCGGGTGCCGGCAAATCCAACATGCCGCCATGGATACTCATCACTTACTTTCCCTTTCTGAAACCCGCCACACCGCAGCCTTGCCAATCTATTCACCGTGATGATGATGATGACTGCCGTTCGTCACCCCACCCCCGCGCTTCCGCCAAGTAGCGCAGTGCGGCGCACGCGAGCTTGGCTCGGCTTTTGCCCGGCTCAGGCGAGACGGGGAAAGCAGCGAGAGAGGAAAGAGGAAGGAAGGAAAAAAGCAAAGAACGGGGGTGTGTTTCGTTCGTCAGCGTTGCCTTGATCCTTAGGCTCTCGCTCTGTACCGACGTCTCTTGGCTCGTTTTTTTTATTACATTCCACACGTTTGTGGATGATGAGGGGCCCACCCGCCGTTCTTCCTCATCTCAGGCCAGGGTGTGTGTGTGTGTGTGTGTGTGTGTGTGTGTGTGTGTGTGCGTGTGGGATGGATGGATGTGCACGGTCCCTTGATACGAATTTCTGGTGGTTCGTTTTCTTTGCGCGGTTTCTTGCGACATGGCAGTTAAACAAGAGTGACATGGGCCATGATCCCCCAACACGAGGTGGACGTGAGGGAAACAAAAATAAGAAACGGAAAACGAAGCAGGAAGGAAGCTGGCCGACGTTGATACGGGTCGACGAAACCCGACGGCAACCACACCGTCGTATCCCATCTCTGCTGTCCTGTCGATGCCGCAAAACAACGCCCACATCCGGCAAGGGCACCCACCCTCGCCTCCCACTCGTCATATAATCACGCGGGTTATAGCTCCCTCCCTGGCTGGGCGCCCCCGGAGAAATTACCGTTGGCGGCCGGCCTTCTCCCTCCTTGGCCTGTGGTCCTTTGTGCCGCCGGACCCGGGCTGGTGGGAAAGGGAGGTGACGCCCCCACGGTTACGGTACTAGGTAGGTAAGTAGGTGGCTCATATATATGCTATGTCGCGTGTAGATACTTGCCTACCTACTCATACTAGGCGCAAAAGCCTCTTTAGCATAACGCGCGATGCGACGCCCGCGCCGTCATGTGGCCTCGTGGTTGCAGCCGCTCACGCTCTGCAGGGCAGGCTCATAAACCCTACCGTGGTTGCGAATGGGTGTGCGCCCAGGAATTGCCAGAACGCACGCCCATCCTTGTCGTCGTCGCCGTCGCCGTCGCCGTCGTCGTCGTGGGTGGTCCGTGTTCAAAAGTCCGGCTCGTCGGGGTGGAGAGAGAGAGAGAAAGTGCTCGCATACGTGGCCTGGCCGATGTGCTCATCCGGTCCTGGCTGGTGTGATGGGCAGGGAAGGGAGCAAGGCGATTGGGGGGGAACATGCATGGCAATTTGGCAGTATGGCTTCGTTTTCCTGGTACCGAGCACCTACCCGGATCCTCCTCCAGGTCCAAGAGATTGCAACCCCCCGAAATCCCACCCGGTCCTGTCAAAGCCCGTCACGCTGCCAGTCAACCTGTCAGTCCTTGGGCACGTTGTTGTCCACAAGTGGCAGGCAGGTCGAGGGCTTTTGCGTCGAATCTGTGCGCCGCCTCCCTTCCAACCATAGTTTCGAGGGCTTGGCGTCCACTGGAAATGGAGACAAATCGGTACTTGTATCCGACATGGCCCGTGGACGCCCTGTCCTTTACTGGATTCTCGAGAGAGCGGGAGAAAAAAGTGACGTGTTCCTTTTTGTTTTGTTCTGGAAATCAAACACCACTCTGCTGCGACATTGACAGCACAGACACGACTATCACCATCTCGCCGCCAAGCAAAGGAAATGAGTAAGATGGGGCAGAAACAAAGAGTCAGGTAGCTCTTGAGCCTCTCTCCGTCTCTTGCTCTCCCCGGGGACCCCTCTCTCCCAAGCTCCCTCCCCCGGGCGGCGGGGGGGCGTCCTTTTGTAATATATCGTTCGGTATAGAGTGCGCAAGAGGAAGTCCTGCCCCGTCTCCACGACCACGTCACACGACCTCTGCCATGGCACGGCGGCGTTGTGTTGCGTGTCGCGTGGCGCTGGCGGCCCTTCCTCTCTCCCACCACCCCACGGCGAGCACTACCGATCTCGCCCCGGACCCCCGATCGGCGGGCAGGCAAGCCCGGATGGGATATTGGTTCCCGGCAGGCAGTTCATCGGCTTGCCATTTTCTGAGCAGCCCCGTCTGTTGCCTCCTTCCCCTTCGGTGTGGGCGCGGCCATGATGGCGAACCGGTACTCTGCGATTTCGCCGCCACACCACAATCTCCTGTCCCGGACTTTTGCGAATGGTGGCAACGAACCACGTCCTCTGCTTCCGGGTCATGAGGCGCACGAGGACCGGGCGTTTGGTTGACGTCGCCAGGCGATAACGGACAAAGCCAAAGGCGGAAAGACGGCCATTGCCATACATTTCATTGCTTGACTCGGCTCTAATATAGGGAGGGGACGCCTTGACTATGGAAGGCGGGACACGCAGCGGGCCCCCTTCTTGACCTAGCATTCAACGAGGTCTGCGAGCGGGGAGAATGCACAGAAAGGGTTAAGCTGCCTTCAAAAATGGAGACGCACTATATCTGCCAAAGATGGTGCTGGGTACCTGGTGCGCATGTACGTAGTAAAGCATTGAAACAGCCGTGTATGGGATATCACCTCTCTAACGATAAAGCCAGCAACCAACAACACAAGTGGAAAGGCCCACACACCACTACCAGTGTAGTCCTCCCGTGATTCCACATTAATGCCTCACGCGCGTCCGCGGCAAGTGTCCCTCCCAAGGGACGGGGTGAGGTCTCGACAGGGCCTTGGTCTAAGACACAGAGACTTGGGCGACGTCCGCAAGCTATCCCACTAGGATGCCGCAGGCGCGGCCTTCCCCTCCTGCTACTGCTCCCGTCCCGCCCCGTTCTGCGCCTCGGCGGGCGCGAGCGTCCTGGCGTGGGCAGGGTGCGACATGTCGTAGCGCAGCGACGGGATCGAGAGCCCGTACGGCTGCGTCCGGCCCTCACTGTCCGAGTTGTCCATCTCGACCCGGATCATGACGTCCAGGCTGCCGTCGCCCGCCGTCCCGTGGCCCTTGCCGGCCGCCCGGTGGCCGGTGCCGCAGCCGAGCTCGCCCTGGCTGATGGGGTAGTGCCCGTCCTTGCCCGGGACCTGCGAGCGCGTCGAGGAGGCGGCTGATGTCGTGGCGCTGGCTCCCGCGCTGGAGCCCGGCGGCGGGGCGAGGTGCGTGTTGCTGTTGTTGCCGTTGTTGCTGCCACCGGCCCCGTTGGCGCCGTTCGAGGTGCCGGGCGGCACCAGGTGCGTTCCTGCGCCGTTGCCGACGTGGGTGGCGGGAGTGGCGCCGCCGCCGCCGCCGCCACCGCCGAGGTTGGGCGAGTTCTCGGTGATGACGGCAAAGTTGCGGCTCGGCATGGTGACGTGGTTGAACCCGGCCGTCTTGGACGACTCGCCCGGGTCCTTATCGAACAGCTTGAGGAGGGTCTCGTCCGTGTCGTGGTTGAGATGGTGGATCTTGTTGCGGCGGGCCAGCAGGTTGGCGATGGCGCCCGGGGGCGGCTTGTTCACGATGGCCGACGAGATGACGTTGGTGATGTAGCGGTGGTCGTGCTCGACGGGGACGGCGAGCTTGGGGTTCGAGTAGAAGCGCCCAAAGGCGGCCAGGTGCACGTCGCCGCCCAGGATGGTGATGCGCACCGAGTGCTCGGCGCTGACGCGCTGCAGACGCTCGATCAGCTGGCTGCGCTCCTTCTTGTGGGTCCGGGCCGTATAGTGATCGTCCAGGTCGTCGAGCAGGTCGACGCTGCCGTCAAAGTGGTTGAAGATGCCGCCGCCCAGGCCAAAGCGACGGTTCAGGAACTTGATGGGCCCGATGATGGGGGACGTGAAGACGTTCTCAAGCCACGTCAGACGCGGATAGGCAATGGGTACGCCCAGGAGCAGGATCAGGTGCGTGATGGGAGTGCCCTCGCGCCTCGCCGCCCCCAGTTCTTCTCGCAGCCGGTCAAAGATCAGGTCGTACGTCTCTGGGTAGTTGATTTGATGCCGTGTCCTTTCGGTTCTGGCATCGATGCCAACGAAGGCCATCCTGGCGCCCAGGCGGCAATACATGTTGTGGGAATGCTCGGCAACATATGGCTGGCGTATCGTGTTAGTCCCTTGGGTGCATCATTGGGCCTCCTGACTTGGCTGCATGGACGGGGCAAAACTTACCCCGGGGTGGCTTCCATTGATGTACTGTGATTCGGTCATGCGGGGGGCCACAAAAGTGTTCATAAGCTGGTTGACATCGTTGGCCTCGGTCGTCGCGTCGTTGCCCATGTTGCTTGCTGGGTCTGCAGTGATTGGGGCATCTAGTATGTGGACATGGTCACGTTAGCGCTATCCAATACTTGGGTCCCGAAGCGCCCGTTGACTTACCCGAGGTGTATGTCGAGGCCGGTGGCGGCAAGTGGTGCTGGAAGAGCAGGTAGTACTTGTGCGCAGTGCCCCCAATGCCCCTAAACACATCACACTTCATAAAGTCGTTCGTGTACGACCCAAACCCGTCAATGATCTGCGCGCACAGGTCAGAGCAGGTCAGCATCAGTCTCTCATATCTTGGCCGCAGGGTGGGGTGTCGGCTCACGTCGTGGTCGTCCCATATGTTTAGCTGTGGGATTTGGCCGTTGGCGTTTGCAAAGGGGAATATCGAAAACCTGAAGCATTGCCATGGGGGTTAGTATATTGGGGGGCGCCGGTACGCAGGCCACCTGGGTTGCCGCTCCCAGGCGAGGGATTGTGAAGCGCAAGCCTCACCATCTAATGTAATTCTTCAGGTAGTAGTCGTCACACTCCTGCCTTAGACTTTCCGGGTACGGATGGTCCCGGCGCTTCTTGGGGTTCCCGATGTCGGTCCACTTGCGCAGCGGACCGCCGACGCGGATGCCGTCGTTGTAGATCTGGTCGCCGCCGCCGATCATGACGTGGAAGGGCCGGTCCTCGTGGACGCGCAGGACGTCCTTCCAGAGCGCCGGCCCGCTCCAGGCCTCCTCGTCGGTCCCGACGCTGAAGCCGTTGCACGAGTGGAACATGATGCGCATCGACTCGGCCGCCGCGGGCACGTGGAAGATGCTGCGCTGCGGCTTGGTCCGGCTGTGGAAGCGCAAGCCGGGGAAGGTGTACTCCCACCGCGCCTCGAACTCCTCGACCGGGACGTCCAGGTCGAAGCGCCAGAAGGTGTTGCGCGGGTCCGAGTAGAGGCAGTAGCCCTGGACGCGCTCGCCGCCCTTGGCCACCGCCGCCTGGGCCTCTGGGTCCGCCACGGGGCCGTCGGACGGGAAGCCGGTGCCCTTGGCCTTGTCCTTGCTGTCCTTGTCAGCCCCCTCGGGAGGGATGTTGACCTCGACCACCTCGTCCCCGGCCTCGTTGCGGGGGACCCTTTCGAGCCCGACCGCGGCCGAGGGCTGGGCGGCCGCCTCGTGGGTGGCGGCAGCGCCATGGGGCGCGGCATGGCGCGGGCCGAGAGGACGCAGCACGAGGGTCGGGGCCTCGGGCAGGGTGGCGCCGCCGCCGCGGGTGACGACGAGGACGCTGCCGAGCCAGCGGCCGCGCTCCATGCGGCGGTAGTTGAGGAGCGGCCCGCAGGCGACGTCCTTGCCGTCGCCGGCGGGCTCCGGGGCGGCAGCGTAGATGTCCGGGTGGTCGGCATTCCCCGTCGCCTCGCGGGCCTCGGCGGCGCCGATGACGACGGGGGTGAACTTGGGGCGGCCGCTGGCGCTGGTGCCGGGGGGCTTGCCAGGGTCGTCGGCCGTGTCGGAAGGGCTTATGCGGTCCTTGTTGAGGAAGTCGGCGAGGTCGCTGACACGGCCGCGGGCCTCGGGGTCGCGGGGCTGGGGGTGCTGGGACGACCCGGCGGCATGGCGGGCAAACTTGGATGACTCCTGGTGGTGCCAGCGGCTCTTGGAGGCGTATGGATTGGAGGCGTAGGGGTTGGGCGCCTCGGCGACCTCGTCGTCCTCGAGATGGGAGAGGTCGCTGCTCGGCTGCGGGGCCGCCATTATCTTGCTGTCCGCGCGCCCGTCTCTTGGGATTTCCAGCTAGCGGTAGTGCAGCAAAAGCGCGTCGGGATTACAGCGACGTAGCTCTATGGGTTGGGCTGCGCTTCGCCACACACCAGCGGCTCGACAGAAAAGACAGCAGCAGCAAGACAGGATCGGATCACAACAAGCAGAGGGGGAGATAACGAGAAAGACAGACGAGGAGGGCGACACAGAACCAAGCACCTTGGGCTGGCTCCCCGGTCTCTTGCCTTGATTTTACGGGCGACAGACGGGAGGGATTCGCGCGTGGGGACGTGACCAGGGTGGGCGAGTGTGTCTCACCAAGGACAGTGGCATTGAGCGCTAGAGGTACCTCTAGCTTTCAGTGGCCTCGGCCTCTGTGTGCTGTCGCAGCCGCCTCTCAAGCTGTTGGTCGCAGACGTTGCAGCTAGTGCCCGATGTGACACGCATCACGAGATTGGATCTTGGTTCCCGTCATCCATGTGCGTCTATTCCATTTATATTTTCTTGGGGATGCCGTGAGGGCCCGCGAACTGTACTGTTGTACCTATGTAGCACCCTTGTGCAAATGAATCCACACAAGGCGGAACCTCGTTGATCGGATCTTGCGTGCTTGCCAAAAACAAAGACAACGGAGACAGGAGACAGATACAGGAGCCAGGGGGACTGCAGGGGCTAGGAAGCTGCAGCGATCCGTTCAAATACCATGCGCAGATCAGCCCACGTCGGAAAACAAGACGACGGGCACTTGATTTAGCTTCGGTTGGAGGGGAAATGGCAATTGGCTCCCTCCGGCGGAACAAAACAAGCAGATTCGGCAGGCTTTCAATCTCGCGAAAAACGGGAGCTGGCCGCGTGGTGACGTAGCTCCAGAAGCGGGAACTCAATTGGGATTCGCGCCATCGTCCAATCCGCGCCGGGGCCACCCTTGTCCTTGAGCTGCGGGGATTCCCACATGATTCGCGTCGAGGCGGGCACGCCACCTAATTTTTGTGGTGGGCGGGCGGGATTGGAGTGGAGTGGAGCGCGTGGCTCAATAGCAGAGTCTGCATTGCTGTTGCTCACTTGACCAACTCTACCGTATAGTATAGTTGCATGTGCGCACGGGTTCGATCCGCATGCGTCGGTAGGTGCCTTTGCAATGCGTGCTCCGCACCAAGACGACTAGTATTGTACATGCCGCAGCTCCTATGCATCTTACATGGATCGATTCCCTACATTGCCTGTCACTCGCTTCGCACTCAGGAAGACCCAGCCGCGGACTTTGCCGTCTCGTCCAAGGCCGGGAGCTCGGCCAGCTCCTTCTTGCCGCCCCCGACGCTGCCCCGGTCCCTGGCTAGCCCAGAGAAGTAGAAGCCGTAGAGGACGCCGCCGAGCAGCCCCGCCAGGTGCGACCACACGTCGAGCATGACGTTGCGGCGGAACTGCATCAGCACGTTTGCCGTCAGGAGCGCCAGGAACCCGAGCCCCTGCGCGCCGTCGTACGGGTCCGGCGGCAGCCCAAACACCTTGAAGCCCTCGAAGCGGTGGATGGTGAAGTAGGCCGCCATGATGCCGTACACGGCGCCCGAGGCCCCCATAGTGGACGCCGCCAGGTTTGACCGCAGCACCAGCGCCGTCAGCGAGCCCGCGAACCCGAGGAGCCCGCACCCGACGTAGACGGCTAGGAACGGCCCGCGGCCTACGTCGTCGTGCAGCCGCGTCCCGAACGGCCAGAGGAAGAGCATGTTGAGCAGCAGGTGCTTCAGGCTCTGGTGCGACGCTGTCACCAGCAGTGCCGCGTGCGGCTTGGGCGTCGCCGACGTCAGGATGAAGTGCCGGTTCATGAAGCGCCAGAGCATGGGCACCCTCCACGCCCCGTACACGACCAGGTTGAGCAGCACCAGCGCCCCGACCGTCGCCGCCGCGGGCGGCACGTCGGGCAGCAGCCTCTGGTCGCGCCGCGGCGCTTGGTAGAGGTCCGCCGCCGCCAGCCCGCCCGCCACGACCGCCACGGCCGTCAGGAGCGTGGGTGCCAGCCTGCGCGCCTTGCTCATCTCGGGCGGCGCCGCGAGGTCCGACGTCGCGCGCTCCGTGTACTCGAGCATCCGCGGGCTCAGCTGCCTGGGCGCCGGCTCGTCCGCCTTGGCCAGCCCTCCCGGGTTGAGGCGCGCCTCCTCCTCCTCCTTGAGCCGTTTCGCCTCCTCTCGCTGCTTCAGCTCCTCGCGCCACTTGGCCTCGTTCCGCTTGCGGATCCGGTCCATAACGCCTTCGCCGTAAACGTCTCCGTCCGGCTGCGATTTGAAGAGCCGCTGCTGCCACCTGCTCCCCCCTGCATTGGGGTGTGCACGCGCCTGCTGCTGCGAGCTGCCTGCCCCTTGCGCCGCCTTCGCGACATCCTCCTCTTCGATTGCGAGCAATTCGTCCTCGGCACGCAGGCCGGCGTTGATCACCTCATCCACAGGCACGGTGTGACGTAGGTACGCGAGCGCCTTGTCGATCTCGACCTTGGAGAAAACAGCCGTGTTCGGAGCCAGCATGGGATCTTCGAGCGAGCCGGCGACGCGGCGTCCGTGCAGGATTCGAAGGAGTATGTTCCCCTGGCGAGTAGAGATCCCCACGCCAAAGATACCAATAATCTCACCCTGTGACAGCTCACCATTCCTTGTGAACGGGAGGCCCTTTTCGTCGGTGTAGTCTTGCGGCAGATCCATGTAGCGTGTAATAACCCCCCTGGACCTAGATAGGTGTCGGCGTTGTTGGACCGTCATCGTGCCGGCGGGGCGCATCGGTATCACAGGCCGCCATTGTGTCGCTGTCGTGATCGAGGATGGTGGTTTCCTTGGGGATGGGTGGTTACTGTTGGCCAGCCGGCCGGCCTGGGCCCGGTAGGTCGAGTAGCATCGCCCGGCTGCGAGCGCTATGCACGGCTCCAAGGGCGTCCTTTGGAGCGAGCTCCATGCGGCGGCCCGCACACCACGGCTCAGCAGCCCGGGGCGCAGCCCTCCGAGGCTGGGCACGCAAAAGTTGCTCATTGGGGTTGCAACCGACGCTACAACTGCGTCGCTATCTCGGTCGGCTCGCGTCCATGGATGGTCAAAACACGCCCCCCGCGGTAGGGTTGGATGAGGTGGTGGTTTGAATGGGAGGAAGCAAGAGAAGATCCGGCAGTCTGGCATTGAGAAAAATATCAAGATGTCGGGCATTTTGATTGGTGTCGCATGCGACGACTCCACATTCGGCTGAGCTCACCCCTGTCGCAGAACTGAGGACCCCACCATGACCTATGACGAACCTGGAGAGAGCTTCATGGGAGAGCTGGAAAACAGAGGCGATAGCTTGAACAAACGATTTGAAATCGACCTCCCTTCTTTTCAGTTCTGCTCGTTTCTTAGAGTCTATTGAAGAAAATACGAGCCTCACAACTGTGCTTCGAAAGACTATCTGGTTCAACTGAAATTCAAGCATTTCACTTGCGCCTCTGAACGCTCGATATCAAACCGAGCCAAAAGCAGACCTTCCCAGCAGGGACCACACGCAACCGAAGACGACAAGGCAGGCAGAACCCCGGACATGTCCTCCGAGGCCCTCCCCATCTCGCCGGGCCGCTTCGCCGAGGCCATCCGGGACCTGCCGCTCGCGAGCCTGCACCTCAAGGTTCTGGAGCTGCGCAACTCCATCGCCCACCTCGACTACTCCAACGAGCAGCTGCGGCCCTTTGCCGAGGGCGTCGCGCCGTCCTTCGGCCAGGACCCGGCCGTGCCGTCGGTTCCGGACCGCGACTGCGCCGACGCCATCGCCGAAAACGAGACCGTCATCGCCCGCATGGCCGAGCGCGTCCGCCTCGTCCGCGCCGAGGTCGAGCGCCGCGGCTGCAGCTGGGCCGAGTTTGAGGAGTCACCCGCCAAGGAGGAGGAGGAGGAGGAGGAGGGCGCTGGTTCTACCGCTGCCGACGCAGAGACTACCACGCCCGCTGCTGCTGCTCCCGCCGTCAACGGCACGGCCGCCGCCCCCCGCGCCCCCGCCGACACGAGCGGGCTATCCGAGGCGTGGCGGGACGGCACCATCCAGATGGGCGTCATCAGGAACGGGCAGATCCACATGGACGGCGACGCGCCGCCGCCCGCGGCCGCGCGGCCTAGTGCGGGCGGCAGCCTGACTGACGAGCAGCTGCGGCGGGCGCTGGAGGAGCGGATGCGGCTTGCACAGGAGGAGGGCCAGGATGATACCGATGGCGCGGGCCTCCATCTCTAACCGTTCTCTGCACTACTCTTCCGCCTCCTCTTCCGCCTCCTCCTCTGCTCCTCTTCATTTGCTGCTGTTTACGAGGTGCCGGCGTTTTGCGTTGGAGTAGGGACAAGGACCTGCATTTCCCGAGGTCGGGGCCGCTGAAGGCTGGAGACAAGGGCGTGATATTGTCTAGCCCATGTTGAAAATCACACCATAAATACCCTATATGGTTGTTCAACCTGAGCGAGCAGCCTTGGCACGATGGATATCTAATCTCCAAAGTCACCAGCGGATGTCACCCGCGGAAGCTGCTCGTTGGCTTGGCCATTCGAAACATGGTTATGTTTTCGGCCGTCGTTTCCGTATTCCAAAGTCCCGAGCCGCGTTCGGGCTAGCGCAAAGTTCCAGATATGGTGCCGCTGAGGCTGAAGATGCAGAAGGATTCCAGCTAGTGCAGCACGACACGCCCGGCGGCATACCTAGAGTCTCGGGTTAAGAAAGGAGGACCAAGCCGTGGCTGGGCGATATTAAATTATCAAAACAAAAATAGAGAGAACCAAAACAATGACATGGCGAGATTTCCAAGAAAGCAACTTGTATCCATCGCAGCCCGACTCAACCCATGCCTATGCAGCTTTGATCCAATGCAGAATGCAAGACAAGAAAGGAAACTAATGCGAGAATCACCCAAACCATGGAGCCCGACCAGAATATTCCAATGACATGGACCGACACGACCTAGTCGGTGGGCGACGGCCGTTGCGCCCGCGCCTGGGCCACGGTGAGTATGTTGGGACCAGTGCCGATGCCCGTGACGGTGCGGACGGCCCAGTGCATCCAGCTTTCCGTTTCGAGCTGGATCTTGAGCTCGTCTGCCCGCGCCTCGACCGCCTCGACCTGCCGCTCAAACTCGCCCACCCCATCCTCGACGTCGGCCACCTTGGATGCGAGCGAGTTGACTTCGTACTCGAGCCGCTGTGCCAGTCCTTCCACGTCGCGAACCGCCTCTGTTGCCCGCGCCCGCTCTTCCGTCAGGAGCTCTGTCGACTGTCTGCTAACCAGCTCGTACGCCTCCCGGAGCTGGTCATAGAGGTCCCCTAGTTCGTCCCGCTGCCGCCCCAGCTCGCCGTCTAGCGCTTCCACAGAGTCGACCTGCCGCGCCGCCCAGGGCTCCGTAGACTGTCGCAGTGCTGTCACCTGGGCTAGCAGTGCTCGCGCCGCCTCGGCACCGCCCTTGCTAACCACCAACGCCGGTCTTTTTTCTCCGTTCGCTGCCGGGACTGCTGTCCTGACGTCATCCCCGCTGCCTGATGCCGCTGGGGCCTCTTCCAAGAACTCCAAGATCTCCTCCCACCGCAGCACCACATCCTCCGCCACGCTAAAGGATAGCCTCCGGGGCCAGCGGGCATCGTTGAGTGACCGGTCGTCCAGCGAGACGCTCGCGAGCGCCAAGCTGTGACGTCGCTGGAGCCACGAAGGAGGGGCTTCGTCGGGGCGCGCAAAGGCCGCGAGGTGTTGTTGGCGTGCCACTAGGTACACTTCGCTTTCGCCGGCTATTGACCCGCCCACAGACGACTCGTTCATCGGCACACCGCCTGCATGGTTGCCATCCCGCTCCGGTGGAGGCGCTGCTGCCGGTCCGGTCGCCGGACCATCTTCATGCGGCTCCTCTGAGCGCCTCGAGTCTGGGACGGACCCGGCGTTACTGGGCGGCTGCTGGCTGTTGCGGAGGGCGCTGGAGTATTCTTCTGGTTTGTTCTTCCATGTAAAGGCACGACCCACCATGGCGGGGCTGGAAAGACTGGTGGCGCTCTGAGCCAAGCTCGCGATGCTGGGGCTCGTATACCCCGCGTCGGCGGCTTCGTCCCTCGAGGGCCGCGCCTGATGTCCGCGACGGCTGCCACCGACGGCGTCACGTATACGACCGAGCCCGGAACGCGCGTCACTAACTTTGCCGCCCACCCTCTTGAAAACAGTCTTCCTCAGCGCATCCTTCTCATTTGGGCTGTTTTCGGCCGGTCCACCAGTCGCGACGCCAGCAGAGCTTGGGCCTGGTGCCGACTGCGTCGTTTCAGCCGTGGCAGACTCCTCCTTGGTCCTCAACGTCAGCTCGTCGTCTGCAGGCATCGTACGCACGCGTTTCCCGGTCTGCGCCCCTCCCGGTGTTGCTGTGGTTGGCGTGGACGCGTCGTCTCTGCCCCCGCCAAACAGGCCGTTACCCATATCGCGGTCAGCATGGTCCTGCGTGGGCCTCTTGGGCTTCCCGTGCCAGAGCCACTTGGCCCGCTCGCCATGTGTGAGGCTGATGAATCGGTCAAGGTCCAAGGTCTCGATATCGGCCATGTTGCCCTTGTCGCGGCCACCCGAGACCATACCGATGACCATCTCGCCTCTCTTGCCTCCGATCTCGGCAACCGTGGACTTCACAGCGCGCTGAACACCCCAACCGCCCTCGCCAGTGGCGGCCTTGGCGGTGACGCTGTGTAGCTTGAGGAGGGTCTGGCGGTCGAGGCGGCGGGTGCGCTCGAGCTTGAAGGATTTTTGAAAGTAGTTGATGCCGCGCTTGGTGCTCTCAATATCAAAGACATCCTTGCCAACAGGGGCGCCGTACCAGCTCAGGCGCTTGCGAGCGCCCATGAGGGTGCCCAGGAGGGCGGCGACAGTGGTGGGGCCCAGGATTCCGTCCGAGGGCTCGATATTGAAGTATTCGGAGCCGATTTCGGTCCACCAGTTGTTAACGGCGGTTTCGGTGACGTCGCACAGCAGGCCGTCTACATATTCCTGCTCGATCTTTCCAAAGATGAACAGCGCGGCCTGACACAGCTTGACGAGTTCGAGCACGGCCTGGAAGAAAGGGATGCGGTCACTCGTCTTGTATAGCTGTAGAAACTTGGCTTGCGTGGCAGCTGTGGGATCCGAGAGCGTCATGCCGGAGCGGCCGGAGCAGCCCATGCGCTTGAGGTCCTCGTTGACGATGAAAACCTCGCGGTGCTTCCTGATGTCGCCGTCGGGCACGGGGATGACAGTAAGGGCGGACGGGAAGCTGCTGAGATTGGTAACCATAAGTTCGCCCAGTGACGTCTCCTTGGGGCGGGCGTGGTAGTCGTGAATAGCCCTGAAGTACATGCGCAGACGCGGAGACCAGTCCCTCTCGTCGGCGGGGATGGACATGACGCCAACGACGACAGAGTGCTTGGGGTCGCCCGTGTAGGTGACAATGACCAGCGTTGGCGACCGTCGCGAGCAGGCCCACTGCTCAACGAGGTAGAGCTCGTATCCGGTGAGGACGGCGCGCCTCTCGACCACAGAAACCGCAGGCTCCTCCTCGAGATAGCGGAAGGCCACGGGGTCGGGGAAGACGACATGGCGACGAGGGGTGGCGCCGAGGTTGCGGCCCGAGGTGGAGCTGTCGGAATGCCTTTCTGATGGCCTCTCGGGTGGCTTCGTTGGGTCGCTAGCGACCGAAGCGGCGCTCAGGGCCGAGCCGGGCGCGGGAGACCAGGCGGCGGTGGCCGGCGTGGTGGCATCGTTGTGGGTGGCGTGGCGAGGATCGCGATGGGGGTCAGCGGGTGGTTGTCTCTGGGCGGCCGAGCCCTCGTCGTCTCGGGGGTGGTGGCTATGTGGCGGTGATCGCGGGTTGGAGTTTGGCGGGGTGGAAAACCAGAAGGACATGACGGCGGCAAGGGACGGGCGGTGGCGGTGGCGGAGGGCGGAGGGCGGAGGGCGGAAGGAGCAGCAACCGGCCACCAGGTTAGCAGTGCTGGGACAGCGGCCTCGCGGTGGTCCAGGCGAGGTCGCGCTCCGTTGCTGCGGCGGGTGGGTGTGGTGCAGGCAGTGTCTGCGACGATGGCTCTAAGGACAAAGGAGGCCGCATGGTGGGACTGAAGCCCAGGAGACGAGCGAGGGTTGGTGTTGGTGAGAGGCGTGGACCTTGGCGATGCTGGGCCGATGTTAGTACCAGGGATTTGCCGACGCCAAATGAAGCCCGAACAGCGCAGCACCAACCGACGTGGGTACCTTGGCGACCCGACGGGGGTGGGCATGCATCAGCTCGCTGTTGGCGACTGCACGTGCGGCGCCGGTGACGACAGGCAAACCAGCAGCCTTGTGCCTTGTGATGGATTTAGTAACCTCCTTGGTGGTGGGTAGGCCGCCTCTCAATCAGTCTGCTAGGCCAGCGAACCAAAGCAGTTAAGTCGGATTGGCGACGGTCGCATGTGACGGCGTCATACCGCCCTCAGTCATCACAGCGACAGTGACTCCACCCTGCCTCGGCGCGGTACCACGACGGCGGCCGCGCTGCCAAGCGGTACCTGGAAATATGACCGACTCTGGTCTACCTGAGGGGCACAATTGCATCCAAGATTCTACAAGTTTCAGACGGGGCGAAACAAGAATTGGAAGGAACAGAAATAGAACAAGGAAAAGGATCGCAAATGTAGAACAAGTGCTGAGCAAGATAGTATCGAACAAACAAGACCCCTGCTAACCTGAGGTCAGAGTGGGTACAAATGGATAATGGATACGTCTAGCGGAGTCTAAATGAACTGGAGCCGAAAGTGTGCATACCTACTGCCTCCAGAGACGACAAGACCTCTCCCTCAATTCCGCCGCTGCAGGTAGCACGCCTTGAGCCAGCCCACCATAGCGCATGCCTCCTGCTGCATGGCATGACATGGGCGGAAACTGTGAGCTGCCACCACTCGGGCAGCACGGACTTTTCACGTCCCCGCCAGGCCGACCTGACTGATCAGTCTCCTGCACCAGTCTCCTGCATCAGTCTCCTGAACCCAAACACAGCCAACCCGCCGCCCTCCTCCGTCTTCGCCCCTCCACAACGCTCGACTGCGTCCGACTGCGCTCCAGTGCCCGCCCCAGCTGCAGAACCAACCTACCTATTTGTCTACCTATTTGTCTGACTACCTGTCTACCCATTCTTCTACCTACCGACTTTACCTAGATATCCCTACACCTTCGAATCCGCCTGCCTAAGCTGGAGCCGCGACGGACGGCGCCCAAGCCAGGCCCCTCGCCATCATGGCGGACAAGCCCAAACCGGTGGATGCTATGCCGCAGCTCCACAAGGACATACAGACCCTCGCCGGAAAAGCGCGCCTGACCGAGGCCGTTGCCGACATCGACGACCTCATACAGAAGCTCACAGAGGCCAGACAAAGTGTTGCCGGGGCCAAGGATCCTCACACAGCAACTCTTGCCCTCACCAAGTTGCAAAACCCGGTCAAGGAGGTCTTTGACCGTATCAATGTCGATCTGCGGAACGTGTCAAAGGTCCAGAGGGACCTCGGGAAAGCACTTGACAAGGTGGGCTGCTTCTTTTGCCATCGCCCCTGCTGCTCCTCGCTTCCGCTCTATTTACTGATACTGTCCACCGGCTCTTGTTTCCAGGCGCTCCCCGTCACAAATATTCCCACCGACCACGATGCCATGGATGACCAAGCCACCCTGATAAACCGTGCCATCGCAATGCATCTCCTGCGCGAGGGCCAGTTCTCCGTGGCCAGCACATTCATTGCCGAGTCGCGGAACGCTTCAGCACACCAGCGGTTGCGTGCCCGAGATGGAGACCAAGGTGCTGAGGGCCGTGATGACAGCAGTCAAGAGACCGATATGACGATAGACTCGGAGGTGGACACCAGGCAGGCCGATGAGCTCGCCATGTCGCTGCAGTCCCAAGAGCTCCAGGCCAAGTTCGAGAACATGTACCACATACTTCAGGCGCTACGGCGGCAAGACCTGGGTCCTGCGATCGACTGGTCTCGCTCCCATTCGACCGAGCTCGAGTCGCGCGGCTCCAACCTGGAATTTGAGCTTTGCAAGCTGCAATATGTTCATCTGTTTGTGACGGCCGGGCCCGGTGCCGCGTACGAGTACGGCCGCCTCAACATGTCTCGCTTCCACGACCGACACCTGGTCGAGATCCAGCGCCTGGCTGGCGCTCTCGTCTATGCCCCGAACCTGCCCGACTCCCCCTATGCCTCACTCTTTGACTCGCCCACCGCCTTCCTTGACGCCGCCAACTCCTTCACCCGCGAGTTCTGCTCCCTGCTCGGCCTATCGGCCGAGTCGCCTCTGTATCTCGCCGCCACTGCCGGCGCTATCGCCCTCCCGCGGCTGGTCAAGTACATGAACGCCACCAAGGCTCACGGCGCAGAGTGGACCACTGCCCACGAGCTCGCATTCGAGACGCCTCTTCCGCACTCGTTCATGTACCACTCGGTCTTTGTCTGCCCCGTCTCCAAGGAGCAGACGACGACGAGCAACCCGCCCATGATCCTGCCCTGTGGTCACGTGCTCGCCAGGGACAGTCTGAAGAACCTGATCAAGAACGGTCAACGCTTCAAGTGCCCGTATTGCCCGGCAGAGGGAAATATTAAAGACGCTCGGCCTGTCATCTTGTAGGACAATGGGTCCAGCAACACGGCATACGTGTGCTCGGCACCCAGTGCCAGGCAGCGTCCGGAGCCCATGCTAGGTGCTTGGGTTGAGGTTGGAGAGGACCATGACGGCACCGAAGCGGATCGCGAGCCAGCAGCCTCCAACGGCGGCGCTGACTATGACGAAGGCTACGAGTTGGGAGAAAGCCAACACGAGCGGGGTAGAGCGCTCATGGTTAGTAGTCCGTCCGCGCCGGTAGCTCCAGCTACAGGCAGCGAAGACGGTGAAGACGACGGCGGCGGCAGCGACGACGTCAGTATCACAGAGGAAGACTTTCTCTGGCATGCGTTGCAGGAGGAGGCTGCGTTGCAGGAGAATGGGTTGCAGGAGGTTGCGGCGCTCGATCCTTCGGATAGTGGCTCGTCAACGATATCGAGGCCGACGTCCCACGACCGGCGATCGCCTTCTCCCCGAGAGTTGCAGCCGAGTCAGCCGTTTACGCGCCGGAATGCCGTAACATCCACTGATATCCTACAGCTTTTCCCCGATGGCGAGGATGGCCGCCTCGCCTGGAGGGTGGTTGCGAGCCATGAGTGGGGCTGACGCGTGGCAAGAGGGTTGGGCTGTTTGCCTATCATCTGTGCGCGTTCGATTTTCATCTTTGGCCTTCTGACGCGCCTACGACTTCTCGCCGGAAGCACTGGACAGATCAGCTTCTGCGCGCCCTCTACCCACCGTGCTGGTTCGCGCACACATTCAGTCACAGCAAGAACGTAGTTGGTTTAGCGTTCTAGGCAGTTTAATCGCGATTGCCTGACTCGGTTTTCTTCCCGCGCGCGTTTCTCTGTCCCTCCTCTTCTTCTCGCTTGCGACTCACTTAAGCGTCCGATAGCTACATACATACTCGAGCGCAAGTTCATGTCTGCTCTACCTAGACTTTCTCCGCTCCACTATCTTCCGACCATGATTGGGTCGATATTTGGTTCACGTCTCAGTCGCGGAGCCATTCTCTAGCTTGGAGTCAGGGCATGGCTGGTGTCTAGATAATCGAATCAACGGTTGAACCAAAAAGAAGCTTGGATCTGCCGCCTCATTTTTTATTCAGTGTGCCTCAGCATACAGGCCCAGCGTTCCCGTCAACCATAAGCCTTTGAGCATGTTCTGTAATAAATAGGACCCGGCCCGTGACCGAGGTCCCTCCCAGTGTGGAAATGTCAACGGAGCGTGTTGTACAGCCAGGCTCTGCCGACCTCGTCGCTATCGTACGCCCATCCGAGCGCAGACTCCGCCGCCTAGTACCAGCCCCGCGCCCGACTCTTGTTTGTGCGCGCGTAGCCACGGATGCCTCTGCCATGTCCAAACAAAGTATATATGGCGAGGCCATCGTCCAAATCTGCCACCATCACGCCGGTGTGCCCCCACTGATGACGCCGATGTAGGCTATGCAGTTGTCCTTGACCTTGCCCCATTCCGTGGTGACGGAGCCCACCGACGCGATGAAGACCTTGGGGCTCGACCAGACGCCCACAAACGTTTGGATGTTGATCAGGTTCTAGGCGATGGCGTCCCAGATGGTGATGACCTTGGCGACGGCATCGGCCACTTTCTGCAAGGGCTCACGAAGGCTGATAGGGGGGTTTGGGCAGGCATGTCAGTCGGGTGGTCATGCTTCGGTCGCGAGCTCTTCTCAGAGGCCGTCATCTTTTGGGTGATGGGTTGGAACTTACACTGTAAGGTTCTTGTTGGTGGTATCGGCGGTGTTGGCTGCGCTCTTGAACCTTTCGATGGCAGCGTCGATCTGGTTTTACCCAAGATTGGAGGAGAACAATCGAGATCAGCCAACATATTCCCCCGACGAGGAAGACAGGAAGGGGAATGAGTGGGAGGAGGCATCTAATGGATTTTGAGGGACTCACGCCTGCAAGGCTTGTCAAGTCCTTGATTCCCTTGTACAAGAGATATCCACCCGCGCCGATAGCGAGCAGGCCTAAAGTGCAGAAAGAGTTAATAACTGTTATACCCGGGGAGCCGAGGAGTTGGCGGTCATGGAAAGAAAGAGAGAAAAAAAAGTCCCAAGGGCCAAGCCTACCGTAGGGCATGGTAAAGGCGGCGATGGCGAACAGAGCCAGGGCGCCAAAGATCTCGAGCACGCCCATGACGGCGGTCTTTGTGTACTGCCCGCGCTGCGTCTCCAGCGCGTTGCGGGCGCTGTCGGTGCCCTGCTTGAACTTGTTGATTTCGTTCTCGAGGTTGTCCTGGCACAGCTTCCACTTCTGGCCGAACCTTGTGTTGTCTTGGTGCTTGGCATGTGGGACAGAAAGGAGACTCACGGCCTGGAACCGGAGAACAATGTCACGGATCGTCAGGTTGTCCTTCTCGTCCGGAGTGTCCTTGGTCTTGAAGGGGTTCAGGATCTGCAGCTAGTCTGTGTAGGGGGCCTGGAGAACGTTGGAAAAGGTATGGATGATGCCCTTGCATTCGCCAGCCAGCTTCTCCAGGGCTTCTTGGACCTCGGTAGGCGGTCTAAAGAGAGCGTTAGTACCGAGGCACGCACAATGTCGGTGGAGGGAAAAGCCACTTGCCCTAGATAGTCAATCATCTTTTCTAGATCCTCTTGCGCCTTCTGGTCGTCATCGGCAGTGGTGCTCTCTGCTACCATAGCCTCAGACATGAACTCGGACGGAACAGCCTCGGCCTTGGAGGCTATCATCTGGGACGTGAGAGCTGCCGTGTATCTGCTGGCCACCGCCGGCGAGCTCGCCAGTTTCCTCATAACAGACACCTTTCGCGGATCTATAACAAGTCTGTGTTTTAAAGCTATGAGGTTAGTAAGCTGCTCAACAAGTAAAGCCAGGGGGGAATGGAAAGTCAGCATAGGTTGTCCATGTCTTTCGTATCCCTAGACAGCCATCTCTTATCAGGCTCGTCAGCCTGGAACTCACGCTTGAATAGGTCTGCCTTCTCAGCATTCTTGGCATCGATCTGGCCCGCATACTTGGCCACGACAGGGCCAACAGAGTCCGCCAGGCTTGAAAAATGATAAAAGAATTGTATGTCAGTGTTATTCGCCTGAGTACGAACTATGTTAGTGGAGCTCACTTAGAAGGGGTCTGCGAGCGCGCTAGGGTGCTGGTAACAGTAGCATAGCCGATGAGGTTTCGGCATGGCTGCTTTTCAAAATCGGTCCAGGCCAGGAAGTTGGACTGCCCTCTAGAAACATCTGGCGAGTGCTTCCGAGACCGGCAGCTGCGATCCTCTTGTCGGCCTCGCTGCCAGATCCGGCATTCTCGGCCGCCTTGAGGTTCTCGAGGAAGGGAAAAGAGAATATGTCGGAGAAGGAGGAGGTGGCCGAAGAATAGGAGCTAGTGAAAAGGGTGAGGGCCTGATCTCACACCCTCTCCAGCTCTCAAACCCAGGCCAGTTCCCTCCCAAGCGCTCCTCAGACAAAATCCGGACTGGACTCCTGATCATTACTTCAAACAACTCTTCAACGCATCCCTTACCCCTCTTCTTAACCCCTCTATCTCCTCCTTGTCTCATTTACCCCCTCATTTATAGCTGATACCTCCTCATACTAGCCACAATGCCCAGCGCAGCACCTGCCGAGTACAAGACGCTGGCCCCTTACGGCTTTGAAGGCGTGGGGGACTGCACCATCAACCTACAGACGGCGCTTGAGTGTATCAGAGATATCAAGAGCAACCCCTTTGTGGTTACTACTGCGGATGGCAGTTCCTCACCGTCCGAGTCCGCTTTTTCTCAGCTTAATTCTGCCTCCACGTCCGTCAACACACTTTCCGCCACCCCCGTTGAAGCCTTCCGCTCATGTTCGGCGTATGCAAACGTCCTTACAACCCTTGCCCCGAACGCCTCGGACTCGGACGCGTTCTGTACGGCTCTCAATGGCGCAGTCCAGGCGATCCCCAAGATTGATCAAGGTGCCGCTGCAGAGGCCGCCAAGGTATGTTGCGATCGACGATTATTGCCGGTTTTCTCAGCAACTGATGACGAGACACCATAGTCTGCGCAAGGCGACATCGCCAATGCCAGTGGCTCCATCTCCTCGGCGGCAGTGTTGGCCAAAAGGATCAAGCTCCTCCTCGCCGCCACCATGACGGGGAAACCGCCCAAGCCGAACCCTTTGGACGGCGTGAGCCTGCTGAGCGTCGTTGTGGGCTGCTTCAAGCCCATCACGGGCGACCTAGACATCGCCAATCCCGGGTCCCAAGCCAAGTTGCTCTACCTTAGCGGCCCGCCTTTGGCCGACATCCCCCTTCTTGCTGCCCGCTTTGCTTACCTAACCTTATCCTGTAACCCTCCGTCCTGGCTCCCTGCCCCGCCTTCCTGGTATGGTCGTAGCACCTCTGGGCCTCTCTGGACCCAAGCCAGGCAAGCCGGAAGTCCTGCCCTGAGAAGGGGTAGGAGGCACCAGCCAACCTAGCGCCCACCAACCTAGCGCCCACCAACCTAGCGCCCACCACCAACATCGGAAAATTTTTCAACAAAAGCATCTCATCTCACTTCCGATGCGCACACTCCACACGTCAGGCTAATCCAGGATCAAGGTAAGTAAGCCATCTGCGTTCCCTAGTTTTAACGAATGCATCTATATTGACAACTAGCAATCAGGACTCCCGCCATGGCCGAGTCTCGTTTTGAATCGGAGCAGTACACGTCCGAGGCATTCGTCGAGAGTGTGGGCGCAGTTCTATTCCGTCTCTCTTCCCGGGAGGTCTGCGTGCTTCATATTCTGGAGCGTGACGAATATGTGCTGGCCAAGGGACGGCGCAACTGCGGAGAGGCTCGCCAGGTAACAGCCCTGCGCGAGGTCACCGAAGAGACCGGCTTCGCCTGTCGCCTCCTTCCTTTGAATATGCACACTCGTGCCCCGCCAGCGGTGGAAACCGAGCAGTTGGACGACCAGGCGCGCTTTTACACCAGTATTTGCGAGCCTTTTACCCTACAAGTCCGCCGCCTCGGTGAGAGTCAAATCAAGCTCATTTGGTGGTTTGTCGCTGCCGTGGACGAGGAGACGCCAGCAGGGGAAGCGCCCGAGGGGGACAGATACGCGGTGGAATTTCACAACTACACGGAAGTTCTGGACAAGTTGACGTTCCAGATGGATCGCGAGATGGTCAAGAAAGCCATCGAACTCGTGGAGAACACATACACGGAGTCAACCTGATGTGGTAGAATGTTCTATCGTCTTGCGTCTTGTAGTTATCTCCTAGCATCCGAACTCCTCGAGCCTCCGTTTAATCATTCACGGCAAACCCTTCACACCACGCTAGCATTCCCCGGTACCAAGCCCTTGCCCTCCGAAAATGACATCAGTGTAGAGATGGACTCTGAAAGTGGTCCATTATTGTCCAGCACGAGATCTGCGTACGACCGTATGTTCATGGCGCCCCTTTCCAGTTTCGCCCCGTCGTTCCTGGTCAGTTGCTCCAAAGGTACCAGCGATCTCTCTCGTCGCTGGCTCTCGCATGCGTCAATGAACACGATCTGGAATTTCTCGCCTAGCCACAACTTGAGATGTTTGGTGACGGAGTCGCGGTGGAGGCTCTCGATGGTGAGCAGCCGAAGCCAGTAGTGGCTTCTCTGGAACCGGTCAAGCTCGTGGAACAGGTACAGCGCTTGCTCCTTTTCCGACATGTCGTAAACTGACAGCCCGAGCGCCTCACTTACCGTATTGTTGAAGTAGGCAATCTTGGCCCGGAATGCCTGCTTCGTCCCGAAAATGGCGCAAAAGGCTTCGGCAATGGTGCTTTTGCCACACTCGGAGAGCCCGCCGAATGCGTAGATGCCGACCAGATGATGCATAGTCGGTTGAAAGAGCGGATTGGCTGTCTTTTCGAGGAGGAATTTGCGAAGCCGATCCTGGACGCATCCAATGCTGTCGGTTGCGGTGACGTGAATAGTGTGCTGGTATGCCCCCGCGAGCTCTTGTCTCCGCAGTTCAGATTGAAGCAACCGTTGGTACCGGTTGTACCTTTTGTCGTCGGGGCTGCTTTCCCGGCTCATGGTGATTCGAACTGATTCATCCAGCGTCTTCCCATGCTGTATGAGAACTGCCAGGTTCTCTGTTGGAAGACGAAGGCCATGCTTGTCCAGGATTCCGTCAAGGATTCTTCGGGCATTGGCCAGATCCCCATCCTCGTCCTTCATGGCAATGACCGCGACCGCGACAGCCTCGAACATGTTAATGCCTCGATCAAAGACAACCACGTCTCCTTTCTTTCTTGTCGCATTCCGATATCTGCGGGCTAAAGCCCCAAAAATCGTAGAAACAAACTCCACAGGCGTCGAACCCCACCACCACTCCTTCAGGCGACCTTGACGATGCAACTCGGCTATCGTCTCGTCACTGTCGTGAAGACCGCCAATCTTGGATATCGTAAAGTGGGTCGGAAGGAGTTCAAGCTGCGTCGTCTTCCCGACATTGTCAGGCCTGTTGAGTGAGATGGTGAACACCATGTTGCGAAGGAGGGAGAGTGTGCCAAGACAGAGTGCCGCGGTGGATAGCTGGTCAATGAAGACGTCGATTTGCTAGTGTCCTGAAGCTGAAAGAAGAATTCTATCCGGAGAAGAGAAGAGGTAGGGGTTTCCTGAAATTATATGGTGGTAGACCGACCAGTATGCTGCTCATCTTGGTCGTCAAGCGCCACGGCCAACGACCGCTCCGCCTCTTGCCCCCGGCCTAGCTCGGCACTTTTATTCTCGCGAGGCCTTGATTGCCGCCGTGGCACGGGTGAGTTGTTGGCCCGTTAAGTACCGTAGGCAGCAGTAGTATGTTGGGCTACGACCAATGGCCGCGTTTCGCCTCGCGGCCTGGACCCGGCCTGGACCTGGCCTGGTGCCTCCATTGGTTGTCGCCGTGGTACAAGTGAGGCCACGGCCTGACCGGCTACAACCAGCGGCCATGGCTCCCGCCTCGTGATCAAGACCCGGCCTGGCGCCCTCCTAGATTTCCCTAGACATAAATCGACCTCGCAGCCAGCCACGCTCGAACTGCTCAAGTCACCCCATCACGCAGAAACTCGCCTTGCTACGTACTGATGACATCTCCTCGCTTTGATTTCCTCCAAGTGGGGAGGGCGTTCGTTGATTTGAATCGCGTCCCTGCCCTACCAGCCATTCTCGCCATCTTTTTGGGAGGCAGCAACTTATATTCCGCCAAAGGCAACCCCGAGAATCATCATGCCGACTGGGATGGCGTCATTGTTGTTCGCACCAAACTCGATATCTTCACTCTGGTGAACCAGAGACGCCGGGATCTGTTAGCGCTCTTGGGCATCGCAACGGAAGAGATGCCAGAATTCAGCGTGCCCGAACCGTCTTCCCCTCTCTGGGATGAGTTTGACGCTCTCAGAATTGCCGGCTTTACCGAGACACACTCCAAACGGTCTGTTAAGGTACTCAGCCTCGAGTACTTTTGGGGCCCAAAGTCTACACTCAACATCCTATCCTACAAAGACAAGAGGGTATACCCGGCAGACGATCTTGGTACTGCGAAGATTTCTCGCGTACAACAAGCAACTCGACTTCCTTCCGGACTGCTGGTCCTTCACGATCAACTGGTTTACCAATCGCCTCCTACGGCTTGTGTTCATGGACACAAGAGTTCCTCTGCCTCGTTCGGTGTCACTGCCGACCTTATCGTTTCAGGAACTTGCCTTTTCGGCAACCTTTCCTACGGCCGACAAATCAAGAGCCGGATACTGTCATCTTACTCGGCAGCCACCCAAAGGCACGCAACAATACAGTCCTTCGCCAGGCACACGCGATTCTCGACTGACTTCATAGACTGGCTGTCGAAGGAGCTCTCCGATTTGAACCGACTCGACCCTCTCACCCTTCCGCGACCCAGTTGCGTTTGCCCTTGCTTTCCCAAAAACGCGAGTTTCCTCTATGGCACGACGAATACCACACACGAATTGGTTGTTCAGGACTTCTCCGAGAGAGCGAAACGGGTGCCTCTGGTCGTTTTCCATCTTGTTCAGCAAGGGCTGTTTCAGTCACATCAACGGCCACATTCTGTCTTCTCCTCCAACTCCTCCACCTACGAGGTGCTGGTCCCCGCGGTCGAAGGAGATGAGACGAAACTTTTCGCCAAGCAATCACGACACCAACTCCAGGAAATCTCGGGAGCAACAACCGCGGCCATTTACTATCCCCGAATTCATATCCCTCGGCTCACATCTTCTGGTAATCTTCTGTACCCGTTCTTCGACGGCATCACGGAAGCAGAGCTTAGAATGTCTTTCATTCACGGCGGTCGCAGCCACTGGCCTTCACTCGAACTGCTACTCTACACAGAGATGGTGAAAGCAGAAGACACACTACGCGCATACCGGACCTGCCTAGGTGGAATGGAAGGAAAGAAGCAGACGGTACCTCCTAACGAGGGAATCCAGCGCTTCTTAAGATCGCGAGTGGCCGACGACGCGAGGTTTACCGAGTTCTACCGCGACGGATTTTACATTTCCGGGAAATCTATCCCCATGGAAAAATTCCTCGCTCTACCTTGGAAGGTCAATGGCGCTGTCTATCCATCACTGCGCACGCTTTTCCGCAATGCCCTCGAGGTACTCCATCCACAGTCGACTCAGATGCAGACTTGCCCTATCGCATTCGGGCTCGGGGATGCCCACGGAGCGAACGTCATGATCTCGCCGAGTTCTTCACCAGACAACAGCCGTGAGATTATCTATCTCGACCACGAAGTGGCAGGCTTCCACGCCATCCTGCTTGATCTTGCCAAGCCCTTCTACAACGATATCTTCTTCGAGACGCTATACGCGGATATTCTTCCAGCTACAGAGGACATCGCGTATGAGATCGACGAAAAGTCAATCAATGTGAGGTTCACACCTCGGGTTGATGATGTCACCCAAGCTATCTTTGAGATCAAGACTCGGTATCTCCTACAACCGCTTTGCGAATTCGTCCTAGAGTTAGGTGGGAATTTAGAGAGGAACGTCACGCTTTTGTCGAATGCGCTGCTTCTCTGCGCGACACTGACTCGAAACTACGGAGCGTCGTATCCAACATTGTTCATGAATATGGCTACAGGTATCGTCTTGTCAACGGCAAATGACTGGAAAGAGTTCTATTCGTGTTTACGATCGCTTGGATTAGACTCTTAGGCCTGGGGATTCGGACTGGAGCGAAGGGATGCAAGAACGCCGATGCGGGACCGTTGCTGAACGATGCCACGTCCGGAACAAATCAATTCTAAACAGGCAAGCAGCCAAACGTTATGTATTATACAAGCCAATGCTACCAATCTATTTCATTTTTTTAACCTTTCCTATAGTTACTTTTCGAATGTTGTTTATGGGTGTGAGGGGATGAAGAACCTAGGAAAGGTCAGCAAAAACAAGGTTACCTAGTTCCAACACCATTTCCTTCCCGCCCTAGCAGAATTCCTCGACGTGGCCCCCTTTTCACGTCTCGAACAGGCATTCGAGCCGGAATCTGAAGAATCCTGCCAGGCATCTGTTGCCTCGGTTATCCCCAACCTATGGCGCCAATGGCAGCGCCCGGCAGAGCAGACCCATTCAGTACGGCTGAACGCGGGTTTGGCCAATCCAGCCAGGAGGGTCAGGCCGAGCCACGACAACGGCCGCTTCAAAAACTGCGACAAAAGTATGGCTCTCGAAAGGTCATGGCAGATGTGCTTCTCCATCTGAATATCGAGCTGAGCCTTGATCGTATTCCACACAGGACCATGCTGGCAATGGGTTTAGAGAACCCTGATGCCGGTGTTGACAAGGCGCCGCCCCCGGCGCGCCGACGATGCCTTCGATCGCGCGAGGGCCATACGGTCCAGCTAGTCGAGGCCGATACCCTGAAGATCACGGGCGATCACAAAAACTTCAACTTTGGAATACAACCCTGGCAGAACAGTCACAATTCGATGACGCCACGGCTTTTGGGTTACGGATGCCCACGTTGAGAGGCTGATAGAATTTGAGATTGGAAGGCTCAGCAAGTTGGCTGCGGCAGATACACCAGGGAGTAGTCAGCTCAGGCAAGGTGGGCAAACACCTTAGCCAGGACGGGCCATGCACCCCGGGTCTGAGCGACTT
This sequence comes from Gaeumannomyces tritici R3-111a-1, assembly GCF_000145635.1. NCBI lineage: Eukaryota > Fungi > Ascomycota > Sordariomycetes > Magnaporthales > Magnaporthaceae > Gaeumannomyces > Gaeumannomyces tritici. The sequence continues at coordinate 3,444,259 of NW_008804549.1, read as the reverse complement.
TAAAATGCCTTCATAAATAGGAAGCCGTAATGGCCGTGATAACATAATGCAAATAAGACGCCACGCCACTCCACGAGTGGTTGGGGTTTCGGGCTCCCGCACATAGTAGTAACCACTAATCACCTCCCGAGTTCGATTCCGAGTCGGGACGCTAGTTTAATTCGACCCTAATACACGTCAAACTCTCGGCATTGGCCCCCGCGTCCAGCAGGAGCCGGGTGACGTCTTCGTGGCCGCCTGCCGAAGCCGCGTAAAGGGCATTGCCGTAATAGCCCCCCTGCGCGTTAACGTCGGCCCCCGCGTCTAGTAGGAGCCGGGCAACGTTTTTGTAGCCGTGTACCGAAGCCGCCTGAAGGGCGTTGCCGTAGTCGCCCCTTGCGCGTTAACGTCGGCCCCCGCGTCCAGCAGGAGCCGGGCAACGTTTTCGTGGCCGTGTACCGAAGCCGCGTAAAGGGCGTTGCCGTAATTGCCCCCTTTGCGCGTTAACGTCGGCCCCCGCGTTTAGCAGGAGCCGGGCAACGTTTTCGTAGCCGTTTGCCGAAGCCGCGTAAAGGGCGTTGCCGTAATTGCCCCCCTGCGCGTTAACGTCGGCCCCCGCGTCCAGCAGGAGCCGGGCGACGTTTTCGTGGCCGTTTGCCGAAGCCGCGTGAAGGGCGTTGCCGTAATTGCCCCCCTGCGCGTTGACGTCGGCGCTGCCTCCTGCTAGAATAACGGTGACTAGCTTTCGGTAACCACGAAGCGATAATACGTAAAGGAGTCCTGCATCCATATTACGCTCCAAGTATGAATGACCGTTGACCGTCGAGAAAAATATCTTCCACCATCCAAACCAGTTATTTCCCATGCGCAGCCATCGTGCAATCTCCTGTTGCATTGTCTCTCCGGACAGCGCCTTCTCTGCGTGGTCGAACATATAGCTCGCTGCATACTGCAGAAATGGATAGTCCTTGCTTAACTGCCTTATATGCTGCTCGCTAGTTAAGACAATGTCTAGTTGCTGGATAAAGGATCGGCAGCGATCCCACAGTTTCCCGTGGCTGGCACTGATCGGGTCTGGTTCCAGCGTCGGATCCAGCGTCTGCAATCTCTTGTTCCGAAACAGGAAGTCGTTAACCGATAAATGAATGAATTGCACAGACTTTGGGTATCCTATTCGCGCCTCAATGAGGCCCTTGGACGAGGCGGTGATGCGTCGTTGGATGGTGGTCATGGTGATCTTTGATCGGTTCCACGGCCCACTGTACTCCGGAGCCGTTCCCGCTAGCTCGGCGAAAAAAAGCTCTTCGGGATTCAGCGGCCGCTGACTGAGCAGTACCCACTGGAGCATACGTATCGTCTCGGCCTTATTCGGATCGTTTTTGCTTAGGAGCTTGTTGAACACCTCCTCGAGATTGGCTGGCACCTCCTCGAGTGCTTTGTGCATGGCCTCCAAACGGCCGTCGTTGTAGGCTCGGTTGAGCAGCGACACCACAATAACGACCCACATGAAGATGCCGCCTGCTTTCCTCCAAACCTTGGCCTTAATGTCGTTATCGTGCCCTTCTAGCCTCCGTTTGATATATGTAACAATATCCATTTCGTGCTCTGCGCTCGCCTCCACGGTCAACTCTAAAGTCTTCCTCATGCTGACGTTGGGATAATGGCGGCTGGAAAGGCAGGTCCTTAGCGTAACACCGACTTGGACGGCATTAATGCTTAAAATCTCAAGGAAGTCGACAACATCTCGAACATCTCGGTTGTCACACTCGTCGAGCGCGTCGATAAGGAGGAGGAGTGGCTTCGACTGCCGCTTGTTGACCACCGAGCGTATGAAATCCTCCAGTTGTGCTCGTGACCACGCCCACTCCCCTTCCTTACACACCCTCTGCTTCTCGTAGATGGGGAGGAATCGTTCGTACAGCGTGTCGTCTTTGTCGAGGAGCTGGTATACGATCGACCGCAGCATGCCTAGAGGCGTCTTTTCGAAAATTTCGCCTCGAGCATTGAAGAAATATGTCACGATCAGGTGGTCGTCGAAAACCTCCTCGCAGTGGCGCAGAGCATGCTTCATCAGGGTCGACTTGCCCGCGCCCGGTTTGCCCTTGATCCAGAGCACACCATTGTGGGCTGGTAGGTCGGCGCGGTCGCGCCATTTCCGGAACTGGGCGGTGTCGAACAGCCAGTCGCATGTGCCTGGATACGCAGGAGCTATATCGTGCTGCCGAGCGTCGATGTCGCTGAAGCCGAGAGAGCGGAGGCAGGCTGTGCTCGTTAGCCGTTAGTTTTGCGGCGACTTTCGGGTAAAGGAGGTCCTGATGTGATGAGAGTGTGGGATGGAAGTTAGGCGAATGGCAGTACGAACCTTTTTTTTCCGAAGAACGCGTAGTAGCCTCGTCGACCTGGGGGTTTTCATGGGGGGGTCCTGAGCAATTAATGGATACAGACCCATGGATCGTAGCCCCGGGAAGGTGGATGCCGGGGCCGCCGCTATTGTTCACGGTACCGCCAGGCGCGTTGATTTGGTCGCGGCCGGCGTGCGGGTTCGAAGGATGCCCCTCCATCGTCCCCGCTTGCTCGCGGGGCTCGGCTCCCTAACCGCAGAGTGGCAGGCTACTTTGGAGGGCGGGATTTTCTTAATCGAAATGCCAAAGGATGTGTCCCGTACTTTGATATAGATGTTCAAAAAAGGCACGGCGGGGATCAGGATAAAACTAAAAGTGTGCATGGTCCTAGATATCAAACTACAGGTTGGGGCTGAAAGCCGCTTCGGTGTTGGCGGGGTGGGAGCCGTCGTCGCTGGCACGGCTCATCGCTAGACGCATTTGCAAATGGCGTATTTTTGTTTCCTATTGGGTCCTTTATGCAGAAGGCGGCGCGCTTGAAGCCCAATATCACACCGCCTGCAGCTGAGTTGGGTTGGATGCAGAATGCTTACATGGTGAGAGATTTTCCGGCACTTCCTGTTTTATTTAGTTCCAAGCTTCTCCTTCGCTTGCTTTTCGCGTACGATCCGTCAAACAAGAGCCATCAGAATCCAGCCATTTAAACCATCAAGTCCTCTTCCGTGGAGGGATGGCGGACACGGTCAGCAACTTGTTCGCGGACACGATCAGCGCCGTCGAAGCCGCGGCAAACTACTACAGCTCTGTTAATAATGACAAAAGCCTCCGAGAGGCCTTCCACGAAGCGGGCCGAGGCCAAGGTCTTGTTCGGCAGGCTCTCCAGGCTGCCAACTTGAACCTTGGCGGCCGCAAGCCAACCGAAAAGACCGCAGTGTTAGTTGAGGCGTGCCGCACCAAGGCGAAGCTGTCTGAGGGCATTTTCAAGGAGGCCGCTCAAGCGCCGGAGGGCTCGGGGTTTGACCGTTACAAAGCGGCTGTGGAACAGAACAAGGGAAGCACGGTGGAAGTCCTGACTGTGGGGATGATGAAGGGAATATGTGAACTAGCCGAGGACGATGCGATGAAGGCAGCGATGGAAACCTTGGTTATGGAATTGCGCGACGCGGTGGCCAAGCTGTCAAAGATGGAGCCATCAATGCCAACGGAGGAAGCGGGCCATAACTTCACCAACTTCACCAACCGGGGCCGCGACCAAATCAATGCTCCTAGCGGTACCGTAAATCGCAGTGAAGGCGCCGGCAATCACTTTCCCGGGGCTACTTTCTCTGGGTCTGTGAGTTTTGGCAACTAACCTGGGAAAACGGTTGTTATGGCACGTAGCCCTGGCAGGGCTTGTTTCCAGGCAGGCCCATTTATACACTGTTACCTCAACAATTGCCTTACCTAAAGCAATCGATCCGGACAGGTGCAACGCACAATCTTTCCTTTTTGTTCCTTAATCAGGTAGCTAGCCAATTCAACCAGGAGGGTTGTTGCAGCCCGCCCTCTTCGCCCTCGTTGGTGCCGTGACAGGGTTCGAAGGATGCGGTCGCGGCCCCTCCATCTTGTGGGGCAACTGCGGGGTAGCGTCTCCCGCAGCTCGCGGGGCTCAGCTCCCGATCTGACCTGAGGAGACGTGGCAGGCCGCTGCGGACTTCCAACCCTTTTGCTTGTGGTGTTTTATCGTTGAGAGTACAATTACGGAAGCATGTACGGTGAATCCTGTCGAGATCGTGCTGCTATTATAAGAGCATAACTGGAGACTAGGCTGACAAGAACTCCTAACTGCAAGCGGAACGGCGCCCTACGTAGCAGCTGGCTGTCCAGGCAATACCCGAAAGTGCCCCGATAAGCCGGTCAGCTAGCACGGAATACGCAGAAAAAGGGAACCAATGGTGTACTGGGACGTATCCTTCTGTGTCTTCTCACACTCCGCCGCTAATATTACGCCTCTTACAGCCGACGCCGAAATGCATAGCGAAAAACTCATCGGGCGTGCCGAGTTGCCGATCCGTACGGGAGCAGGTTCGGCTAAAAAATCTCACGAGATATGAGTAACTACCCACCCAGTGGATTCTATCCATGTGCTAGGCACTGGGCGGAAACTTCTGCAGCTTTCGCAGGCGTCGCGGCCTATGCGGATAGCGGCTTTGCAATTTCAATGGTAGCTCTCTGCGGTAGGCTCCATTCGGGTGCATAATGAGAGCAAGTTAGGGCCGTGGCTGTGGCACCGCGAGTAGAATAATAGCTTGCCGCCAGCCATAAACAACCGTCGTGCCCTAGCTACCCGCACACGTTCCTCCGTTTCGCGAGCGTCTAACAAGGCACGAGTTAACGCGTCAAGGCCATCCACGGCTTGGCGACAAACCAGTCATTGTTTCATTCCGCCAGGCACGCCGTCAGGGGCAAGGCGCGACTTTAATCTTTTGGTATCGACTGAACCCACCTTGCTCCGACCATGTGGGGACTGCTACGGAGGCTACGGAGGCGCAACACCCGGCCCGTTCCGCTTGCATTGCCCAACTCAGACTCCAGCTCCGAGGAGTTGCCGACCGTCCTTTTCCCTGAGGGAATCAAGGTTCTGTATGGCGGCCCCGACGCCGCGATCGACATCTGCTTTGTCCACGGCCTAAACGGCGATCGCGAGAGAACCTGGACCGCCGACCGACAGTCCGCGCCCTGGCCGAAGACGCTCCTCCCGTCCAAGCTCGAGGACGCCCGCATTCTCGTGTACGGCTACGACGCGTGCGTCGTGCGAAAGGGCGTTGCCGCCTTGACCCGGCTGGTGGACCATGCTGCGAACCTCCTTGGCGACCTGACGTCGGACAGGGCCCGCTGCGGCGCGTCGTCTCGCCCTCTCGTCTTCGTCGCCCACAGCTTGGGTGGCCTCGTCTGCAAAGAGGCCATCCTTTTATCGCGGAACAACCCCGAGCCCCATTTGCGCAGCATCTTCGAGCACACCAAGGGCGTCCTATTTATGGGCACCCCTCACAGGGGTTCCTGGCTGGCGTACTGGGCCAACTTGTCCGCTTCGGCGCTGGGCCTCGTTAAGTCTGCGAACAGGTCGCTGCTGGCGATCCTGCAGCCGGATGATCAGCTCCTTGAAACCATCCAACGCGACTTCTGGGCCATGGTGCGCGAACAGCGTGAGGCTGGCAGGGCTCTTGAGGTCACATGCGTCTTTGAGGGGCTGCCCTCGTCCGTCTTAGGAAGAACTGTCACGGTCGTGTCTAAGGAATCGGCCACCCTTGAGGGGTACAGTTCTTTCAGCGTTCACGCCGGTCATCGCGATATGGGGAAGTACAGCTCAGCCGAAGACAACGGATTTAAGAGGCTGCTCGGCGAGCTGACAAGATGGCGAGATCAAGCAAGGGATTCGGCGGCTAGCCAGCCTCCGTCGACAGAAGCACAGATCCACGGGCCAGTTGGCTCATCTTTCTATAACTATGGCGGCGACCAAGTCAATGCGCCTGGTGGTACTGTGAACACCAGCAAAGGCAGTGGCAACCAGCTTCCTGGGGCTACTTTCTTAGGAACCGTGCATTTCGGGTAGCGCGAGCGCTTGACGGTATGGATGAGATTGCTATAAAGCGCTTGGCAAATTAGATTCGTTTCATTGCCTTTAATATGTCTTGCTATCCGGTTGAGCCGACTGTTCTCATCAAGACCGTTGTCACGGCACCAACGAGGGCGAAGAGGCCGGGTTGCAACAAACCCTCCTGGCTGTATTGGCTATCTAGAGTTGAGGAATAAATGGAAAGGCTGTGCGTTGCAAGGCTGGGCTCCATTAGTGGGCCTACCTGGCACCAAGCCCTACCGGGGCTATGTGCCATGACACTTATATAGGTTCTCCTTCAGATAAGCCTTGCACGCTTCGAGCTCTCCCAAGGACATCTTGTACAAAGGTGAGTATTTAAGGTCCTTCGGGTCGGTTCCAGGATCCAGCTTTATCCGGTGGTCAACGCCTGATCGCAACGGGGGCAGTTGGTCGGATTCCACCTTGCTGAAAACGCCCAGGAGGTCGTGATACTCCGGAGGAACCTCCGAGCGAACACGCTGTCGCAAAGCCTCGCCGTCCTGTGGCAAAAGCTCCTCGGGGGCCAGTGTAGCCTGCGCCTCCTCAAGTCTCCGCTCCAGCAACTTGTCCAGCTCACGAAGGCTGGTGCAGTCCAGGTGGGCGCCCTTGTCCTTAGTCTTCATCAAGCCGATCGAACCTATAAAGGCCATGTCGCAAGTATGGTCCTTATAGCCTCGACTCCAAATCCCTCGGCATCCCCACCCAGGACAAGGAAGTTCAGATCATTCCGGGAAAACTACAGCAAACTTGACTCCTTTCCCGCCTCTTCGCCGTCCGGCCCAAGTCAGCCGGCCCAGCGGACCTCTCCCGCCCACCGAGCACCATCCCTCGCACGCGAAATAGCCGAAGAGCTTGTCAAGACAGGCGTCGGCCCAGGAACCTTGACCGAGCAGTCAATACTGCTGCAGCTCTCACTCCACCCCATCAGGGTCATATGCAGCGAGTGGGCCATGTACTCGCTCCTCATGGGCCGCTACGTGAAACTGTTCGAGTACTCGACCAAGTCCCTCCAAAAGAAGATATCCGACATCACCGACATCAACCACCCAGAGCACCCGATCAAACTACTCAACAGCTGGCGCCGCAGGGGGCAGCTGGGCGCCGCCAGGACCAAAGCCATCAAGTGGTTCCTCGAGCAGCACCAACCCCGCGCCGAGGACGGAAAGGACCTGAGGAAGAAGTGGGACGCGCTGACACAGGATGTCGACCACGTGGCGCGGCAGATCGGGGAGTACAGGGGCGTGCTGGAGGGGATGGTGCCGACGCTGACGATGGCGATCCAACTCGAGGACGCCAAGCGGGCGGCCGAGGAGGCGCTGCACGTCAAGCAGCTGACGCTCGTCGCGCTCGTCTTCCTGCCGCTGTCGTACGTGTGCGGCCTCTTCAGCATGTCCGAGTACTTCTCCGTCCAAGGGGGCCGCACCTGGCTCTACTGGGCGGCCTCCGTGCCCTTGCTCGTTTTTGTTCTGCTTCTTTCGCTGTCTTGGGTCCGTCCAATGTGCGTTAGAATATGGAGGTCCACACGAAAGGTGTTTTTCGGCCCAGGCAAAAAAGAAAGGGGTAATTAGCGTATCTGGAATTATGGAAAAATGGCCAAAAACGGCAAAAACATACAACACCGAGGATTCCCCAGTGGTCACCCACCTGAGTACTAGTTCAGCCCTCACTGGTTTG
>NW_008804549.1:3410362-3435984 GCF_000145635.1 Gaeumannomyces tritici R3-111a-1 | reverse complement strand
TAGGGGAGAGCGGACGGGATCCCGTATATTCCAGTGGGTATGGTCGTATGTACTGGTTTTCTCACGTCGTTCTTCCCATGTAGCTGCGCGGTTAATGTTTTAGTAACCTTAATTGCCTGCCGGCGGCCAGTGCTGGTGACTATATCGGGTAAGTTGTTCCATCTACGCAGTGAGGAAGCAGGGAATTTTAACAACAGCAATTGGACTGAAGTTAACTCACCGCATCCCAAAATACCATTATTGCAATATAGCGTTATTATAAACAAAAAGAAACACCCGCTGATGGCGAAGACCTGGGTCCCGTCACGGCCTTAACGGCCAGCAGCAGCCATTGCCGGGTATCAACGATAAAAACTGCAAAAGATTTTGCGCGTAAAGGAACTAACTGCCCAATAACATATGTAAAGCTTTTAGACGTATCCCCCAGGCTATCTAGGTAAACGTCAAACGGGCTTCCACAGCCGTTTACTAGCAAATCCACCCCCCCTGTTTTCCTTGCCCTTTCACCATACCTCCTCACCCACGTGCTAAACGCCAAGTGGTCCCGCGTGGTTTCCTCCCGGGACCGAATCGCGTGGGTTTTGACGCGCCCGGATGCCGTTTGGGTCAAACCCAGAGGCTACCGTGGGAGAGGCCTGGGAGATGGAGGACACGGAAGCGACGCGGGTGGATGAACGGATGCGGTGAGGGGTGGTGTCGAGCAACAGGCATAGCCCTCGACCTGATTTGGGCAGTGACGTCAGGCAGGTCCGAACAGCCGGCCGACAGCCTGGGCAGTCTCTCCTTCTTTCATTCTTCTCAAAATATCCCAGGACGAAAACAGACAAGGGCCGAGCTAGCACTTTGGTGGGCGAACACTCGGCCTTCCATGTCCCGGCCTTTGTTTACCTCATTTCTTGAATAGCATTACCCCGTGGGAGGGTGGAGTGAGGGGGCTACAAGGTTGCTGCCGAATATAGCAACGCCAGGGTGGCCAGCCAAGGCTGGTTGTTTGCCCCAAGCCTCATCCCAAGACAATGGACCCACAAGACGCCACCAAGGCCTTGCAATAACACAACGTTCCCCACAACCCAAAAACATCAACGCGGTGACAAACACCAAGGGCATGGGGGCAAACAGGTCTTAGGTGGCGGGACGAGTTGGCTGAGGACCTAGGGATCCTAGTGGTATTGAGTATGGAAACCTCTAGATAGATCAACAAAAGACTTCCTAGCCTGGGGTTGGGGAATCGTTGACGTTGAAATCACAAAGCAGCAATTGGCTCTTAGCTAGCAGAAGAACGCAAGGAACAAGTGCGATAAAGGAAATAAAAGACAATAACAGAAATAAAAGCAAAGACGGCAGAAAATGCAAAGTGGCCGATAGCCGGGTATGATTCCCTCACGACGGTGGGGAAATGAATGGAGGCAAAATCCGCTCTCGTTTTCCTCCAACTCCCCTGATTCCGACCTCACCAAGTCAAGGTCAACAAACACCAGCAGCTTGACCCGCGAGGGAAGGCAGGGTGATTTGGGGTAGATAATTCTCCCCCCACGACACATTCCTCCCTCATCGCTGGCTCCGCTGCGCCTGTCTAGCAAGGAAAAGATCGTCAAGTCGTGGACGTTGTATATTCGGGCGGTACCTGTCGACGGAATCGCTCCGGTCCGAGGAACGCGACGCCCAAAACCAGCCTCCATAGCGTAGTAAAGGTAATAAAGGCAGGCACGGAGACAACGAAGTTGCAACAAAGAGCCCTTCGACGATAACTAGAAAAGATGCCTTGCGGGTGTGCGGTAGCGTATGGAGGGGGGAAATGAAAGTTGCCACGATGGGCCGTGGCGACAATGTTGATGCTTGCGGCTGGTACTGCTTTTGAATGTGTAATACGAGGTGGCGACAGAAAAGAGATGCCGTAGAGAGGGAAGACATTAATGTATCGTTGGAGACGCTTAGTCGATGGTCATCCTGCTGGGGAGCTGGGGCTTGACATCGTGCAGGCTGATGGAGTGGGCGTCAGGCTTCTCCTCGTCTTGCTTAGGCGAGTTGATCAGGTGGTTCTTGAGGCCGGCACCGAAGTTGTTCATGCAGACAAAGGCGTTGGTGATGGTCAAGATGATGAGGATGATGGTGAGGACGGCAAAGGCCGTCAGCGACCGCTCAACGGCCTTGTACTTGTCCCTGTGGCCAGGCTGGTAGATGCGCACCAGCTTGAAGAAGAAGTACGACAGGCCACCAAAGTAAAGAACCATGATGCAGCCCATGCCGATCTTGTTCTCGCGGCGAGTGAAGAAGGCGGCAAAGAGCAGGATCGCGATCGTCAAGGGAATTGCCACGCCCGTCAGAATGGTCTCGGCGCCCGAAGAGCCTCCCACAATGACGAGGAACTGGACCGTGAAGCCCAGGAAGAAGAAAAAGTCGAACTTGAGGAGCGCGATGTAAACCTGTGGCGTGGTTCGAGTGTGAGTGAGCGACTCCCTTGCAGTTCGGAATATAGAAACAAGGCCGATGACTTACCTGGTAGTGCAGGAAGCGCCGCTTCATCCTGTAGTCGGCACCGATGTGCTTGAGAATGTCCCAGGCGAACTCCTGGTACAGCTTCCAGGCGACGAAGCCCATGCCGAGAGTGCACAGGGCGACTATGATGGGGATAGCGATGAGGAGTGGCTGACAGTCACCCCAGAGCTCGGCCGCGGTCATGGTTTGCAGGCGGCCATGAGAGGACAGCACGTCGATAGCCGACTTGATCTGGTCGATCTGGATGACCGTGTACAGCATCATGGCCAGGTTCGACACGCAGATGCCGATGACCTGGATGGTGTTCTTCATCCGCAGGGCATCCCAGACGAGCACAACCTGGAACAAGAAACCAAAGATGAAGAGTGCCAAAAATGTCGGGATCGACTGGGCTGGTGCACCTTCTAGAGAAGACTGTTTGTCATATGGAATGTATGTTACTGCGCTCTCGAAGCGGCCGAAAACGTAGCTGTTTGGATAGGTTCCTGGTCAGCACCGACGTTCCTGGTAAATATTTGTGTGCATCTCGGCGCGGTCGACTCACCCTTCAAAGACGAGGCAGATGATGGCCTGGAAGGACGTGATGGCGAAGAATAGCCTCGGCCATTTCGTCGCGATAAAGCCGAACATTTTGCGACGGGGTGCGGAAGGCGTGGCCCCCGGTTCTTCTCGACAAATGTAGGCTGGGTTGTCGAACGGCGACTGTTGTTGTTGGGGTTGCCGCGGTTGGTCGAGCTGGTTCGACCAGTGCGGATGCGTCGACGGGAAGCTCTGCGAGACGCCCGGGTCTTCGCCTAGAGAAGACCCTCGCGAGTCCTGACGCTGGTAAGCCAGGTCGGGCGGGGATGAATCGACTCCCCTCGGCGCGAGGAGCCGGGCCTGTCCGGTTTGTGTGCGGTCGATAGAGGCCGGGTCGATTGAGGAATCGGCGATGGGCGGGCGGTCGCAGGTGCGGGATTGATTCTGTCACGGAATTGAATGGGTTTGCAAAAAAAGGGCCTCTAGGGCGCACGAAACGGAGCTGACTGTTTTCGCCGGCAAACAGCAGGTAGAAAGCGAGTGTGATGGGGGTTCGTTAGGTCGGTCGGCGGGTGGTAATCAATCGAGGGCGGCGGCTGGCAGACGTTTGGGGTGTCAATGGTAAGGAGGAAGAACAGCTCGGTCGAGATGGTTGGTTGAGCAGTCGAGGGTTTTCGTCTGATCCGTGGGTCGCGGCCGCTCGGAATTGGCGGAGAGAGTGGGGATTAGAGATCAAATGCTCTGGGGCGTGGCGCCCAGGGGGTGGTGGCGCTGGGTGTCTTGGCTGAGTGGGCGCAGCCGAGGTTGATGGCAGCTTGGATCGCGCGCAGCCGACGTTGGGCCTCGAGTCGGTCCAGTGTTGGTTTTATTCTGCTGCGCTAGGTTCTGACGGCAAAAGAAAGAATCTCTGGACCTCGGACGGGAGCGCAGAGCGTAAACAGAAATCGCCGATTAAAAGAGAGGCGAGGCGGGTGGTTTTGCGGCGCAGAGGCAGGGGTCGAGGGGGTGTCGCTGCCGCGGCTCCCTCACAACGGGCGGGCTGAAACGAGACAAGGGGTGGGTTGTGTTCGAGGACGACCAGGGCCGCATTCTTGGGATGCGCGGAAGAGGGGCGAGAAGGGGTTTTTGCTGGAGGGATCCCAGGCTAAAAAAGGTCTGCTCCTGCGCTTCGCTGGAGCCTTGGCTGTGTTGGATGGAGGGTGTGACGTTAGTGGGAATGGGGCAGTCCTGGATTCTCTGAAGTCTGGTGGTGTCTGAGTGCCAGGTTCTGGCTTGATCGACCGCCCCCCTTTTTTTCACGGAGCTGGGCTGAGCACATCTCTAATGCCGTGCGCGGATAGGACAGTGGAAATACGCCCAGTGGAGGAGGCAGCCCGCACGCTGCATCTGGATGCCAAGCCATGGGTACGGCAGCCACGGTACGATACGAACATGGTGGCTCCGGCTGGGTGCGCTTTGGCAGCAGTCGCACAAAGGTCCTACGGCAGAAGCAGAAATAGTCCTGCGACCTGCGAGAACACGGGTGCTGTCGTGGTGCGAACCGGACGGACGCACGAGTCGGGAGGCGGCACCAAAAGCAAGGCGCCGGATCGAAGCATCTCATCTCATTTGCTTCTGACAAGTCCTTTGGTGTTCGGCGCAATCCAGCTGGGCCTGGGGAGGCCTGGGCGGACGGGCTGGCTGGCACATCTGGCCTCGAAGGACAACTCTATCAAAGAGCTGCCCACACCCAAACCCCTCCTCCTCCTCCAAAGCTCGGCACGCAAACCATACCCCCCGATCAGATCTCTATTTCCGTCGCTCCCGGCGCACCAAACCTGGAATCCGGGGCCCGGTATGGCTGTGCACACGCAGCACCTCCTCCCGCGCATGGCCGTTCTTCCCGCATCCCAGACGTGTATGCCTGGCGATTTGCCCAGGCACAGGCAGCCTCAGTTTAGTCAAGACGGCGGCCTTGGCTGGCCACAGTCCTGCCCTGTCGCACAGAGCACCAGGCCCGGCTCCAACACACGGCTCCGATTCGCGACAAGAAGAAAAAACGGTCATGCAGGGGTCGTTGACAGAAGGCCTAGGTAGCACAGTGCCCACTCCGCTCAATGCACCACTCTGGCTGGAAGGTGGGAAGCCAGCACCCAGCATCCAATTCCACTGGAGCCCGCCTTGCCCGCCCACTTCGCCGCGTCAGCCTGTTTCTTGTCGCTGGCCGGACTTGTTTCTCGACTGCTCGCAAGAACTCAGGCAGTCAAAAAGGAGCGCGAACGGGTTTTGCGCATCCTCAAGGTTCATGCTCTGGGAAGCCCATGGAGACTTTCCTTTTTTTCCTTTTTTTTCCTTTTTTTTTTGCTTCACAGGGCCTGTATTCCGAACCACTAGCGGTGCCATAGATGATAGTAGCGCATGTGGTGTAGCAAATGGCACCATCTGTTTGCTGTCCATTTTTCCTCTTTCGTGCTTCCAATTTTCCCTGGCGCAACTCTGGGCCGGCATCCGAGACGCAGATGGAGACGAGATGGAGCCGCGCATGGCGTCAACTTTAACAAAAAGAAACCAGACCGGGCCTGTCTGCGCGCCAGGTCTGGTGCGATCGAGGCCCCGCCCAGTGACAAGAATGGAATTGCTTCCATGAGAATCCCGTATCTGCATGCTACCAGGCAAATAGATACTCACCAGGACAGTTAGCCCCGGCCGGTCGCCTGCGGAAACGGGGAGATTACTGTGTTCGCGGCCAGCCCGAAAAGCCACGCAAGCGCGCCATTGGCATGGCAGGGGGCAAAGTTTGATGCCTCAGTCCAGCGCGAGACCCTGAAGATGCTGCAGCTGAAATATCATTGTGTCTTATTCGGGGCGTGGATGCACATGGAATGCCGCAAGGCATCATCACTCCAAGAATCAAAAGAGGTCCCCCTCTCCATTCACTGTATCCTCCCAAGAACCCCCCACCGTGTCCAACCCTCGTGATCGGGCCGGTGACGACATTTCTACACGCGACGTAGGATGCATTGGCACAGCCAGAGTGGTGGGCTGAGCCACTGACGGGCAGGAGGCAGTTTGGGTTGTCGGGTCCCACGGCACCATCAACCGGCAACCACGCAAGAGCGCTGGTGTTTCTTTGGCTCTTGTGGCGTGACGACGTGGTGCGACTGTTGGACAACCGTTGACTACTGTTTTGTTAGGTCCGACGTTCCCTATGAGCTCCCATCGACGCCCTAATGCCTCCTTTTCCCACTCCACGCCCCACCCCTACCAGCCATGTCCGCGGGCTGTGCTGCCCACCTGTTCGCGTTTTCCTCGCATTGCATTGCCAACATGCATGAAAGACCCACAAGTATAAAAACCCTGGAGGCCAAGAAGGAGCCCGAAAAAAACAAGCAGAGGAAAACAAGAAAGCCCCAGCAATCGTGCCAACAATATCCGGGAAGGCGGCCAGAGCCGGCGCACAGTCTGCAGTTGTCGGGCATGCATGTGCCCGGCTCTTGTATTTTTTTTTTTTTTTTTTTTTTCGCAGCGCGGGTTCCCCAGCACATCCATGGAATGGGTAGCTCGTGAGCCGGAGGAGGGGCTGTCTCGAGACCAATTGTAACCCCACCAGCTCCGCCGTGTCGGGCAGTGCATCAAAGCACCAGACCGCTCAGCTTAGTGCCGTTCTCCGCTCAACTGACAAGATTTTGTGAGCCGAACGCCGTCATCTCCTGCGTGCCGGCGACCGAACGAAAACGACACTAACTAAGCCCAGTGAAAGAGGTCGAGGAGCAACCAAGACCGCCGCTTCCGGCCGGGCCCCTTCTTGGCCCGCCTCTATCGTGAACAAGGAAGAAGAAAAATAAGCCGTATCACAGAGAAAGTGTCGATGATACGCGTTCCCACGGCAGACGAACCGGTGACACTGACTCCCGGAACGTTGCTGGCCCAAGCCAAACCTTGAATATCAGACGAGACGGTCGAGTCCAAGTGATGACCGTTAGAATATTACTAAGCCGAGTATACTCTTTAGCTGCTACTCTAAAAGCACGAGAAGGAATTGTGACAGCAAGGATCATGGCGTCTGCTCCAAAAAAAAAAAAAACCTTCCTCGCCCGCATTTTGCGCCCGTCACTACCGCCGTCTCGAACCCTGAGGCGCCGCGCGCTGGGCCGCCGTCGTCGTGAACGGCTTCGTGCAGTTCATGCAGTCCACCCTCCCCAGCAGGAACTCGAGCTGCCGATACGCCGCCGTGGGCGCGTACTGCGGCACCATGTGGCCGGCCAGGTCGACACCCACGTACGTCAGGCCGCGCTCAGTGTGCACCGTGCCGAAGGTGCCCGCCCCGGCCACCGTGGCCAGCGCCGGCTCGTCGTGGTAAGGGACGAAGAAGGGCTCCGTCGGCGGCGACTGGAACCCGCGCGCGCCGTTCCACGTCGTGTTCTGAATCGCGAGCAGGGTGCCGTTTGCGAGCAGGATCATGTCCAGGGCGCCGTGCGAGATGACCACGTTGTTAGTGCGCTCGATGACGCCGCCCATGACGCCGTTCTGCGTCGAGAAGTCGGAGCTGTCGGTGCCATTGACGAAGACGTTCTCGTTGGCGCACGAGCTCCAGCTCACCTCGGCGGGCGCGTGGATGGCGGCCTTGACATCGGTGCGGTTGAAGTAGATGGTCGCGCCGTCTGGCAGATATTCGAATGAGCCGGGGAAGCCCAGGACGTCCCAAAGGAGGGGGCACGTGGTGGCGACTTGGTAGATGTCGAAGCAGGGGTTTATCAGCGATATGGCCGAGAAGATGTCGTTGTAGATGCCCGAGCATTCGGGTTTGATGGCTCCCGTCTCGTCCATGCCGGGAAGCGCGTCGGGGATCGGTCCCTTTGGGGGATAGACGAGGTACTCCTTCATAAAGTCGGTGTAGCCACACTTGTCGGCGCGTGCGTGGATGTCGGCGCGGAACGTGTCGTTGAAGGGAAACAGCCCACCCCAGTAGTCGACAAAGGAGACGACAGGCGCGAGCTCAGTCAAGGTGTCCGGGGCCACGGATGGGTCGTAGATCATCATGCCCTTCATGTCGTAAAAGGTCGTGTCCTTGGCATCGAGGAACGCACTGGCGATATAAGGGCAGTACAAGCCAGCATAGCTCTCGCCAGCGATGTAGACCTTGTAGCCCTGCATGTCGAACAGTTGGATAAAGTTCTTCCAGAAGCCCATGAACTGCTTGGCCACGTCCTCTTCGCTCGTTGCCGTGACCTTGCCCGTCGAAAATCCGGTCCCCACCGGCTGTTCGATCCAGACGACGTTTGTCAAGGTGTGCCAGCTCCAGGGGTTCGGAACAGGTTTGAAGGTTCCATACTGCCACGAAAACGGGCCGTTCTCCTGGAGCAGGCCCTCGAGTGATGAGCAGCCGGGCTGTAGACGCGGATTTCTGTTAGTGCGCCTTCTCGATGCTAAACGGCCGAGACGCTTCTCGAGACGTCATTGCCCGGGTATATGGTAGGTACGTACACCACCGTTGAGCCAGATGAGGATCTCCTTATCGGCCGCCTGGTTCGTCGACGGGAAGAACCACCAAAAGAGGCTGCTCGGCTCGTTGGGATCGCTGCTGATGGGCAGGTTGCCGGCGTACGACTCGCCGACGTCGAAGTTCACATCCGGAATGCCAGTGCCGTTGACCGCAAACCCTATGGAGAATTGAGCGTGAGCAACTGCGGCTTTCTCCCCATGTGGGTTTATCCCTTGCGGGTGCTCAGGGGGAGATGGCGGGAGACTGACCTGAAGTCTTGGAGTTCAGGAAGCGGGTAGAGTTGGCAGCCCGCTCGGCGATATGCTTCTGGGGGTCATGGGCGTTGGGCGCTCGACGCTGGAGTACATTGTCCAGGTGGCCCTTGCCGACGTGGGCCAGGCTGCGCCGGCCGGAGGCGGCGGCAGCGGACGCCAGGAGAGACGTCAGCAGCAGGGAGCAGCGCATCTTGACGTGGGTGCGTGGGAGCGTGAGTGCGTATGGTACGGTTCACGGTTCTGCTCCGAGGGCTGGACAAGGTCGGGACAAGGCCGAGTCACTGTCTCTCTGTCACACAAGTCGCTCATCAGGACGACCCGACTCGGGGAGGACGAGAAGTTTTAATAGTTCCCAAGCCTACCCGGAGTCTAGGGTTAGATGCTCCTTCCATGACCGGGGAAGCCGGCAATGGACGTCGAGCCACCCCCAGGACTTGGCAGGAAGTTAATTGCGCCCGGGGCAGCGACGCGTGTCAAGCAACGGCGAACCTCAAGGGAAAGGGCAACCATGATGGGTGAAGAAAGGCCGACGACATGCACCTCATGCATATGGGTGGGCACCCCGGCGATGCCTCACCTTCTAGAAAAGGAAGCTGGCTATGAGGTCGGCCCCGTCGGCCATTACCGGGCGTATCGCGAGCCCCCTCACGGAGAATGACGGCGCTACGAGTCGAGAAACAAGCATGCCAAGCTTTGCTGTCAGCCGGTCTTGGCGGCCGATTGCCGACGGTTGCCAAGCTACGTTGTGGAATGTCCTAGGCGCCCGTTTTCGTTTGCGACGCCCGGCCTCTTTCTTGTCTGCGCTGGAATTGGCAATCAGAGAAACTGTTCAGCGCCGACCAGATAAGCTGCGGCGAGCAAGTGAATTGGCTGGGCTGTGCACTTTAATCAGTCTGTCTGACAGTCCGGCCAACCAGCCCCTTTTCGTCGACGGGGATTCCTGACTTGGACTGCTATGCGAAGAAAACTTCTATGTATACCTGGCGCCTTATCAAGCTTCATGGGTGGGTACCATCAAATGAGGAGTCGCTGGAGTCTCCTATTTCTCGACCCAGGACTATTGGATTCTGGGCTTCGGGGGATGGCGACTCTCCGAAAAGCTGGTCATTGTGACAATGTAGGTATTGGCGTTATTAGGATCCCTTCTGTAATCCTATGCGGCGAATGCTGGTATGTCATGATATATGATACCTCTACTACTCCTATCAACCATAGCCTCGATAGGGCAGTGATTTGTGGGAATAGCCGGCTTTTTTTTTCTTGGTTCCGGCTTGGTAAACTGATCGACAGATTACTGAACTGTTGTCTTGAAGAGTGGGCATTCCGCTCTCGTCACTCGGCACGTTGGCACAGGTTGCGGGTGCAGTGCCAGTCAAAACATATTAATTGATGCGGGACCTGCCGAAACCCGTTCATTCCACACACAGTCTCGGGACTCTGTTGCTTCTCGCATCTCGACGTAGCCCTTTTGGCCTGGAGCGTTCCCCCCCGCTTTCTATTCCATGTATCGCTGCCGCATTGGGCTTGACCACCAACCCACCAAACTCATATTGATATTGCTGCATAAGGGATGTATAAGATTACAGATGGTTGGCAGCGGGTTTGGTATCGATCGGGGATATCTCCTGGCGCCTGACGATCAATACCTGCCACCACCTGCCTACCGCAACGCAAGGAAAAGATAGGAACCCAGAACACCCATCTCTGGCTGTCTGGTTATCATCAGGATTAGAACCAGACCATGGTCCGTGGCATGCATGGCAAGAGCGTGCAGCAGAATCGGGGTGGTGGAGCTGTACGTGGTGCCTGGGAACCGTGGGCCCCACTGCCAAAGGCTGGGTCAAACATTGAATCGAATTGATTTCATGCTTGGATGCGACAACGAGACCAACCTCACGCGCCCGCCACAGAGACGCCGCACAACGCCTGCGTGACATCCCCACCGCAACAATGGATCTCGACTCGGATGACGAGACCCTGCGCAAGCTCGCCCTGGGCGACTCCATGGACTAGTGAGTTCCATCGCTACCCCCGCCCGCGCAACCCACATGCCCATTCCAGCCCGTCGCGCGTCACCTCGGCCCTGACAACTGACATCATCGCCACCCGTAGCGCGTCCTGGCCCTCGCTGCTCTGCGACATAGTTGCGCGCATCGAAAAGGTACGGAGCCCGGCCATCAGCCGTCCAGGAGGGCAGCCCAGACTAACGGCTCCGTCGCCCGCCAGATCGCGCACAATGATTTCCCCATCCCCATCCTCCCCGCCCCGGCAAGGCTCGTGCCGCTCCCGATGCCGTGTTTCTTCGACCCGCTTCCCTCATCAGATCCCATAGGCCCCGCCGAACGGCCTAGGGAAGACATGGAGGCGGAAAAGGATGCCGACGCTTCACCGGGCTCGTCGCAGGAGACGAACAAGGAGAATGCGAACCCAGCGGCAGCAGCCCAGGAGCCGGCCGCTGCCGCCGCCCAGCCAGCCGATCCCGGCACCACCACCCCGCCGCCGCCTCAACCGCCATCAGCCGCCCCGGGGGCGGCTGAAGTCTCGCCATCGCAGCAGAGGCCGGAGCTGCCACCCCAGATCGCGGCGCAGCTGGCAGAGATCACGTCGACACTAACCAAGGGCTTCCCCTCGCACCCACCCCACACCATCCAGCGCCTGGCCGAGCTGGTGCTGCGCCCGCGCCAGCACTACCGGTCGCTGCCATCCTACCTGCATGCTGTCGACCGTGTCATTCAGGTCGCCTCAGGCGCCCACATATTTCCGCTACCGCCCGCCGCGCCCGACCCAGCCGCCATGGCCGCCCTGGCCAACGGTGTCCTCGGTAGCGCCCGTCGCCCATCCTCGTCTTCATCGGCCGCCGCCACCGCCGCCGCTACCGCCGCCGCCGCCGCCTCCCCAGTCTCGCTGTCGTCGGCAAACTCAGTCCACCCGGGCTCCGACGAGGCTCTGGGTGGTGCCCTCTTGACCCCCATCCCCTGGCTTACCCGACGCGCCGAAAGCGTGGATGGCGCGGACGCGGCCCTGAGCCCGGAGCCAGACATGATGGACGGCGGAAGCAGCGACGACGGTCTCAGCGACACTAGTGGCAGCGGCAGCGGCGGCGCTGGGTCCCACCAGCCACACGACGCCCAGCATCACGGATCGGGCCGCCCGCGCCAGCAGCAACGGCTCAGTACCGAGTCGACTGAGACCATAGAGGGTCCCAACGGCGTAGGCCATATTGAGACCGTTTCTGTCTCTGTCAACGGCACCTTCTCTCACCACGGCGCCGGGGCCGCCATGGCGGCGGCAATGGCCCGCGCCAGCGCGTCGGCGTCGTCCCTGTCATCCGTCGGCGGCGAGAACCAGGGGGTGACGCAGGGCGAGCTGATCAGGGAGGAGCAGCGCCACGGCGTCATGCCCACAAACCAGGCGGACCGGAGGGCGGCAAATGCGGCGTCGGACGAAATGGACGACGTGATCCTCCACGGCGTCGCGGACGGCGAAGCCGCCGAGGCGAAAGCGAAAAACGGCGACGGCGACGAAGAAGAGGCGCCGCACCTGCGGGGGCCAGAGCAGATCGGACTCGCGGACACGGGGCTGCAGGCGGCGGGCACTAGCATCCCCGCGCCGGGCGAGTCCGCGCCCCCGTTCGAGCTGGACCACCTCAACGTCGAGGCCGCCGTCGGCCGGCCCCGCGACGGCGCCCCGGCGCCCGCCTCGGACGACTCCGACTCGGTCACCGAGGGCGCCCCCACGCCCAAGAGGGAGGCCGACGGCTCGGCCGCGGGCGGAGGAGACCAGGGGGAGCCCCCGGCCAAGAAGGTCAAGGGGGACCAGGACGCGGCGGCGGCGGTGGGTAACGCGGCTGCCTCGGACGCGTCGGCGAAGCAGGGCGGCGACGCCAGTGTCGATTTGGATGGTGATGTTTTAATTACAGATGATGCGCAGCCAGCCACCTAGGTAGCTAGCTACATACATGGTCGACATAATAACGAGAGAGCGAGAATGCGCGACGGAATTGTGTTATTTAGCGTATAGGATCGGTTTGCTCACATCAGTTTGAGCATCGACTTATCTGCTTTCTTGTTTGTTCCATCGCGGCCTGTCCCTAGAGAGCACAAGATGTCCTGTAGATACGATTCCACCTATCCCAGTATGCCTGCCACAGCCATTGCGTATATCAATTTCTTAGGCGCTTGGCTCATTACATTGGTGGGTACACGCACAGGCACCCTACCAGTTTCCCAACTATATAAGCACCGAGTATGTGAGGCGAGAAATAGCAAACGGGTACAGGGCAATAATCCCAAATATCACAAAACAACCAACACCAGGCTCCCGGAAACTCCACGCCTCGTGATATCCATCATCTCTTCCCCAACCCGAGCACGGCCTCTCCTCTCCCCTTCTCCTGACATCTGTCTAGGTCATCAGCATGGAGACGTTCTCCGTCACTATCCTGCTGCGCTGCATCTCGTCGCGGCGCACGCGGTAAAAGGTGTCGCAAAAGTCCGACACCTGCATGGCGCGCAGGAAGGCCTCGTCGTGCGTGATGATGATGAGCTGGAAGTTGGCCTGGGCCTGGCGGGCCTGGATGATGCTGTGCAGGGACACGGCGAGGCTGCGGATGTTGGCCTCGTCCAGGTTGGTCGTCGGCTCGTCGAGGGCGACGAGCCCGCAGCTGACGCCGAACGACTCGGCCAGGGCGAGCCGGATGATGATGCTGGCCAGCACCTTCTGGCCCGCCGAGCAGCGCCCGCGCATGTCCATTTCTAGGTCGCCCTTGACCATGCACAGCCGGTAGTTGTAGCTGCGCCTCAAGGTGCTCGTCGTGGTGCTCGAGCCCTCGGCCTCGGACTTGATGGAGATGGTGTCGATATCGGTGCCCTGGTACGTCGCCCGCCACAGCTCGCCCGCGATGCGGTTCACCTCCTCCATCTTGAGGCTGTGGAACGACAGGATGGCCTGCTCCAGTGCTGCCACGTAGCTGGCCATATCCTCGATGGCCGCCTTGGTCGTCTCCACCTTGATGTGCGCCTCGCGGTACTTTGTTCGCGCGTCCTTGTAGTCCTGCTCGTACATCTCTTCATTGCTCAGCAGCACCTCCTCCTTGGTGCTGATAGTGCCCATGAGGCTGTGCGATTTCCCCGACAACATGTCGCGCTTGTGCTTGAACGCGTTGGCCTCGGCGTCGATCCGGTTCCAGTCCTCTTCTGCGTTGCGCCGCTCTAGCTGCCCAATCTCGCGCTGCAGTGTCTCCAGCACCCGCTGCGTCTTGTTGAAATTGAGGTTGTCCTTGATGTTCTTCTCTTTGCGCCCGCTATCCGCCAACTCCTGGCGCAACTTGTTGATCTTGGCCGTCAGTTTGTTCAGCTCCTTCTCTGTCCGCTCAATGACCTGCTCCAGGTTCCTGATCGAAAGCTCGCTTGCTGCTAGGAGGCCCGGTCCCCCGCGCTCCACATAGTTCTCGATTTCGGCGCTGATCGATTTGAGCTTTTCAACCGTACTAGTAATCGACGATCTCTGAGAGTCGGCCGCCTGGATTTTGATGAAGCCTTCGGACACCTCCTGCTCGCGTAGTGCCTTGGCCTTGGCTATCTTGGGCTCCAGCTGCTCAAGCTCGATCCCGTCCTCTTCCTTCTTCTCCGCCAGCTCGGCCCGGTCCTTCTTGAGCGTCTCCATCTGTGCCACAAGGTCGCGTTTACGGACGAGCTTCTGTTCGAACTCTGACATCTTGCGCTGAAGTCCGCTCTTGTCGAGCTCCAGTTGCGACACCATGTCCTTGCGCCTCTGCCGATCGGCGCTCAGTTTTGATATCTTGTTGCTCAGAGCACGCGTCCGCTCAGAGCAGTCGACAAGATCGTCCTGGATCTCCTGTGCGCTTCGCACCGCGCTAATGGAGCTCTGCTGCGACGAGAGCCGCTCGATCTCCTTCTCTGTCTCACGAATACGCGCTTGGGCGTCCGTGATACTCCTAACCGCCTTGGCCATGGACTCGACTTCCCGCAATTTCTCTTCGGCGTCTCGCAGCGCAGCGTCATGGGCTTCTAGGTCCTTGACGACGGCGTCCTTGCTGGACTCCAAGTCCTTGATTTTGTCCTGAGCGCCAGGTAGACTCTCTTGGGCCCTTTGGTATGCTTCATAGGACTTGCGCGCATTTTTAAGAATCACCACATTCCTGGATAAGACCACCTTCTCTTCCTTCAGTATGTTCTTCTCGGCAGGATCCAGATGCTTGGCGATCTTCCTCATCAGCTTCGACTTGGCGAGTCCGTCCCGTTCGCCGAATGTGCGTTCACAGAGTGAGCACTTGTTGTCTTCATTCAACTTCTTGTCGGCGGCGCCGTAATGCTTGAGGAGGGCATCAAAAAGGGCAATATCCGTTTCGGTAGTGCTCAGATCCTCTTCGGTGGCAGTAAGGGTGGCGAGGAAGCTCTCGATCTGTGGCTCTGGCTCGTCTTCCCTCTTGACTTGGGACAGGGCCTTTCGCGCGACCGCCTCACAGCGCTCCAATTCCTTGGTTAATGCGCGCTCTTCGTCGCGAGCCACCGAGAGCTTCATGTCGAACTGCTTTTGCTCCTGATGTGTGCTGTCGACAAGCTTCCTCTTGGCAGCAACATCCGAGTGGCGCTGATCAAGGACCTCCTGATAGCTAGCGCCGATCGTGCTGGGGTCCAGCGGGGCCCCGGTGAGGGCAGAGAGCTTCTCCGCCCAGGTTTCCGTGACCGAGTGGAGGTAAAGGCCTTGGTCCTTGGCTTCCTTCTTCCTGAGGTCCAGCTGGGCACGCTCCGAGGCCAGGTGGCTGCACTGCACAAGCTCGCTGTTGAGCCTCGCAACCTGGCTCTCCAGCTGGTTGAGTTGATCAGTCTCTTTATTGATCTGGCTATCCAGGTCGGCCTCTTTCAAGCCCTCCTGCTCGCCCCGGAGCTTTTCCTCTAGCTGTGTCGCTTGCGCCTCAAGGACCGCCCGAGCGCCCTCGTCAACGTCTAGGTCGTTCGCGTCGCGCTGGAGTCTTGCCGACCGCTCACCAAGCTCCTTGATGCGCTTTAGGGTGCCGGCTCGGTTTGTGACCAGGTACTCCCTCCGAGCCCCGAGCTTCGAGATTTGACTATCATGTTGGTTCTTTAGCCTCTCCTGTGTCTGATTCAGCTCTGCGAGCTCTCGCTTCTTGTTGGTCAGGATACTCTCGATGCGCGCCTCGAAGCCATGGACTTTGGTGTCTGTCAGATCCCCATCATAGCCACGAATCTCGTGCTGCTGGGCCGCCTCATGGATCATGCTGAGTCTGGCTGTCAGTTGTCGTTCGTGGTGCTCCTGATCTGATGCGTGCTTTCCTCGCTCGGTGTGCTTCTCTGCCAGGGACTTTCGCGACGAAACGATCTCCTGATGGAGATTGTTGTACTGTGCAGTCAAATCCTCGCGTTCCTGCTCCATCTGCTTGACCTTGTCTTTGTACTCGGACAGCATGGCCTCAAGCTCCTCATCGGGCTCCGACATGCGATCAATGGACTCCTTCAGTTCCTCGGCAATCTGCTTTCGCGTCTCGTACAGGTCGACCTTATTTCTAAGGTCAGTCACAACACTCAAGAAGCTCATGGCCTCCTCCCGCTTCGCCTTCTCCTGCCTTCCGACTGCGTTCATATCCTTGATCGCAGTGTCGTACTGGGCGTTGAGATCCTCGAGCTCAGCCCTCAGCTTGCGGATTTCCTTCTCCAGACTCTCTCCCTTCTCCTTATAGCGCTTCGCATCGGCCTCATTGGTCCGGTACACGCGAAGGTCGTCGCCGTGCTTCTTGCGAAGGACCTTGAGGGCGTCAATGGCCTTGGTGTACTTGACGGCCTCAAAGAGCTCGTCAAACTTCTTCTTGAGCACGGACGGTTCACTCAGGGGCCAGAGCGAGTCTTCTTGGTGGCAGAAGATGACAGACTCAAGGATGGCGGAGGGCACGCCCATCTTGTCGGGGATCATCCTGTCGAGGTCGGCATTCTTCTTGGAGAGTGACACGGTGTCGGGCCCATTGTAGATCTTCAGAGTGCCGTCGAGGGTTTTTGCAGTGGCCTTCTTCTTGGCCCAGGTGAGGGACATGCTCCGGGTGACGACCAGCTTTTCGCCGATGGTAGAGAAGAACTGGAGCTTGACCTGGGCCTTGGTCTGGGACTCGCCGTCGATCTTGGGGTCGTGGATGAAGGCGCCGCCCTTGCTGTTGGGCGGCTGCTCGCCTGTGGTGGCATATTTGAGACATTCGATTATGGTCGTCTTTCCGCAGCCGTTCTCGCCGACGATGAGGGTGAGCGGGGTGTGAAATTTGACATTCTCGGCGCTGCCGACCCCAAAGGAGCGGATGCCGCGGATGTTGAGCTGGTCGATCCTGGACATGGAGGCAAAGGCGGCACTGATGACGTGACACCTGGAGTTGGGATGTGGGATGTGGGAGGGGACGCGAGGAGGCCAGGCGGACGCGTTCGATGGGTCGCTGAATGACACGGACTCACGAGACTTCCTCTACTCGAAGTGGGTCTGTTGCTGCCTGCCCGCCCCGCTGCTAGCGCAGCCCTGCTTGCCTGGAGCTGCCTGAACGCTGCCTAAGGGCGGAGCGATCTCCCCGCTTGCATCATAAACGCTTGATCGAGACTGGAAGTCTGAAGGGCAGCTGGTGGGACTTCCTATACTGTAGGTACAACCATGTGTTGAGCCTTGAATCCCGTACATTCCGCGGCCACGAACCCGTAAGCCATCCGATTCATGGAGCTCACAGCGTCCTTTTCCGACTCATGGCCAATGACGTCTGGTCGACTGCCGCCCACCAGCCGGTCCGTTTTCCGAGTCAGGTTCTGCTGCTACTCCCACACAGCTCCCAGTGAGTCTTGACAAAAACCCAAGCTCTGCTACCAGCCCATCGGCTTGGTGCGATGGTAGTGGCATGACGGAGTGGGCCCCGGCACCTGCGCTAGCTACCGCAAGCCAGCCCAATCAATGACGGGGGGCACGAGGTAGACGCTGCGAATCAAGGTCCTACCTACCTCCCTTTTCCCAAGTTAGGAGCGTATAGGTAGGTAGGTACCTGACATTGAGGGGGTCGACCGTGACCGTAAGTTTTGGGGTGTTCTACTAGTAAGTATATCGTACGGAACTCGGTCATGCAATTTATACAGACTGCATTGAGCGCGGCAGGCACGCCGGGGAACTTGATCCGCATGGCGCTAGGCCCCCTGGTGTGGAGGTGTCGTGGCGATACGGGAGGGCGCTAAGGCGCTGAGCGGCACTGAGTGGAACGTGCCATTCCACGCTGGACTTGGATTCAAGCTGCAACCCTGCCGCGGTGCTTCCATTGGGCAGGCGAGCGGGGTGCAGTAGGTGCCCAAGTGCCAGCCAGTCGGTCGTTGGTACCTGTGCCGCCTGTAGACGCTGCCCGAGTGCTAGCCACAACGCCCGTTCGGGCAATTGCGAATTTCAGAACCGCACGCGTTGCCATTTCGTCATTGCACAGGACGCGCTGCTCTGTCGGGGCGGGGGCCGGTGGTTCATGTTCTTTGGGGCTCTTGGCTTGCCGGACAGGTGCCCGCCGCCACGCCAGCGCGAGCCAACATTAGTCAAATTCTAGTTTGAGATCAGGCCAAATCCAGGCGGGCCAACGAACCCATCGAGGCCATGGAGACGGCATTCCGCCTGGCTTGGCCTCCTTTTGTTTCTTTAGACTTCCTAATATTCTCCTGCGTCTTGCTTTCTGGAGAGACGCCGTACAGTGGCACCGGCCAGCCAGCCAGCCATCGACTCCTTTCCAGCGAGACATTGACACCCACTGCAAAGGCACTAGAGATTGAGCCAGGGTACTTTGCTTGGCCCGATTTACACGACAGCAGCCCCCTCGCCCCCGTTCGTCACATTCTCTCTTTCGGCAAACCGATACCTCCTTAGCTGGTGCTCGTGCCTTGGCTGTGCGACCGGCCGACGCCCTCGAGGCTATCCGCCGCCTTGCCCATTGGCTGGGACCTCCTCGTACCTATGTAAAAGCGCGTTTGCCAACCCTGACGATCGCAACCCCGTTTTCAATCGCCGCCTTTTCTCCTTTTTTTCCTCTTGGGACAGTGCCGCTCTTTTTTAGGACGGGGTCCACCGCTGGTCCAACTTCCATTCCTTGTGGCCCCTGCCCAGGACCAGCCGCGGTTTCTAGACCGCGAGAGCTTATCCGCCCCTCCCTCCCTTTTGGCTGTGCGAGCCCAGGTCTTTCGACTTCGCCAAGCCGGCCTTTCTCACACCGAAGAACCGACCCCGATATCGACCCTGATCCCCACGGCGACTCGCCGACAATCGCCGCCAGTGAGCCAACTCGCAGAGTCGGAGGCAACCCCTCAGGCACCATGTCCCACCACCAGCCCCCACAACCACAAGCCAACCTCTACGGCTTTGGCGACCATATGCAGGGTGGCCAGCCGCCCAATCAGCAGGTAAGCTGCCCACCAGCGCGACGTGTCGCCCGCAGCGGGCGACTCGGGAGGCCCATGGAGTTAATTCCTTTTCCCTCTGGATCCGCTAGGATGACGACGCCATGATGTCTCTTCTCGGCTACAACCCCGCCTTCGACTCTAGTATGCAGATGGCACTCGACGATGACGCCAATGCGCTCATGTCGGCGCAAACCTTCCAGCGCCCTCTAGCCCCAGCCGCTATCGCCGCAACGCCCGCCCCTGCTCCCGTCGTCTCCGCCCCGGCCGCGTCTGACCTGCGACGGGTCGTCATCCCCGTAACCGGAACATCGGGCGGCCCCACTGATGCCGAGGGGCTATTGGGCTCCATGGACGGTATCGCAACCGGACAGGCACCGTCGGCCTCCCCGGCATCCCAGCAGGCATCAGCAAAAAGTGGCTTCGCCGCCCCGTTACAAAAACAACCCCAACAACCACAACAACAGCTGCCGGGCCCTGCTGCCGGGGGCGGGGGCGGGGGAGGAGGCAGTACCTTAACAGACTACACAAAGAAGCGGGACTGGGCGGCGCGGACGGTGGAAGAGTTGGCGGACCTGCAGCAAATATTGGACGAGAACGGGCGGGTCAGGCATGTGTCCCAAAGCGTCACAGCGCTGACAGGATATACAAAAGAAGAAATGCTGGACGCGTTCCTACGAGACCTGATCCACCCAGACGATGTTGGCATCTTCGTCTCGGAGCTGAACGAGTCCATAGCTACGGGAAACACGATGCGCTTCTATTATCGCATGCGCAAGAAGGATGGCACGTATGGCATATTCGAGTCGGTCGGCCATGGCCATATCGCTCCAGCAAAATTCGCCCCCAACCCGCATAACAAGTCGCATTTCTGCCAGGCCGTCTTTCTCATATCGCGCCCCTACCCGACAAAAAATGCGGTTCTGCTCGACTCGTTCCTTGAGCACAAGATCGAGAACGAGAGATTGCGACGGCGTATACATGAGTTGCGCAAGGAGGAATACGAAGATGGCGGCGAGGATTCGCAGCGTCAATGGCCGGCGAGCTTGGAGGGACGCTCCGATATCATGTCTGAAGATGCCACCGTGACGGCCTCGGCTTCAGCGACACCCAGGCACCCCGGCCACGCACACGCACCTCACAACGAGGGCATTCCACTCTCGGGCGGCGGCGGCGCCGCCGCCGCTCTGGACGGAAAGCTCACGCGCGAGAACCTCGAGGGTAGCGTGCGGCAAGATTCCATCAAGGACAAGATGGCGCGCTACGAGGGCACATCTCATGCCGATACTATCGAGATGTTGACGGGGCTGCGGTACCAGGATGGCGAGAGGAGCCACGGGGTGACTCCGGGAAACACCAGCCCTATCCTCACCAAGGGGGACGCCGGCATCGCGATACCCCTTGATAGGGATCCCAGGGCCAGCGCGGACAAGAAGAAAAAGCTCAAGGTGGCAGAGGAGTACGTGTGCACCGACTGCGGTAAGTTTATAGCCCTTCTCCTCCCCCTTCTTGTATCATCGCCCCATTGTAGCTAAACCGTTGACCCCGTGGTATAGGCACACTCGACTCTCCAGAATGGCGCAAGGGGCCCAGTGGGCCTAAGACTCTCTGCAACGCCTGCGGCCTCCGCTGGGCCAAGAAGGAGAAGAAGAAAAACGTCCGCAACGGAACTGGAACGGCAACTTCCATGACAGTTGCAGATTATTGAAGCTCGATGGTCCCTCGACCAACCTTATGCATCGATACTATTCAAGATGCTCACACGCTACAGGAAATGCGCCTTGCGTCGTGGCCACAAACCGCGACATGAAACAAGGGGTTTGTGGACGACCATGGTGGGCTGGCCTAGCCATATCTCCTATCCATCGGCGCCCGGCATGTCCATTACCTATACGAAGAGCCTGCTTGTACCAGCAAATATCACACCCTACTAATAAGGCAAGGTCTTTGTTTTCCTCCCCTTTTTTTCCCCGTCAAAACCGGCGCTTTGGAAGGGGTGTATAGAATGCGATGTCTGCTTAAACTATCGACATACGGTCATCCCTTTTGCCATTCCCCATATACACCGTCTGCTTTTTTGTTATCCCACCATTCCTCCCTCTTCAGCCACTTTCTCCAATTGTTCCCGAATTTGTTTGCGATATACCCCAGGTAACGTGTGGGTGAAAAGAAGGTCGGCGGCGATCGACACAAGCGTCTTGGAGCGGCTTCATTGGGCATACCTACCTACCTACCCGCCTGCCTATCATGTACATACACACTACAGTGCTGCAGTATCAATCTCCCAACCAATAACCGATTTACCTCGGGCTCGCGCGTGCCACACAGACCCGGGTTCGACGGAGCAGCCAGCCTCAGTGCCTGATGCTCCTTCCGAGTCAACTGAAACTTGTGTCCGCAGTGAAAGCATGATGTGGCATGTGTCATTGGAACCAATAAAGCTCAGGGATACCAGGGCGGGGCTTTGCCCACGGTGGGTGCATTCCCACCCTGCGAGCCGCAGGGACCTGGGGCCCGGCTAGGCCATTGGGTCGCTTGGGGATATGGGTGTGGTCATTCAGGGTTTCAAGCATATTGCAGCTTGGACAGCCACCCCGCACACGTCACTGCTGGCGCTATTGCTTGGATGGAGGGAAGCACACAGCCGAGCTGGCCTAGTCGCAGTGGGGTAACCATGGAGTGGGTGACACTCGAAAGGTCGCTTCGCCATCCACCTCCAGCTCATGCAGCCCCTATTGAATTAGAGTGAATAGGCTGGTAGGTACTATACCTACCTACTCACCAAGAAGGTACATCCTTTTAACCAAAGTAAGGACTTATGGGCAGATGAGGGGTCGAGACCATTCAAAAGCGCAGGGGCACACCACGCCAACCCTTCCTTGAGCCTTTTTCCAGTGAACTCCAGCCTCCAGCCGACTTAATCTTGTTTCCACTGACTACCTGACGTAGAGGGCTGAACCAGAAAAGCGCGGCACAAATATTGAGGACGTTGGCTTTTCGCGCCTTGTCTAGCATACCCACCCCACTACTTACCTCATTCACCAACCAGCCCGCCGGTATCCGGGACACGCGCCGAAATCAACCGTCCAACGCCGCGAGCAACATGACAGGTGAGCAGCGTAACGGTCCCTTGAGGTTTAGTATCTGTCATGCGTCACCCAGTCACATGTGCACAAGGACGGGTGCCTTGCGGCAGAGAGCCCGGGGCGTGTCACTGCCTTGTGGGCAGAAACATGGGCGTGGATAGCGGCGTCCCTAACCAGCTACTCCAAAGGCCACATCAACATCCACCACGACGATGACGACGACGACGACATCCGCGGCGCCGCCGAGCTTGCCTCGCAGCACGCTGGAAGCTCGGGCGACGTTAGCCTATTTAGCGGAATCCTCGACAGCCTCATGCAGAAGAAGAAGGCGGCGGAGATCGACAAGGACGACGTGGATGAGCCCAGTAAGACGACATATCATACACGCCTGCTTCTCCCTCCCAACTCCACACCCTTTCTGCGAGCATTTAAGACTGACGACGATCTTGCAGCCGCTATCAAGAACCACAAGAAATACTTTGACGACGACGAGGACGACGACGATGACGACGTCAACGAGCGGAACATGGGCACTGCGGCAGCCATACAGGCTCTCAAAACGTTCACCGACCACGGGGCGGCCGACGCCTCGGTGACGGGCGGCGCGGCGGCCCCCGGCAAAAGCCAGTTTATTGGACTGGCGCTGAGCGAGGCGAGCAAGGTCAGCCAAAGCAAATATGAGGGGGCCCAGGTATTCCAACCTGGCATCGGTAGCGGAATGCGATGACTGATATATGGCGTAAAAACAAACAGCTCTTCGACAAGCAGTCTGCCCAGGGCAAAGTGTCGTCTGGCTCAACCAAGGAGTCGGCCGTGATGCAGGCGGGCGAGATGGCGTACAAGATCTACCTGAAGAGTAAAGGGGACGCATCGGCTACAGGCCCTGGCGGCGGGGTCGGCGGACTGATGGACTTGATGGCGTCCAAGTTTATGAAGTGACGGCCGCGGGAGGAGAGCCTTGATCCGAAGGTGGACTTGCGAAATCTACACCGGCCTCTCATTCGTTTTTTATTATCTTCTTTCTTCCAAGTCGGCCCGTTGAGCTGGCTTCAGTCAGAAGAATTCTTTGATGGGAGTTGGGTGAAGAAGTCAGCGGCCAGTAAATAAGTAGTGACGATTTGTGTCGCCAAAGAGGCAAGTTACCGACTACCGCACCTCATTAGCATGAGATGTCGCACACAACACTGGACCCAGCCATCCAAGCCCAAGCACTAGACACAGCCAGCCCACCAGTGATTGAGAAAGCACCGTCAGTCTTGGTTCGAGCCTGACCCCTTGGCAAGGAGGCCCCCATTTAAACCCCTGCAGCCTTTGACCAAATACCGCCCCACTTGCCGCTGAGTGCTACCAAACTGTCGGGTCGAGCCTGGGTCGACTGTGGAAAAGGAGGGAAAGGGCGGAAATACAATTTCCCGGAGCAAAACCGCTTATCATCTAATCGATAGGCTAATGACATGAAAAAAAAAAGGGTGGGGTCGGGTCTAGGTTGCGCGCGCGTAACGATGGAGAAGACCTAGCGCGCAAGTTGGGTGACCATTTCTCTCGTCCGTGGCAGACCGCGAGAGACCAATTATCATTCCGACAATGGATATCCTAAAGGTCCTTTCACGAGGCACCAAGCTGCAATCGAAAAGGCCCAGCGGCTCGGCGGCGCCGGCTCGTGCGGACCTGCCCTCGGCCGGCGTCGAGACCAACCCGCAGCTTTACCACGATGACGTCGGACCCGCGCCTGCCCCCAAGGGCACCAAGAGAAAGAGGAGGAGCCGCGAGAAGGACGATGGCCGGCGCGCGCAGCAGGAGGTGGACGGGGAGACGGACGAGGACGAGGAGCAGTTGAGCGACATCGACTTTTTCGCGCCAAAGAACAGGCCAGGGCAGGGCGACGATGCCGCCTCGGGGAAGTCGGCAAAGGACGGGGATGATAAAAAGAAGAAGAAGCAGAAGAAAGCCGATTCGGACGCTTCGACTACCGAGCCGCTCGAACTGGACGAGTGCAAGCACATAATGCGCTCGCACCGCCTCAAGTTTACGCTGTTACGGCTGCAACAGCCCGAGAAAGAATCCGCGTCGAGGCCGGAAGCGGAAGAGGATGGCAAAAAGAAGAAGAAAAAGAGGAAGAAGCTGAGCAAAGGGGAGGGAGAGGCAGCCACGGCCCCACCTCTGAGCGACGAGAAGAAGCAGATCTGCCCGCAGCCGCTCGTGTCCTTCTCGGAGCTGCGGCGCACGTACCGCATCTCGCCCAGGCTGGCCGACAACCTGGCCCGGGACGGGTACAAGGTGCCGACCGAGGTGCAGCTCGGCAGCCTGCCGCTGCTCCTCAGGCCCGAGTTCGCCCTGGGCTGCTGCGAAGGCGTGGCGGTCGACGGGTGCGGCGTCCACTTCCTGGCGGTCGCGCCCACGGGCAGCGGCAAGACGCTAAGCTTCCTAATACCGGCCATCAACGGCGTCCTTAAGCGGAGGGCCGAGCGCGGGGGCGGTGACGGGGACGGCGGCGACAGGCACGCGCTCGAGGCCATCGTCGTGGCCCCGACTAGGGAGCTCGCGAGCCAGATCGCCAACGAGGGGCGGAAGCTCGCCGCAGGCACGGGGGTCCGGGTGGTGCTGATGCGCAAGGGCATGAGGGTCGCCGCGTCTGCAGCCCAGGGCGCGTCGGCCGACGGCGAGGACCTTTTCGAAAGCGAAGCCGAGTCTTCGTCGGGCGAGGAGGACGAGCAGCAGGACGAGAGCGGAAGCAGGCCGAAGAAGGCCGCCGGCGCAGCCAGGAACCCGACCAAGGCGGACGTCCTGGTCACCACCCCCATGCTCCTCCTGAACTTTATTTCCGAGGGCGGCTCCTCCAAGAAGCTACCGGACGTGCGGTCGCTGATCCTGGACGAGGCCGACGTGCTGCTCGACCCCCTGTTTCGCGACCAGACGGTGGGCATCTGGTCGGCCTGCCGCAACCCGGAGCTCCGCGTGACCTTTTGGTCCGCAACCATGCCCTCCAGCATCGAGGTCCTCATGTTTGACCGGCTCCGTGCGCACCATTCGGACAGCGGCAGCAACGACAGCACAACCGCCCCGCCGCTGGTCAGGCTGGTGGTCGGGCTCAAGGACACGGCGGTGCCCAACATCTCCCACCGGCTCATCTACACAGCCACCGAGGCGGGCAAGCTCCTGGCCATCCGGCAGCTATTGCACCCGTCGTCCTTTTCGTCCTCGTCCCCGACCCAAGGTAGTAGCGGTGCCGCCGCCGCCGCCGCCGCCGCCGACGCGCCGCTCCGGCCGCCCTTCCTCGTCTTCACGCAGACGGTCGAGCGCGCGGCGGCACTGCACAACGAGCTGCGCTACGACATACCCGCGGCGGCGGGCGGGGCCGCGC
>NW_008804549.1:3302437-3409928 GCF_000145635.1 Gaeumannomyces tritici R3-111a-1 | reverse complement strand
ACCGACGTGCTCGCCCGCGGCGTCGACTTCGCCGGCGTCAACGGCGTCGTCAACTACGACGTCCCCGGCTCCGCGGCCGCCTACGTCCACCGCGCCGGCCGCACGGGCCGCGCCGGCCGCCGCGGCGGCGTCGCCGTCACCTTTTACACAAAGGACGACATACCCTTCGTCAAGAGCGTCGCAAACGTTATCGCCCTGAGCGAGAAGCAGGCCGCCGCGGGCTCCGGTGTCGGCGCGGGCGCGGGCGCGGGCGCGCAAAAGTGGCTGCTGGACTCGCTGCCCGACGTGTCCAAGAAGGACCGCAAGACGCTGCGCGAAAGGGGCGTCGAGTCGAGGCGGTCCGGCGCCGCAAAGGCCCGCATCACGTCCAAGAGCACGTGGGAGAGGCGGAGGGAGAACAACCGCCGCGGCGCAATCGAGGGGAGCAAGAAGAGGAAGAAGGCGCTGCTCGACGACGCGTCTGCGGAACACGACGACGGCGAGGAATGGGGAGGCATTGACGACTGAGTTGTGTTTTTTTTCTTTGATACTATCCTGTCAAGTACTAGCAACAGCAGTGAAAACCAAGCTATACTATGTTCGAGTGCTTTTGTCTGTCGCGCTCGTTGCACAAATAAGTGTTGACTGTCCTAGGTGTAATCGGCGAGAAGAGGGAGCCGTAGGTTGGATTGGGGAGAGGAGATAAAGCCACGATAATCAGGGGCGAATTACAAATATCAGAGAGAGCCCTCACATACGAAGGGGAATAACCTGAAACTGAGCCACCGCGGTAACCTTCCTTCCCTCTTTCTTTCCCAACTTTTTGAAAGGGGCAGTCAAATCGGCCAGATCGAAAGCCAGCACCTCCGGCACCGCCACTCCAATGGCCAGGCTAATGTGCTCCTTGCCGAGTTTCGTCTCGGAGGTCGCACGGAACTTGATCCCCGTCAGCCCGCCGGTGGCGAGATCACGAGGGTATGTGGCCGTAACCTTGGCCACCACCGCGGCGGCTGCCCCAATGTAGTCGGCCCAGAAGAGCGATGCCGAAGCTGAGCCCGAGCCCTTTCTCTGACCGTCGCTTCCGTCCGCCCGGCCCGGCCGAATCTGAGTGCTGGACACCACGGCCCGCAGCTTCTCGAGCAGCGGCTTGTCGGTGGCGCAAACAGAGCCACCCCACCGTGAGACGAGGGTCACGGCCAGCACAGCGCGCTCCAGATGCCCCAGCCCCGGGGCGCCAGGGTCTCGGCCCAGAGTCTGGTGCAGCGCGCTGGAGGCGCTTTCGTCGTCATCGCCGCTGGAGCCGCTGGCGCCGGACCAGAGGCTCTCCATGAAAATGGCGCCCAGCCCGAGGGAAAAGACGTTGGCGCAGCCAGGCCCGTCGGCCAGGGATTCTGGCAGGGCCTCTATCAGGGTCGCGGTAAGAGCTTCGGCAACAGGGCCTGTGGCGAGGCCGAAGAAGCCAGCTGATAGTGGTGACTCTGGATTGCTTCCAGCCCCTTTGCCATTCTGGCG
Organism: Gaeumannomyces tritici R3-111a-1; assembly: GCF_000145635.1. NCBI lineage: Eukaryota > Fungi > Ascomycota > Sordariomycetes > Magnaporthales > Magnaporthaceae > Gaeumannomyces > Gaeumannomyces tritici. Next base: position 3,408,437 of record NW_008804549.1, on the reverse strand, counting down.
AGAGAGCAGCTGCAGGGGATTGCTCTCACGCAGCGACTCCGGCAAAACCATCATCAAGGCGCCCTCGCGGTTTCCGCCAGAGCAGAAGGTTGCCCACCGGATGTTGGGGACCACGGCAACAAGCGCCTCGGCCACGGTGGCAATGGCAGGGAACTGCTGGCGCCGGCGGCCCGACATGCCCGGGATCTTATCCTTGTGCTTCTTGTTGACCTTGCGCATCTTTTTCACCTCGGAAAAGTAGCTACCTGATACAGTGTACGAACCTATCCCGGCCAGGGGGTAGGGCTCTATTTCGTCGTTGAACATGAGCATGCTACCGTAGCCCCGCAGGCCGCCGCCGTAGAGGTACAGACCAACCCCGGGGCCGTCGTCAGCTAGGTCGGCGGCCAGGGCCGGGTGGACCCTGCGCAGGTGCTCGAGGGCGGCGGCGAGCTTGGAGTGGAGGCCCGAGACCTCAACGTCCAGCACATGGCTACTCTCGTGCTCGATGATGTGCGTCATCCTCGCCGCGCCAAAGGGCATCGACTGGCCGGCGCGGGCGGCCGCGACGCCGTAACTCGAGGCCCCGGCGTCAGCGGGGCCAACAGCTGCGGCGCCCGCGGCGCTCGAGGCTTGATCGGGGTCAGAGTTGAGGTAGCTGATCTGGAGACTACCCCCTCCCAGATCCACGAACAGCCCCCTGACGTTCACAAACGATGAGCGAGCGCCCATGGCCCCGAGCAGCGTTTCGACCTTGGGCTCCAGGATGTGGACGGCCGTTCCCGGAGCGGCGTCGGCGATGGCCTTAAGCATGTCGGCCGCGTTGGAGGCGCGGCGCATGGCCTCGGTGGCAAAGACGAGCAGGTTCCCAGGTGGGACGCGGTAGCCGTCGATGGCGATGGTCCGAAAGCGAGCCAGTGTGCGAGCCACGGCGAGGATAGTGGCCTCGGGGAACTTGTCCTGGACCTTGGGCTTGTTGGCGCCGCCGTGGCTGGCGGTGCTCGGGTCACCCTCGAGGAGGGCGTCGAGGAGCGAGATGGGGGCCCGTTCCTGGTAGAGACAAGGCAGCAACCGAGCCCGAGACGGGGTGAGATCCGAGACGGAGAAGCGGATGCCATTGCTGCCCATGTCCACGAGGGCGTACAGGTGGCTTGGGGTGGCGGGGTCCCATTTCGCCAACTTGAGGGCGAGGTTCTCAAGAGTGATTACATCGGCCGCCGACCCGGGCTCCGACGGCGGCGGTGCAGGGGCCGGTGTCGGGATTCCCGGGGCAGGAGGGAGGTCTGCCATGTCTGCTGCGGAAGGTTGTGGGATGCTGGCAATTTGACCATGAGGGGTTCTCTGCGATCAGAGTTATAATATACAGCCTCCAAATCGCGTGGTCGATATGCCAAGGCTATGTGGTCCAGAAACAAGGGCTCTTCTGCATGGCCGTGGGGAATTGGCACCTGGCCATTCAGCTCGACAGCCTCCTAAGCACCTTCTTCAGCACAAATGACGTGGCGGAAATTTATAACTGCCTGAAACGGAGCGCAGCTTACACCACCATCTTTTACGGCAGCGACGAAGGGCAGGCATATCTTGTGTCACTGCCTTCTTGCCTTGTTTCCGCCAAACCCAAATTCTCTGTCATGAAAACACGCATGACTTAATCAGGGCAGCACCCAGCCCAATCCGCCGACACCTTTAAACGCCCTCACTCAATTCCACACGCCTGAACATGCAGGGCCGGAAGGGGCCTCCTTCTCTCAGGCGAAAGGCTCTGACCGTGTGTGCAACGAAGCCATCTATCACCATGAATTTCAACTTCAATAATTGTGGCTGCTCGAGCACCAACCGCGAGACTATCAAAGAAAATGAACCATGTTTAGACGCTGGTGAAAAGAAAAAGAAAAGCTAGACCCTGAGCGCCATGGAAGTCAACGCTAACAACCCGATGGGAAAAAAGTAAACAGTTCATGATGGAACGCAACAAGCTCATGGCCAAATGGTAAGCTCCATGGCTTCGGCGTTCTTGGGCGCCGTCATGCCAGTCCCGGCTCTGAAGATGACGGTATGCGAGTCCTGGTACTGGACGTTCCCCTTCGGAAGCTGCAGCGTCTCGGCGCGCGACGCGTTGATGCCGAGCGCCTTGTGAGCAACGCCATACGCCACTCTCCGGCGCGCCGCCAGGTTCCACGCAAAGCTCGAGTGCGCGATGCCCGCCACCAGGCCCGCGCGCAGCATGACCTCGTAGTCGACGAGCGACTGCTGGTCCCAGCTGAGCGCGTGGAGCGCCTGCACCTCGGCCTGCAGCCCCGCGCCCTCGAGCAGGTCCCACTTGGTCACCACGGTCGCGCCCAGGTCCTCCCCGCGCGCCTTGAGTGACGTCTCGTTGGCGGCCGACGCGCCCTGCGCCAGGTACATGACGGGTGCCTTGCGCTCCGCCATGAGCCCGAGGAAGTGAGGCGCCTGGTCCACGTACGACGGCCACGGCGGGGACTTGACCTGGATGTCGCGGTCGGTGCGCAGCCGCACTCCCATGAAGGACTTGGTGAGCGCCCCGCCCGTCTCAGGCCCGGACCCGGACGGCCGCGCTCTCCTCGGGTCCAGGTCCAGGCCGTAGCTGGCGCGCAGAGCAAACAGCGTCTCGGCGGCCAGGCGGCGGGCGTCGGCCCGCACGCGCAGGAGACGCCCGAAGCTGGCCACGAACTCGGGCGGGTCTGACGCCACGGGATACCAAAAAGCCGCCCATGGGAGCTGCATCTTGAGCGGACGCAGCTTGGCGTCGTCCTTGGACTTGATATGCGCCCTGACGGCCTGGGATAGCTTTTGTACGTCGGCTACGACGGTGCCGTGGACCAGCGAAATGGGAACAACCGCCTTGGAAGCAAACGCCTTTGGGATTTCGAGCTTGATGCCGTTCAAAACCGACGGGACGTTGGCCAGGTCGTTTATGGACGAATAGAGCTTCATCTGCGGACACAGCCGCCCCAGGCTAGTCGTCAAGTGCTCCTTGTCGAAGAAGTAGTCGAGAGAGACGCCGCGTACCGGGCCCTTGGAGTTGGGGACCGCTTTGGCGATGTCGTGCTCGGACCGCTGGATTATCTCGGGGAGGATCAAGCCGCTGGCTGTTTGGGAGGAATTCACTGTTAGCCGTGCTCCTGGGCGCCCAAGGGAGAAGGGAGGTATTCCCCCGCTGCCAAGCCGCCGCCTGGGCGAACCGCCATCCAGTAACGGCAAGAATCGCGACGTACCTCCCAACTCGATAGCCAGGCGGATGCACTGAAGGTGTCCGTTCCTGACGGTGCCAACGCCCTCGGGCACCGCGTCGCACTGCAGGATCCAGTCGCGGTTCCACGTCTTAGAGGCACACATGGCCTCGATGGGCTTGCCGTCGAACGGGCCGTCGATCTCGTTCTCGAGGAAGTCGGACACGAACAGGGTGCGCTGGTCCTTGAACTTGCGCATGACCTGGCCGTAGGTCGCGCGCGGTGACGACGACGTCATGTAGACGAATGTCCAGACGAATATCACCAGCGGCACGGCGAACTTGGCCGCGCTGATGAGATTGGCCTGCGCCAACATGGTCGGTGTTGCTGTGCCGAGGCGCCGAGGCCTCTAGACTCGCCTGTGTGGTCTATGTTGGCTGCGTCTCTCTCTCTCTCTCTCTCTCTCTCTCTCTCCCGGGTCTTGTATTTATGGTTGCTTCATTTGTTGCTCGGGTTCTCCGGTGGGATTCCGCTGCGTTGCAATGTGCGGCGAGACAGGGACGTTTGGAAAGACAATGCTGGAATGGAGGTCAAGACAGGAGGACAGGGGTGGGAAGGAAACAAGTTGAGAAGGGAAAATATAAAACAAAGCGCAAGGGTACCGTCCGACAACAATAAGGAGAAAAGCTGGAAATGACGAAAGCCCCAAGATTGAAAGCTAGCGTGCGACAGTGGGCCCCTTTTTTTTCGGCTGCAGTGTCACTAGCCGACGGCACTCGCTTGGTGGTCAAGGAACGCTGCCCAGACCAAAAGCCCGTGCAGGGCCCCAGCGGCTGGGACCAACAGAACGGCATGGCATGGCATGTGTTTTGCGTCGTGGGAGGAGGACCTGGGTTGGGTTACAGCCAGAGCGTGTTGCCGTCTTGGCGCTCACGAGAGAATAAGCACGGGAGCTCCCGGGGGCGGAACAAGAGGAGCAGGAAACCAGGGTGGTCGACCCGGGCAGGAAGGCAGACGGACAGGCGGTAGACAACGGTATTTCATCGGACCCGGGCCGGCCGGCATTACTGGGACTTGGCTGGCTGGGGTGCTCTGGCATGTTGGGTGATTGAGGGCTCTGCATTTCTTGGGCCGGCATGTGAGCCACCGCGCCCGGTTTGTGCTGGGGGTTTACGTCTTTCCCCGTCCAAGCCCAGGTATACCTGGATACACAGCATTGAAGGCGTCCAAAAGTGACCTCCCCGGTTGGCGAGAAGTGCAGATAAAATGCCTGCCAAACCGGGCATGACAAGAAAAAAAGAAAAAAAAAGAAAAAGGAACCCCTCTCAGACAGGGCTCCGTCCGAACGAGCCGCAGCAGAACAGACAATCAAGCCTTTTTCGAAACACAGATTTCCCGATAAGCGCCACCGATCGTCGGCCGCGTTATCCGGGCCAATTCCCTGGGTTTCGGCCAGCTCGTGCCGACCCCGGCTGAATGTAAAGGGTGATGTATGAGCGGGCAGGCAAAAGACATTGACGGCTCCAGTAATAAACAAAAATACGGCAGCATCACAGTCAAACCCGGATCCGACGTCCGCAATCGTGTTACCCTTCACTTGCTCTTATTTCCCGAGTCCTGAATTGCGAGAACTAGCAACCCTTTTTAACACCCACGACAGGGACAAACTTGCACGACAGTCCTTGCCACGTACGAAAAAAAAAAGAAAAGAAAAGCATTTGCAGAATGGCCATGTGAGCAGAAACAATAAAAAGAAAAGAAAAACAAAACAGAGGGAGAATATCGGATATTAACAGCATCCTTCTCGCTCGCATCCCACCTGGCCCTTTTTCCTTCATGTCGTCTTTTTATTTTATTCGTCTGTGTATTTTGCACAATAGAGAGACCGCCATCATCATCCCCTTAACTTTGATGGTGCAAAAAAGGGGCATGTCCAAGCGCAATACGAGGGTCCCTGTGTTTCTTTTCCCCCTCCAAAAATACCCATAAAAAAAAGAAAGAATGTCCCCTCCTTTCCCTTTGCGCCATGGCCATGACTTGAGAAATCAGGAGTGAAAATGGGTCATCAAGACACATGCAAATCCCGTGCGCGGAGGGCTGGAATGTGCACGATGACAGAAGAGAGAAAAGAAAAGAAGAAAAGTGACTCGAGTCTGCAAGGGATAGTCGGGCCGTGACTCTCCTCGACCCTCTCTCGCTTATATATTAATGTGGCAGGCACAAAGTAGGAAAGCCAACGCTCATGGAAGCGTTGGTGACGCCATATCGCCAATATGCAGAAAGAAAGAAAACGATGCCAACCCGATGCTGTGGATGTGGGTTTGGCTGGGTATGAGAGCCAGAACGAGGCAACAACAAGACTCCGTGATTTCGTATAGAACGCCCCGTCATCATGCCCCAGTAGCCACGTCGCCGAAGCCGCCAGCCTCCTCGTGGCCACCTGTCTCTTTGGTGTATGTGCCATTGAGCATGGGACAGAGCCTATAACAAGAGTTTGTCAGTAAGAGTGCCCAAGTCCAGGGGTGGGAAAGGAAGGCAAAAGGGTCTTGTACTTTTTATTGGTTTTGATATGCCCCTTCTTGCCACAGTTGGCGCATTTTCTGTTGGTGGTGCCGGCACCGCCGCCCGCGCCCTTTTCTATCGAGGGCGCGGGCGAGTCGGGATCTCGGTCGAAGGGCGCCGCGACCGAGAACTTGCCGTTGTGCTGCTTGGACTTCTCGCGCTGGAGGCGTCGCTCCCTGTTGCGCACGAGGCGTGCCTCCTCCGCGTTGATCCTTATTGGGCCCAAAGGGCCCGTCGGTCAGTCTCCACGAAGCCACAATCACCAAGACTCGTATACAAAGACGATGGAGGGGAAGAGGGGATGCGTTCACATACTGGCTGAGTAACGCCGCATCATGCTCGGCATCACCGGTGAACACGACATTGCCAGCGAAGAGACTGCGCCGTGTCGTTTGTTAGCAAGGCTCGTCCACATGAGCATAAGCAACCGGACCCAGAAATGGGCAATGGGCTGAGCCAGTGTCAAAACGTACTCGACCTCCTCCGCCAATGCTTTCCGCTTGGCGTCTATGTACCGCTTCATGACGCCTGAGTCGAGCACCATCTCGACCTGCTCCTCGGCGCCGTCATCGCCATTAGCGAGCTTTGGCTTGCGGTAAATGCGTAGCATCTTCCTCTTGCGACCAGTCGAGCCCCCAGCGTCGGTGGCACTACGCCGGCTGAAGACGCTCGTCTTGTCGTCCATAAAGGTACTGCCGTTGACGGCCGAGTAGCTGCCGCCACCAGCCCTGAAGCCCCCTGGCGTCGCAGGTATTATCTGCGATCCTCCGTCGGCACCCGCCCCAGCCGCCCCGGTGCCGAATCGGTCGTCCTCGTCCTCCTGCGGCTGCAGATCCTCGGCGTCGTGTTCGGTCGGGTCCGAGAGCGTCGATCTTTGCTTGGCCCAGATCTCCCCGATCTCCTTGTTGTAGAGCTCATCCTGTTGCTTGACATTGTACGAGTGGCCGTTGGCGTCCTTGCGCTGAGCCTCGAGCGCCATCGAGTCCGCCGATGTCGTCCCTGGTCCACGATCCCTCTGCAGCGCCTCCATGTACCCACCTTTCATAGAAGTTTTGATGAAGCTGAAGCCCAGACCGTGACCTGTGGGGTCTCCAGGGCCCCGTAGCCTGACCATGGCCTTGCCCGCGCAAGCGTCGATGAAAGCCTTGGTGGTGAACCAGGGCGCCATCGACTTGGCGAAGGACGCATCGTTGTTGTCGTCGCCGAGCTCCTGATCTGCGCTATCGTCGACCCTGGAGACAGTGTAGCCATTGACCAGCAGCTCCCCGACGCCCACCTGGTGCGCATCATTGAGGCACACCTCTTCGGGCTTGATCATCTTATCAATCGAGTCCTTGTCCATGAGCTGGTCGTTTTCCTTGATGTTCCAGCTCTTGGTCTCCCTCTCGTAGCTGAGGAATTCCTTCAGCTTTTGTCTGTTCTGGGCGTCTGTCGAGTTCTTGACGTGGTGTGTGATGTCCTGGAGGGCGACGTGACCCTTTGAGTGTATCAGGCGGAACGATATCATCTTCATCCGGTTCTTGGATAGCGTCGTCACCCGCCGCGAGTGCGGGCCTGGCACCTCCATCGTGGGGAAGTTCTGGCCCACGACGTACAGGTGGTCAATCTTGCGCACGTAGTAATTCGATCCGCCCGCCCCCGTGTGGCTGCGCCCGCACAGGAAGTCGCTTCTCCTGGGCTTGTGCTTGAATATTGGCGCCTGGAACATTGCGTTTTGCAGCGTCGGCACCACCTCGCCGTGGTCCACGCGGCCGAATATTGAGAAGGGGGACTTGTCTTCGGTCAGGAGAATGTTGGGCTCTCCGAGCTCGTACTGCTTCTTGTCGATCAGCGTGGTATCGTCGTCCGTATTGGCCTTTTTCCTAGCATGATTGATGATCTTGTTGCCCATTCCAAACTTGGACAGGACAGTGGGCACCTGCTCGCAGTACTCGAAGAGGACGGCGGTCGAGTTGTCGCTCAACGTGAGATCCTTTGACGAGGCGAAGGCTTCCTGGACCTTCTGAATCCTCTTGTCCTTCCGCTTCAAGCTCGACGACTGTACGAGCTTCACGAACGAGTTGAGTTCCTTGCTCGTCTGCAGGCTTGGCCTGTGGTACTCGTAAGGATCGATGCCGTCCTGGCGAACCATGTAGTAGGGCCATAGGAGCTTGGTGGCCGGCAAGCTGTGCTCGACCGACAGGTTCCCGATAGTCGCCCGCACCTTGTGCTTGTGGTTGAGCTTGAGCTGTTCGTAGTGCTCGTCGTTGGAGAAGTTGAAGCGTGACTTGACATCGCGCCCGAAGCGCCCGTTGGCCATCCGCTTCCCGCCCGCCCGGTTGAGTTTTTGGCGCTTGGGCGCCTGCTCCTCCTCCATGAGAAGGAACGGATCCGCAAAGTCCAGGTGGACGCGCTTGGCAGCACGCACAGTCGCCTCCTCGAACTGGTCGAAGTTCGGGGCCTCGAAGCGAGGCACCCGCGGCAGACCCTTCTCCACCACTATCTTGCGCCGCTTGGCGGGCGGCTCATCCAGGAACATTTTGTCCCAAAAGTCGTCATCCTTAATGTCGACGCCATTACTGTTGGGCTCGCCACCCTTCCTGTCGACGTCATCACTGTTGGGCTGTGGAGTGAGAGGGGGCGAGAGCGGCCGTCCTGCATCGATCATGGACTCGAAATCGTAGCAGATGGTCTCGATGTCGGCGAGTGTGTACCCGCCAACGAGCTCGGTGTCGTCCTCCAGCTCCTTGCTGAATATGGCAATGTCGGCCTCCTCCACCGGCTCCGGGACCAACAGCGACACCAGGCTTTTGGCTTCGGCATCCTGTATCTTCTGGCGCGTCGTTCCTGCCGCCGGGCCGGGTATCCGAAAGGCCTTCTCCTGGTCAACGTCGAGGTCGAGGCTAAGCTTTGTGGGGGCCAGTGGTTTTGGAGCGCGCTGCGCCTTCTTTCCGACCCAGGTGGCCTTCTTGGGGGGCAGCAACCGGTTCCAGTCGAAGTACGTTCCAGTGTCGAAGCTAGGCCAGACAGACCTGACAAGCTCGGGCTCTGTCTGCGCGACAGCCGGGATGTCCGGGTCTTGGTTCAACGAGAAGTCGGCCTGGGGGAAGTTGATGTCGAAGTCACTGGGCTGTGGGCGGGACGCCTCAACATCAGCACCGACTTGAACATCAGCACCGACTTGAACATCAGCACCGACTTGAACATCAGCATCATCCGGAGCCGGGCCCGAGTCTTTGACATCAGCCGCGTCCGCCGGCTCCGCGATAGGCGAGGGTGGCGCGCCCATCTGCAGAGGCGAGGACTCACGATCATCGCCCTCGCCCCACAGGTCGTCGGCATCGTTGCTCGTGCCGCCGTCGTCGGTGAGGCCGGGGATGTCGGTGGAGGCGGGGGGTCGGGCGGCGCTCGCGCCTTCCTCCTCGGGGAGTTCGTCGTCGCTCAAGTCCTCGAAGTCCTGGGCGTCGTCGGCCTTGCCGGACTGGTCGAACTGGTGGTCGTCGTCGGGGAGCTGGATGCCGCCGCCGCCGGACAAGCCTTCGACCTGGCCCTGGAAGAAGCGCTGCATCTCCTCCTCGTCCAGCCGGTCCTGCCGCTCCCAATCCTTGTCATCGCGCGGCAGCATGGCGACGTCCTCGTCCTTTACGGACACCTTCGTCTCGGCCTGCGCCATGGTTGCGGTGCCGCGGTTGGTTGCGCGGCAGGGTCAAGCGTCTCTCCTCCTCACTTCCTGCGACGGGGTCCGCGCGAGGCGTTGGATGTGGATCAGGTCATAGTTTGTTCGCGCGATTGGCGGTTGGCGGGTGACGTGAATTCGCAGGCTAGGTGAGGGATGGGTTCGCTGGTCGCGATGCGGGTTCGATCGAGTCGCGCGGGACGGCAGGTATTGTACAGGTCGAGGTCAGTGCAGGTCGTCAGAATCTCGGAAATCCAATCGCTGAGCTTCGCAGGGCTCGTTTGCCGTAGAAATAGTCAGAAGGGGCGCGGGAGGAGGAAAGATGCTGAGTGCAGCCAAAAGACGAAGCAAAAAAAAAGAGGCGTCGTACCGGATTCACGCAAACTCAAGGTTGAACGTGCCAAAGTTCCAGGCGGCCGCCACAGGTGCAATCGCGACCTGGTGCCTGAGGCAACAAGCCCAGTGTGCGGAGTGGCAGCCCGGAAGAGCGGGGAACTGCCGAGTCAGTCACAGCCTCAAAGTGCTCTGACAGTGAGTCGGGACCATCAACCTTCCAGCATTGAGTGGCGCTCTGAGGTGACTTCACATTCGTGGTCTCTGTGTCCTCTGCAGAAACTGAAATGGAATAATTGCTCCCGCGAACAAACCAAATGCAGAGCGCGCGTCATGGCATCACGAATTGCGCTCACTACACCTACCGCTGCCGCAGATCAAGGTTGCGTTGTTCATGCCGCTCTGCTTAGACAGCCACGTGCTCGGTCCACTGCGCGGTTGACCATTGTGTGTAGTTTGGAGAAAGCATCGCAAATAGCAAGCAAAGACTAAACCCAGTTGCACATCCACGACACACTAACCATGCCAAACGGCGGCACCAGCCGAGGGGAAATCATGGTCGGGACCACGACAGCGGTTTGAACAAAGTGTTTTCTATACAAGTAGCAAGTACTAAAATCTAACATGCCTGCGGGTTTGTGAGATGCGACCTTTGAGCAATTGGAAGATTCAGATGTGAAAATTGTAAGATGACGTAGTAGCCATCCTTTTCCTTTTGAACGCCTCCCTTCCAGTTACTTTTCCCACATGTTCCAACCAGTCCCGTCCGTCTAATCGTGTCGGCATAAGAGAAAAAACAACAAATCATCTACCAACACATCACACGGGAAGTATAACCACAGAAGAAGATGGTGAAAACAAGGAGCAGAGAGATCAGAAAAAAAAGGCAGTGAAAGAGAAAATGAAGAGGAACTCCACCGAAGGGACCAAAAGCAAGACAAAGGGCATCATTAGAGGTACCCTGGAACCCAGCACGAGGCGTGACATAATTCCAAAAAGGAAATACAAGAAAAACCGACAAAGAGCAACATGTACTTTTGGTTAACAACACAAACGGGGGTCGCTTCAATGCATCCCGTCTCTCTAGGCCCCACACGATTTGTCGTGAGTCCTTGGGCGTCTCTTCCCAGCAATGTGGGAAGCTCTGGGTTTGGGGATATTGCCAGTCTATAGGGGGATTAGTGTGGTGCGGTGGGAAGGGCCGTGGGTATCTTTCGGAGGGAACGCCGCTCAACTCAAATGCAGCAGGGAAGGGGACGAGAAATAAACACTGAAGGAGGTGAGGGGCGCTTGATGGAAATGCAAGTGATGCAGAGGCGTAACATGAGCGGCATGTTTGGTGCCAACCTGACGTCCCGCCCTACCCTTAGAGCATAGACTCTTCGCCAATGTTGGGCAGGTTGTGCAAGCCTAGGCTGAGAGCGGCGAGCTGGTTCGGGTTGAGCGATGCCGCCGCTGCCGCGACCGCCAGGGCGTTTTGGTGTTGCAGTTTGAGCTCAGGGTCGCAGAGGGGCGAGTGCGCCTTGTGCTGTTGGTGGGGGTGACGTGTCAGCGATCGGCCGGTAGAGTAGGCAAGGTAGGATACTCGATACTTACGTATTTCAGCCCGTTGAGGTTCTTGTACCGCTTGCCGCAGACCTCGCACTTGAATGGCTTCTCCTTCTCCATACCCATGGTGCCGGGATAAGGAGCTGATGTCTCGGGGTTAACGATGGAGAATGTGCCGTCTCCATTCTCGTGCAACTGCTGTGTCGCGTGTCCGTGGGTCTTGTGGTATCTGCAGAGAAACGACGGCGGGTTAGTTCCTGGTTGGATGGTGACGACATGCAGGCTGGCGTAGGGGAAGAATTGACACGGGACTGTGCGGGCCTCCTCATCCGACGAGGCCAACCAGAGGTGCAACGTACTTGAGACCGTTTTGGTTCTTGTAGGCCTTTTCACAGCCGATGACGGGGCACTTGTAGGGCTTGTTCTCCTCAGGCATCATCATTTCCCTCATGTGCTGCAGCAGAGCCTGGGCATCGGTCCCCGGGGGTAGCTGCTCGATGTTGAACGCTGCCAGTTGCTGTTGTAGCAGCCGCTGCTGGGCGAGTTGCTGCTGTTGCTGTTGTGCCTGCTGAGCCTGAGCCTGGGCCTGCTGCGAATTACCCCCGTTCGGGCTGTAGAGCCGCTTTCCAGGATCCTGTATGCAGTTCAGGTTGGCGGCGTCAAACCCGAGGCCGAACTGGCCGCCGTTGAGGTTCATATTGCCCAGATTCATCTGCATTGGCATGCCCGGGATGTCCTCATCCATGTCCTCGGCCGAGGGGAAAGCGCCGCTCTGACCGAACTGAGATCTCGAAGCAACACCCTGATGGGTGGTGAGAGTCGGCGTGTTGACGGACGACACTGTCGGGTCCTGGAAGCCAAAGTTGGCGGCCGAGGGCGTCGTCGGCTGCGGGGTGCGCAGGCCCTGGTGGGCAAGTCCGGGTGAGCCGTTCAACTGCAGCTGCGGGCGCTGTTGCTGGCCAAACATTTGCCGGGCTTGCTGCATGGAGGTGGTTGACCTCTGGTTGCTGCTGCTGCTGTCGTCCATGTCCATGATGCCGACGGGGTCGTCCATCTCCATATCGCCCATGGCGTCGAGATGGTCGTCTAGCTGCAACATGAGCTTTGAAGGAATGGGCTGGACTCCCTGTTGATGCGCTTGCCTTTGTTGCGGCTGCTGCTGCTGCTGCTGTTGTTGCTGGCGCATCATCTGCTGGATACCGCCCAGATTCATACCTCCGCCCGGGGCTGCGCTGGCAGCCAAACCGGAGGCCGTTCTAGGCTGCTGGCCAAGCTGGGTCGGCGGCTGGCCTAGACGGCTGGCCTGCTGGGCCGCGCCGAATGCTGATGCAGAGGAGACTCCCCGAGCAGATGACGCCTTCAAACTATGCTGGCCAGCTGAAAGCTGGGAGCCATTCCGCGCAGGCGCCGCCACGCCAGTGTGACTCTCCTCGTAGTGGGTAAGGAGGTCATGCATGGTCGGCCATGTCCTGTCACAGCACGTGAAGTCGCGCATGAAGTTCGCCTCAAGCTTCGGGATGTACGAAGAGGAGTGAAGTGATGGGGACTGATGCGCCGGGTACGGCGAAGTTCCTGTCATCTGAATTCTGTTGTTCCCATGCGTAAATAGATCATCAGTCAGCCATCGCATTATGCAAGAGAGAGGTTGCGCTATAGACGGGCGGGCCCTAGACCGCAGCCCACGTATGTGGGGGAATAGGGGAGGATGGTGTGCATTTTTGTGTAGGGGGTACTGAAGCAAGAACGGCATGGAGCATGGGCAAGACAGTGACAACTATGTGACTGAAGTGCCCGTTCCGGCCTAACGCTTGGCGCGAGGGAGAGGTGAGGCAAGGGTGCTGATGAAACATAAAAGAGGGAGAAATTGGAAAAGAAAAAAAAGGAGGGGTCCAGGGAAACCACAGATGAGAAGAACAAGGGATGAGATCAAGAAAACAAAAGTTGGCGCTTACTCGTCTCTGATAAAACTGCTCACGGACAGGCCTCCCCAGCTCATGCCTCCCATCAAGCTGCCGCCGAAGCTCTCCCGCCGAGGCCGGTTGTCGGCGGCGCGATTGGGGTTGGCCATGGAGATGGGCTTGGGGCCGGCGCTGACGAAGGAGTCCTGACGACTGCGGCCCATGGCCGAGTCGACGGCGCCGGCAGTCATTTCGGCGGGCGGGTGCGCGAAGAGGTCGGCGTCGAGGAGGATCACGTCTTGGTCGTCGTCGAGGGAGCGATTGTGGCCAAAGGGCACCGATGCGGAGGGCAGCGACTCACGGAGCGACGAGAGCGCAAACGAGGGTGATTGCGAAGTGATGTCGATGGGCTTCGTGGCCTCGGCCTTGTGGTGGTGGTGGGGGTGGTCGACGTTGGCGACAGGCGACCTGGGGGTGGCGGGCTGCGGAGAGGGCGACGCCGATGGGGTGGATTGATGGAGCGACGGTGAGAGGGAGCGGGATGGAGGAGGGCGACCGTCGTTATTAGGTGACGCACGATAACGGTTAATGCTATGACTATCGGCTGCCGCAGCGCTGGGTCGGGCTCCGCTATTGCTGACGCTGCTGGGCCTGGGACTGGGACTGGCGCTGCTGGAGTTGGCGCCGCTGGGGCTGGCGGTGGCCACTGCTGAGGACGAGCCCTGGCCAAACGGGGCCTCGGTACTTGCGCCAAACCAACCACGGAGCGCGCCTGTCACCATAGTGCGGCCTAGCTGGGGGGTGTTGCAGGGTGGTGCGAGGGGGTGTGCGGCGTGCCTGGGTCAAGTGCTGTTCGTCCGAGGCAAGGCAGCTGGCGGCGTCGAGTCGAGCCCCGGGCTGGCTCACGAAGCGGTCGAAGAGGACTCGGGGGGGGATTTGGAGAGGGAAGTGATGTTCTCTAAGCAAAGTAGGTAAACACGTAAATAGTATGGGTAGTACGGTGGAAGAATAGTGGTGGTCGAGGGACCGGGCAAACAGCCCGCTTTCAATGCCGTCGACCGAGCCCAAGGTCTAGCTTGGCCGGTGGGTTCGTGGGAAGGGGGGTGCCTCGAAAACCCGTTGGCTTCGACTGGGTAGGCAGGCCTTTTGTTGGCGATGAATGACTGAGTCGGGCGAGGGTTCCCGTTTAAGTCCCCGTTTGCAACTTCCGTTTGCCTGGGCTTGCCTGCTAGGCTCAGCGGTGTAAGTCAATGACTAATGTGGCAATCACGTCTCGCTAGCCCGGGTCAGGGAAGTACTTACCGGAAACTCGTGGAGCGGCAGGGAAGCACAGGCACGCTTTCCCAACCTACGTGGTACAGTACTGTAGACGGGAGACGAGGACTCGGGCGCTCTCGGGAGTGGCGGGATGGCTATCGCGCCGGGAGGACCTTGGGCGGTGTTGCTGCTGTCGCCGCTGGAATTCACAGCTCCTGTCGGCTCGTGATAGAGCGGGCTGTTGGTGATCCTTTGGTGTCGCCGTGCGCGTCTTCGTTATTGGCCGCTATCCGTCGCTGCCGCGTTTCTCCTGCAAGTCGTGGCGAGACACGTCCAATCTTGGCAATCCCGGAGGTGCCGAGCGAGATGGTTGAGAGACACTTTCACAATACGCACTGGCAAGTGGGAAAAAGATGCAAGGTAGGTTAGGTAGCAAGCAGACAGGGAGATGGATGTAGGTCGCCGCGAGACACTACACCAGAGAAGCAATAGAGCACCGTGTCTGTGTGTACTTGTCGAGATCAAGCACAGTCAAGTAAACGGCCCGGCCAAGTAGGACCAGGGTGAGAGAAGACGAGGACGAGAACGGAGGCACGGGCGAAGAGCGACGCGCGACTGTCCAAGTATCTACGCAGGAGGTGGGAGAGGTGCAGTTGCAGATCGATGTAAGCCCAGAGGTCCAGGGCATCAGGGCATCAGGGCAATATTACGGGTTGAAAAGGTGCCCGCCGGGGGAAGGGGAATGGACGGGTGGGTTCGGGGGGCGGCTCGAGGGTGAGGATAAACCGCATCCACAAAACGCAACACGATCCATGTGCCGGCTTGGCCCAGTTCATGGGCCCAGGTGCTCGCCCTTCTAATCGTGCGTCTATCTGGTTTACTTTCCCACCTGGTGTCGGGGCTGGGGGGTAGGGCACTGCGACGAACGGCGGCGCGGAAGCTGGGGACTCCCTTCGACGGACGCGAGCGAGCTGGATGCCACGTTTTGCACGAGAGGGGTGGCCGGCCTGGCGTTCGTTGCCTCTTGTCACTCTGTCAGGATCCCCAGAGCGGCCTTATTCTGGACTCTTGTCCGCTGTCTGTCCGGCCGTGTTTGCACATGCACGACACACAAGGACGCTACGGATACGTGGGATGCGCATCGCGCCTGGCGCCACCCATGTAGCGCCTGCTAGAAGGCTGTCCGACCGTGGCTTGAGGTCTGCCTCCACTGCGCGTGGAAAGGTGGAAAGGTACCTTTTTTTTGGCTGGCACGGCTTGGTATTCACACGGTAGACAGGTTGAGGCACACAAGGCCTGACCAATGGCTGAGCAGGTATTAAATCGATAATATCCTTGGTTGCCAGACCCCCCGCCCGCACCATGATCCCGTTTGCCTACCGCCGCAACCTTCTTGCACGCCCCTAGTCCAGCCACTCTGTGCATCCCTATGTTTGCTTTTCCCCGGGGGACTCATGCGTGCTTCTGGAGAAGTAACCACTCTAGAGGACCACGGTTTAAAAGAGCGCCTCCTTCTGTTGGCCTCCCGTGTCCATGACAGCTACCCAGGTCCTCTCACGGCTTGTTCGTCCGTACACAGTGCCGTAGACTGGTGCGGGCTCGCCAGCATCTTGTGGAGACCCTAGTAGCCGCCTATCTGAAGTGCTTGGACGGGCGACGGGGTAACCCCGGTCGTGGTGACGGTCGGTGTATTTCGCAAGGCGCTGCGAGGGGGGGCTGGCTTGATGCTCTACGACATCAATGCCTGTTCCTGTCCCCATTACTTCCGAAAATGGAGATGCCGACCACGATCGGTTGGCATTGGCCCCCGGGTTTTCCGACGGACCAAGGCTCGAGGAGATGGGGGGAGACGAGCGGCGGCCTGATGACGAGAGGGCAAACAAAACGCGTGGTCATCAACAAGGGCATGCGAGCGGCGCTCCCTGCTGCTGTCGTTTCCGATCGTGTGCCAGCTCCAGGCCAGTCCCCAAAGTCACCTCCACACCATCCTCCTCTTCCCTCCTGGTCGACCCCACGCTCGCCTGCACAATATGGCGCCCTCCACTGTCTTCCCACCCCAGACGGCCCTGCACATGTCATCGCTCTCGCATGCTTTTTTTTTTTTTTTTTTTTTTCGGAGACGGCGAGCGACAAAATCATGGGCCCCGGGGCAAGCAGCGACAGAATCTCAGATGCAGTCATTTTTTGACTTTGACCGGTTCCCTTTGCGATACATTCTTTGACGCACATTACTCCGCATATGCACAGTCGAACGAGTCCCTGCCGCAGACCAGAACTCTGCCCTCTGTCGTGATCAAACTTCACCTCGGACGAAGCATATCCAGCCCAGCACCGATGACGGGTGGGCTCAGTCGAGAGATGTTTTGCCCACGTCTCTTGCCTGCCTGCCTGTCCGCATGCCTGTTGTGTCTACCTGGCTGCCCGCATTACCTGCCTGTGCCTACCTGATGTGGTCTGGGCGTCCAAGGAGAGGGGGGGTCGCTGGGGTTTACTGGGTAGGGAGCCCAAACACGCATCCGCAAGGCCGGTACCATCAACTTACCACAGCAGCAGCAGCAGTACCACCACGGTTGCAAGGAGGCCGGGGCGCTTGACGTATGTGGGCGCCGCATCGCATCCACCTCAACCTCCTGCTTGACTCGATGGCGCACCTGTCGCGCGCGCAAAAAGGGCCAAGAAACGCGTGGCGGGAACTCTGTTGGCTCCGCTCTGATCCAGCCTGTCAGGATGCATCGAAACCACCACCCGCAACTTGGTGACCGGTTTTCCCGCTGTCCAGTTTAATGGCGCGCGGTACTCAACAAAGCCGCCCCGCCGCGGCGACATGCCCGATGCCCATCCAATGCCGTACAGTAGGCGTCGCTTCTCCGTTCAAACAGGGGCAGGAAACCACCTCGAGGGGGAGAAGCTGCGCGTGACCATGAGGGCAACAGAAGGACCGAACCCCCACGCGGATGGACTTGCTGGATGAATCAAGTTGACTTCTAGGTTGGGTCTCACTGCTAGTAGGCCAAGTCGCGGTGTAAATGGGGATGAGCGGTAGCGGTTGAGTCATACCGTATAGCGTCCTCAAAGCATGATCACCATGCAGCCACCAACATCCCACACACACATTAAGGTGCACACTTACACACACACGCGCGCGCCACATGAAGGAGTAACCGTGCCCTCACACTCCAAGAACCACTCGAGGGCCCGGACCTACTACAGTAAGCTCAGACGGTTCGATTTTCCCTGCATGCTACCCTTCGGCGATTTTCCCTGTATGGACTGCACGCGGGCCTTCTTCCTAGTACCTACATAGAGCGCGACGCGAGGCATGGAGCGAGAGAGGAACAATACATAATACATCGGCGGCACTGCGACACAGACAGAGGTGCCACTTGGAGAATCCAACGCAGCAACGCACATGTCGATGTCACCCTCACATCCAAACGACCCTCCCTTCCTCCCTGTCCTGCAGGATCCGCCAAATTCGACAGCACCCGTCGTCTCTCGGGTTTTAACCGCCCTGGCAGCGTTTCTTGAAGAGGTGACCCGGCTAAATGACTCGGGCGTGCGCGTTCTCTCTCTCTCTCTGCATCATCTCCCTGCGGCCAGGTGTGCATGCAGAAAGACATGCCCGTTTCTGTAGGTTAGGTATCCATCTGCACAGTACGGCATGCACCTTTGATTAGAGGGTCCAGAAGATTGTGTGGGCCGGCGAGGTGGGCGGGTGGTGGCTCGCTGTTCTCTACGAGCTAGGTCACAGAGGCCACAGAGCAGCTCTCTCACTCTCTCTCACTGTTTTTGTTGTCTTTCCTCTTTCCTCTTTCCTCTTTCCTGTATGCCGAGCTTGCAGGGGGGAGGGCCGGACGGAGGTGACGGGGCGGTTTCTCAACGGTCCTGACGATTGGTCCCGAGAGGTCTGCGCGGGCAGGGGTGCCCCCATGCAAATCGGATGGGAAAGCCGACGAGGCTCCACGGCTCTGTGGGCTCTGTGGGCTCGGTGGGCTCTGTGGGAACGTCCATTTCGGGAAGAGTGATGTGACCAGCCCTCTCTTCTCTCTCTCCACCGCATTGGCGAGCCGGGCCAGCCCACCAAAGCGAGCGGGCTCTCACTCTCGTGTATATGCGGTTGCGGTTGCGGTTATGGTTGTGCCTGCGGGATATTCGCAGGAGGTCGACAAGTGCGTCAACGAGGTGGGCTGGGACTTGGCTGCGGGCTCGCAAACGACACTGTGGATTCGAGTTCCCTTTTTTTCTCCAGGTGTGCGTCTTGTTTGATTTCGCCTGGATGCAAGTCGACGGTGGTGATTGGCGGCTTAGTTTCCTACCATTCTTCACATACCCGCTTGTACATTGGGCACCTACCTCCCTCTTTCTGCTCAGCAACTCGAACTGCTCCTGTGTTCCATCTCAACCGCCTGTCGATACAACACATGACGCTTCGTCCCCGGCCGGCCGGGGTCCACGACAGCCTCATAAGGCAAGCAGTCGGGCAGGGAAGGATAAACAAATAAGCACAAAGCCCACAGCCTGATCGACTTCACCGCCATGTGATCACGATCCATATTTCTAAAATGGGAGTTATCAAACGCCAAGGCTCACCTTTGGCTGGGGCGCAAAGGCTGTGGAGCGATACAGGGCAACTCTCGTCATGCCACGCTCTGAATCCTTGAGCGCTGTCGTGCTCGAGCGATGGGGGAAAGGAGGAGGCGAACTCCACCAAGCTTGTCACGGGCACACAATTGAGGAGCAAAAATAACAAAGGTTCATCAACAGAAAAAGAATAATAAAAAAGAAGCCCACCTCGTTCCGACAACATGGCACTTGGGTCGCCCATAGGGCGGATAGCAGAGCCCCTCCAAAACGGGGACCTTTCCAGTTTCGGTCTGCTGGCCGACGTGTTTGCAGCAGAACGGGAGACATCACCCGAGTCAAGGGGTGGTGATCGGAGTTAGCATGAAGGCACTGCAAATCTCCCGAGGGGCGCTATGTTCTGTACACAGTAGATCCGGGTCTTGTTTGCGCGTGCCAGTCGTTGAGAGCTAGACGCGGCTAGGTGGTTTTGCCTTGATGAAAAAAAAAGGCCCTTTAATCTCCGAGTCGACCACCAGCCAGCCGTGCTTCCCGTCCGATGTGGACAGCGCCCGCCCCAGAAGCCCGTTTCTGGCCGCGTCCCATCGTTCCACCGCGCACGCCCACTTTTGACGAGTCTGGACGGACGCTGACGTCCCTGCCTACCATGTGACTGGTTGTTGGAGAGCTGAGCTTGCTGTCCGATCCCGGACGGCAGTCAAATCAAAGCAACCTGACCAATCGAGATTGTCGTTTGGAATTGAAAAAAAAGTGCTCACACACACACAAACAAACTCACTCACACGCTCACACGCCCCCACCGAAGCAGCATTGGACCCCTGGACCCTGAGCGCAGCGTGGCAGCCAACAGTTTCCAGAATTGTTCTAGAATAAGTGTGAAATGAGAGCCTTGGCGCCCGCTCACCCACCCAGCGCGAATCCGGATATTTGGGGGCGCCTCGAGCTAGGTACGGTGTATGTCACAGACACGGTGTTCCCTGCACGAGAGTAGGGTAGGGCACAGGCGGTGAGGATTATGCCCAGGGATATCTGTTCTATAACGCCGGCAGTGCAGGCATCTGGGAGCTGGCGACCTGCCGCGCTGTCAAACTCGTATCCGGGCTGACCGTCTCGACGCTTGCCGGCGCGCACCAGCTAGACCCGTCGGGTAGCCTTGATGAGGGCTGGCTCAAGAGCCGGTCACGAGCATCGGCATCATGCCGATCCCTCACCGGGTGCCAGCAAGGCTGTCGGTCGACAGGTATCCATAGCGTGTCTGGATTATACGGACACGACAGGTATTTCACTGTGGGGTTGGACATGTGAGAGCCAACCCCCCCATTTTGTCCGTTTCCTCTCCGAGCCCCAATTCCGCTCACTCGCGCTCACTCCCAGGAGAACTCCTGCTCTGGCATGGATGCTGCTGCTCCATGCGACACACCGAGGCTCTGTCCTCAGGGCGGCTCACCTGGCGCCCGGTTTGTCACTGCATCCACGAAGCAGAGTTATCCAGATGTGCAGATTAAGCTATACGGGGCATGCAGCCTTGGCAACCTTCATTACTCGCTGCCTGCTCCGGGACAAATAAACCCCCGATGTCATGGGCTCCTGGGCGCCGGTCGGGCCTGTACTCTCCCCGTAGACACGCCTGCTGCTGTTGCTGCTGCTACTGCTAGTCATGGCCTGCTGAGACAGACCTGCCAGAATCGGGAAGCAATTCGGGCCCAGGACCTCCAAGGAACGGAACACGTATATACATGGTTCCCGGCTCCTTGGGGTGCGTGCTCGGGCGTACGTAAACGCTCCGTTTTCCTTGGAGGGGAAATCGATGTGCCCGGGCTTGGCGGACGGTAATGTCCCGGTCCGATGTGATTTCGCCTAACACAAATGGCTCGTGTGTGGGACGTGAGCAAACCGCCCCCCTGCTCCCCAAGCGCCAGGGGGAGTCCACCGCCAAAACCCTTGCATGGCCGACAGGGCGCAAGCCCAAGCCTGCTCGGGGTTTGATGGGCCAGGGTTTCAGCAATGACATAATAAGCCCACGCAAGGCGAGGGAAAAAGAGGGTTGGGCGCATCTCCGAGGCGGCTGGTTCCGGTTTTCAGCGTGCCATCGGAGGGTGGACGACCCAGCCAGGGCCATGCACGTACATGATGGCGAGGGCGCTTGCCTGCCGAGGTGGTTGGTGGTGGTAGATGATGCTACTGTGCAGTCTCAACTGTGTGGGAAGGGGGCGGGTTTTTGAGGTGGCATCGGCACGCAAGCAGCAAGGCATCCCCCACCTGCGTGTGCTTTGCATCGGCGACTGTGGACGAGGGACAGAAGGGCCTGGACCCTGGGGGGATGGAAGAGGGAGCAAAAAAAGGTATATTTTACTTTTTTTTGTTTGGTTCCTGCATATCCAACTCCAACAAGCCCCTTCCCATTGTGGCAAGGAATAGACAGAAGGCTTTTCCGGCTGACAGAGTATATCGAAATAACAAGCTCTCGGGCCGCCGGCTGACACCTCTGTAGCTGCACGATGCGGGCCTTGTTTGATAAAGCAGACTTTCTGCCCCCGACTCATAGGCAGTCCTGGCGGCCGATCGGATCGTGAGAGGTGTGGTGCATGTCGAGATCGGCTGGCTGGGTCTGTGAGTGACGCCCCTGCTGGAGATGCAATGCCGAAGTGGCCTCCTGTCCCCGCATCCCGCATTATCGCCTACGCAGAATAGAGACCTGCCATCTGGGCAGGCACCTAGGTTCGCAGGACGTGCTATCGGCCCAGGGGGACGAGTGATGTCTCCATCGGCATATAGTAAGCCACACTCGGACCGGGCTCGGTGGCGGTCGCCGTTGCTTTCGACCCGGGGAGGCCGGCCGAGGTTTACTCCCTATTACCTATTACTCAGAGCGAACGTATGGGTTGTGGTTGGCTGGGGCTTCTCAGCCACAGGGTGCTTCGTAGGGGAGGCGGCAGTCGCCGGATTTAAATCGGTGTCTGGAGCTGAGAAAACGGCGCACGTGCGGGGCTCTGCGGCCCAGGTCAGATCCCGAAAAATCGTGCAATCATGGCCTGACGTCTAGTTACGAGTATTCCCGAGAAGTCGCGAGTTGGCGTCACCTAGACAGAGACTTGTCTGCATTTCGAGTTGCGCAAACCACGACCGGCGTTGGCCACTGCCCTGGAGCCTCAAAGGCAAGTTAGAATATATTAGACTCGACTTCCTCGCTCGTGCTGGGTGGGTTTTTGTTCCTCCCAGTCATCATCATCACGCCATTGGCAGCTCATCTAGCCGCGGCACCTTCCATCTCTTTCTCCATCACTGACATCATCAGCTCATCAGCCTTGCGAAGCACCACAAATCTCAACACAACGCAAAGGACACAGTCATAACCGCCAAGGCAACACTTAGCTGGACCTATCCCAGGCCTGCAATAGCACAATCGCAACACACAACCCACCTCGCCCCTGTCGTAAACCCGCGCGCGACGACCCCCTCACCCCCTACTTCACCTAGTCTCGGGCGCACAAAGGGTCCCAAAACAGCAATCATGAAGATCATCAGCAAGGAGGAGGAGGACGCCCACTACAAGGCCACGGTCAAGGGCGGCCTGATCGGCGGCGCGGCCGGGCTGGCGGTCGGGCTGGCGGGCGTCATGGCGGCGTCGAGGCGCTACGCCGGCTTCCGCGTGCTGACGCTCCCCTTCCGCTCCTTCCTCGTGACCTCGGCCGGCACCTTCGCCGCCATCACCATGGCGGAGCGCGAGTCCATCGCCTTCGCCAAGGCCAAGGACCCCATGAACTTTTACAAGGATGAGGCCACGCGCACGCTCGAGGACATACGCGCGCGCGAGGGCAGGACCAAGCGCGCCATGGAGTGGGGGCGCGAGAACCGCTACACCATCGTCTTCGCCTCGTGGCTCGCCGCCATGGGCGTGGCGCTCGCCATCGTCAACCGCAACCGCTACCTGACGTCGGCCCAGCGGCTGGTCCAGGCCCGCGTCTACGCCCAGGGCCTGACGCTGGCCGTCCTCATCGCCACGGCCGCCTTCGAGACGGCCGACGCGAAGTCGGGCAAGGGCCGCTGGGAGACGGTCCTGGTTGTCGACCCCAACGACCCGGAGCACAAGCACCTGATCGAGAAGAAGATCCACAGGGAGGAGTACGAGGGCCAGGATCTGTGGATGGGTGAGTCTTTTCCATACCCGGAGAGAGAACCCGGTTCCGTCTTCTTGCTGCAATGCGCGACTGTAGCTGACACACATCTCAACATCACAGACATGGTTGCTGCCGAGGAGCGCAGGCTAGAGGCCCAGAAGAACTCCCAGAAGAAGAGCGCTGCCTAGGAAGTGGCCAAGTCCCGGGTTACAGAGACCTCTACAAAGTGAAACTCCTTTGAGGCGGGAGATCTCCTCTCTCCAAGCCGCAATACTCTTTTCTGACACTTTTGGAATGCCTTGACTGCCGAAGCAAAAAGAATATAGAGAGCAGGGCGTCCAAAGACGACATGGCCTGGCAGGATAAAACCACAGGCACCAAACTCGGAATGTGGTATGTATATATTAAGCAAGCATTGCTGGCGTTTGGGACGGGCTGTTTATGGGTTGTAGACGGATCGGCAGCATTTCGTTGTATGGCTTATACAGTATTTATAAACTCTTTGATACACAAGTGGGCGGTTATCATTACTTTGAAGTGGAATCTATACACATCACTGGCTTTAAACGTAATCATCTGTTCCAAATACGTCGCGCTGAGGCGTGAGCTGACCATATTAGTATTGTCGGATCAAAGTGCGCTACTTTCCCTGACGGTGAAGAACACTGCTAAATACCTGTCAAGGCCGGAACCTCTGTTCACTTGGCACAGTCAACGAGATCCTCGGCTTCAAGGAAAAGAAGACGGAAATGATGGCATGTGTTGAGAAAAATAACATATCCTGTTCTGCGCCTGCCGCACTTCTATGATTTTCCAAAAGTCTGCCTCCCACGCCGTCAACCTATCCAACTACCGAAATGAAAGTGATACGACCCTGGCAAACCACCCTTTCCAATCTACCTCTCCGCCCTCCCTAGGCATATCTTTGATCGTTCCTGCGTGTTTCCTCGCCGACATGCGGCAGGTATACATGGCTTGCTCTGATCATGGTTGTGTGGGCAGGACCATGGCTCTTGTCGTCACCTGCCCTGGCCCGCCCCCCCACCCTCTCTTCCCATATCGCCGGCACCAGCGCTACACTTCTATGCTAAAGTGGCTGATTTGTGAAAAGTAGGCGTGGACGGCGAGCTCCAGCACCCAGACCTCGCCAAACACCTCGCTGCCGTCGAAGCCCCCTATGACGAGGAGGCGGCTGTCGTGGAGCACGGTGCCGTGGTACCCCCTGCCGCTAGGCGGCAGGCCGTAGACGCGGCGGCGGTCCCACGTCATGGTGACGAGGTTGAGCAACAGGACGTCGTTGGAGTACTCGTTGCCGTCGTGCCCGCCGACGACGAACAGGTAGCTGCCCACGATGGTGGCCGTGTGGGACAGGCGCCGGTGCGTGACGGGGATGGGGCCGGAGCGCCACTGAGAGTTCTCGACGTCGTAGACCCACACGTCGTTGAAGCACTCGCCGCCGTCGGACCCGCCAAAGATGATGAGCTTACCGCCCACCATGTTGGCCGTGTGGTAGCCGCGCGCCTTGGGCCGCAGGTCCCTGCTGCTGCTCGGCGACTTGCCCCCCGTCCCGCTGGCCGGCGACGTCTCCGTCGACGGCCCGCTCACCAGCCTCCACGACATCTTGTTCATGTCGCTCACGTCGAGCCGCCAGATGTCGTTGAGCGCCCGGACGCCGTCGCCGCCGCCGAAAACGTAGATGCCATTCTTGTACAGGCAGGCCGTGTGGGCGCGCCGCTTGCTCGGCACGCGGTCGCCGACGATGCGCGGCTTGCTCCAACGGAAGTTGACCGTGTCGAGCACGTGCACGTCATTGTAGTAGGCCGGGCCGTCGCCGCCGCCGAATATCACGAGCTTCTTGCCGACCGCGGTGCACGTCATGGCGCGTAGCGGCACAGGTATGTCGCCGACCACGTGTGGGATGCTCCAGTGGAACGAGTCAGCGTCCAGAACGTACAGCTGGTTGAAGCATGCGCGCGAGTCGCAGCCGCCAAACACGAAGACGTTGGAGCCCACGAGCGTTGTCGTGTGCGCCCGCAGTGCCGTGTGCCCGGTTCCGCTGATTGGTGCGCGACTCCAGTACATTCCTGAAGCGGGCGCCGGCGGCACGTCCGGGGCCGTGCTAGGGTCTATTAGGGGCGGGAAGTCGGTGCGGGTCGCCGTGGGCGCGGCTTGGTGGTGGCGGCTGCGACCACTGGAGCTCCCGCGGGTGGTGCCGTCCCTGCGGACGCTGGAGGCGGCCGACGCCATGCCAGAGGACGTAGAGGGCGCCGTCCCTGAGGGCCCGGCCGTCGAGGTCGTGACCGATCCCGGGCCGCCGGGCTTGGAGGCGATAGCCGAGGTGGACCGCAGACCTGGTGTCCTCCGGCTCGCGGCCGAGACTATGTGCTCCTTTTCAAGGGCCGGGGCATCGTGGCGGTCGCGGGAGGGCGCCGAGGTGGCGGGTGAGTGGTCACTACTGCCGTTGAGCCCGCCGTTGGATCTGTGCGGATGCAGGAGGGAACGGGACGAGGTCGGGGTGGCGGTTGCGGTCGAGGGGGTGGTGACGGGCAGCAGCGTCGTTTTGCCCGTCGATGCCGACGAGGGCGGCACGCTCGAGGGATGTGACGGGGAGATGGACTGGTTGGATGCGGGCTGGGACTGTGAGCGCTGGCGGAGTGACAGTTCAGATGGCTTCCGCCGCCTGTCGTGGTTCTTCGTTGCGAGGTGGCCAGGGGTATGGGAGCGGGGAATGGGGGGTGCGGTGTCCATGGCATCGACCTCGTCGCCGTCGTCCTCGACCGCCTCTTCTTCTCCCTCTTCTTCCTCCTCCTCGTCGTCCTCTTCGTCTTCGTCTTCTTCGTCGTCGTCGTCGTCGTCTTCGTAAAGGGTCGTTCCGTAGCGTCGATTAGGGTCGACGGGAGAGACGACAGTGGTTATCTGCTGTGACCTGACAACTTTGTGTACGTTGGGCGGAGAGCGGACGGACTGGGCTGGGGCGGATTGGCCATGCCTGCTGGCTTGATCAGCCATTGTGGCTGTCCGGGCATTTCTCCCTGCCGAAAAGGCAGCAGCGAAGACCCCGGACCAGAGACCACTTGTCAGCCGGCTCGGGTTGCCAGACGGAGATGGACGGCAATGCAAGAGGGGTGTGCGCTGGGCCTGACGCGGGCTCTGGGAAGGGCGCTCGCAGCCGTTTCGAAACCACAGGGGCTGGAGGGGCCAAGACGGAAGCGGAAGAGAGAAGCACGGCGAGTGCAGGCGAGTGCAGGCGAACGAGGGGGGGTGTACGCTGCTGTCTGCCGTCGCTTGGAACGGCGGCGGGAGTTGGGGGAGGACAGGCTGGTGGCTGGTTGGCGGTTGGTTGGTTGATGGTGATGGCTGGTGGCGGTGGCGGATGGGTGGTCGAGGTGCAGACGGTAATGGATGGATGTTAGATGGCTGCTGCTGCTGCCATGGGCCAGCTCGTGTTCTGAGATTATGGAGCAAGCACGGCAGTGATGGCGGTGGTTTGTGGTGGTTTGATTGCGCCAAGTGCACGGATCTGGACTACCGTGCCTCAAGTCTCTCCCTCCATGAATGAATGCTCTGGGCCGTGTCTGTCTGCTGTGTCCGCTGTGCCGTGTCAGGCTCGACGCCCCGCAGGCACACACATCCAAGCGGGCCCTTGCATGGCCCCGTGCTGCTTGAAGCCCCTTGAATCCGGAAGGCGCCCAGCTGCGTCTCCAACTGGACGACCCCGACTTGTAGCCAGAAACGGTGTGGCAGCCCTCCCGACGGCCCAGCCTGGGCGGCCTCGCATTGGCTGGAGATGGCGACCGATCTCATCAGGTCGCCGCCATGGCAGCCAGCCCCTGGGACGGACCACGCACCCACGGTGCCACGGAAGCTTGTCTGCCAGTTGCCACACCGCACACCGTCCCCAATGCCCTGCTCTTTTGCCCTCCCAATTGCCGATTGCCGTGGTGCGAGGGTCCCAGACGGGCATCGAGCCAGTCGGCGCGGTCCCAGCTACTCGCTACGCTATCCGGGCCTAGCGGCTCCTTGCCACGCCGGCAAACATTGAGACGCCACCAACCGTGCGTCTTGTAGTCCGCCCTCGAACTGCCCGCCTGAAAATTAGTCGAACCAGGCGCCACTGGCTTCCTCTCTTTTTGACCGTGGCTGCTGATCGGCTCGGCCCAGCACTGATCAGCCTAACATGGCCCTCGGCCGATTCCGTTGCCCCCACGATAGAGACAAAAGTCAAATCCCATGTGTGCGGCGCCTGACAGACAAGTGGCGTTGGCGGGCGGACAGGCCGATACGGTCGAGACAAGGCTCCAGCCACGGCTGTAGCTCGATGAATTACCAATAAAATATATCGTCCATAAACGCACTGCGGACAGCCAGACAGTGTCTTACTCACAGTGGAATCGTGATCTTGATAATTGCAGCAATAGGTAGAGCAGACTGCCGTCCTGTATCATGTATAGGCCAGCCTCTGCGCAGATTATCGCTTCGAACCGATTCTTGAAATTGACTATGCAGCCGAGAACTTGCGCACGTAACTAATGTGCCACAACCATTCACAGCAACCGCTGAAAGCATACTAGACCTAAGAATAGGAGAAAGGATGGGAGCACACGATGAGATTGACAGTTGGATAACGTCAGACGCATACATGCAGGGGGATTGAGAGATTGGATGGAAATCATGAACGTGTTTCTTACTCTAGCCTCACACCGAACTTCGCTCTCATAAGATCTAACTGTAGATCCGACAGACAGCAACAGGCTTGTCAGTGGACATGAGCTCTGGCTATTCAGCCAATGGATGTTGCTATAATCTTATATAGCCGCGCCTGGGAATACTGGTGTCAAATTGAAATGCGTATCCCAAGTTAGATTCATAGTCGAAATACTGCCGAAGAGACCTTGTGGGATGGAGGCTCTAGAGTTGGGATGCCCGCTGATAACTCGAAAGAGTGGGGCTAGCTGGCTGTTTTCCGCGCCGACGCAGCCTACGAGTCGAAATTTTCCAGCATCAAAACGACATTGACACCAACTTCACCACCGGGCACTTGCAGCCTCAATACTGGCTTACGACCTGAACCAAAAAAAGAAAAAAAAAAAGGTATCAGGCTCATGAGCGCCCAAGAAAGCTGCACACAAATAAATCGCCTCGCCTGAGTAACCAGCATAATGGATCCAGATGGGGTAGACGCCACAGCAGCACTAGGCCTAGCCGCTGATCAGAAACGACGACATGTGTCTAATGGCGACTCACCGGATGCTAAGAGGGCCAAGGTCAGTGTTGATGGCGCAAATGGACAAGACCCCCAAGCGCCCGCTGCCAGCGGAGATGTCCCTGTTGATGCCGCCACCGAGCCGTCTGAGAGGGTCAAGGGCCTGGCTCCCATCAAGGCCGAGTGAGTGGCAACGACCCAGCATACTGAGATTCTAGCTTTGCGAGAGCGCAACTGCTAACCCAACGTTCCAGATACCTGATTGAC
The DNA here is from genome assembly GCF_000145635.1 of Gaeumannomyces tritici R3-111a-1. Lineage (NCBI taxonomy): Eukaryota > Fungi > Ascomycota > Sordariomycetes > Magnaporthales > Magnaporthaceae > Gaeumannomyces > Gaeumannomyces tritici. The sequence goes on along the minus strand of NW_008804549.1, from coordinate 3,379,845 downwards.
GTGGTCCCGAGTGACCACCGCAATGTGCCGGATGATGATGCCGCTGAGGGCAGGACACCCACCGACGCTCCAGTCAAGGTCGGCAGGAAAGGCAAAAAGGGCCAAAACCAGGCCCGCGACTTTGGTCGCTCCAACGACAACTTCCGCCTCTGCCAGAGCCGCATGACATCGGACGAGTTCTCGCCCAAGCCATGTAACTTTGGTGACCGCTGCAATCTCTCACACGACCTCCGCAGGTATCTCGCTGAGGGCCGTAGAGCCGATCTCGACACCTTTGGAGGCAAATGTCCCATCTTCGAGGCACACGGCTGGTGTAACGCCGGCTGGAAGTGCCGCTTCGTCAAGAGTCACATGAATGAAGTTGAGCGGGAGGACGGGAAGAAAGAGCTTGTCCTTGTGCGTGATGCGTCTCGCGAGCAACAGAACGACACCGAGTCGTTTGGTGTTGTCAACGTGGTGGCTGCCGAGCACAAGCATAAAATGTCACGCAACAAGCTCGATCTCAAAAAGTCGATCGAGTACGTCGCGTGGTTGGATAAGCACAGCAAGCTTATCAAAGATCTTCACAACGCCCGGACAGAGGAGAGGAAGAAGGACTCGGAACTCAGTGAACTCAGGGCACAGTACACCGAGCCCCCCCTTAGGCCATCTGAAAAGCGCAGAGTCTACTTCGGTCGCGAGACGCCAGTCCTCGCCCCGCTGACAACGCAGGGCAACCTTCCGTTCCGCCGCCTCTGTGTCGAGTTGGGAGCTCAGGGTACATACTCGGAGATGGCCATGGCGATGCCTCTTGTCCAGGGGAAGCAGGGAGAGTGGGCACTCATGAAAGCCCACGAGTCCGAGACGAAGCCGCCTCGTTTCACCCCGAGGCCAGAGGACCCCGTCGTCAAGGTTTACGACAACTCGAGAGACCTCAAGTTTGGCGCCCAGATATCGGCAAGCTCGCACACAGTGGCTGCCAAAGCAGCCGAGTGTCTCTCGACCTTCCTCCCCCATCTGCGCCTGATCGATCTCAACTGCGGCTGTCCCATCGACCTCGTGTACAAGTCTGGAGCCGGCTCGGGGCTGCTCGAGCAGCCCAACAAGATCGAGCGCATAGTGCGCGCCATGAACACAGTCTCGGGTGAGGTTCCCATCACGGCCAAGCTCAGGATTGGCGTCAAGGAGGGCTTCGCGACGGCCAAGAAGAACATCGAGCGTCTCGCGTTCGGCGCGCCCGACTTTCGCGCCGAGATGGGCGCACCGGGCTGCGCAGCAATCACTCTCCACGGACGCACTCGCCAGCAGCGGTACAAGAAGCCGGCAGACTGGAGCTACATTGCCGAGTGCGCGGCACTGGTGCAGTCCTACCGTGAGGCGGGCGACGCCCTGGCCGACACGGCGAGCGCCCCGGACCCGAACACCATGGCAGGCGGGTCGGACCGCATGTATTTCCTGGGCAATGGCGACTGCTTCTCGCATATCGACTACTTCAAGGCCGTGGACGAGGCGGGAGTAGACACGGTCATGGTGGCCCGCGGTGCCCTCATCAAGCCGTGGATCTTTGAGGAGATCGAGAAGGGCCAGTACCTGGACAAGAGCTCCAGCGAGCGGCTCAGATACGTGGAGCGCTTCTGCCGGTACGGAATGGAGGCGTGGGGGGCCGACGAGATGGGCATCGGCACGACGAGGCGGTTCCTGCTCGAGTATCTCAGCTTCGCTCATCGCTATGTGCCCATCGGCCTACTGGAGCACTTGCCGCCGCAGATCAACGACCGGCCGCCGGCCTATCGTGGCCGGGATGACCTGGAGACGCTCATGATCAGCGACAACTACAAGGACTGGATCAAGATCAGGTATGTCTGTCTAGCATTTCGATTCGCTACTGCGGGCCCTGCGCGTGCCTTCCGCTAACCATGACAAAAAAAACCCCCATCACAGTGAGATGTTCCTTGGCCCGGCTCATGAGGACTTCAAGTTCCAACCCAAGCACAAGTCCAACTCGTATGATATGGAGGCTGAGGGCTGAACATGCCTGTCTGGAGGGCAAGGTGTACCTACGTACACGCGACACGTGCTAATGCTGTCATGACTGCAACCTGGGTCGCCTATTTGGTATTCTGAAGGGATCGTGATAGCACAAGGACACCGTGAAAGTACACACCCAAAACGGGGACCTGGATAAGGGCGCATTGTTGAAGCTATTAGAGCCACATTGTTGCTCCTCACTTCGATGCTGGCTTGGCGTTGGCGTCGCAGAGATCCGGAAAACCTGTTTGATGATTAGATGTAATTTTAAGGTCTTGATGTATAACGAATTGGTTGTTACTCAGTCCCAAGTGCAGACGCCCATGCTGCCTGCAGTCGCGTTTCAAGAGGCAAGGCCAAACTCAGCTTAGCCACGGCGTCGTGATGGTTTGCACGTGCCACAGTCCCATCAGCCACATGCAAACACACAGGAGAGGGACCGACACTGGATCACCCCACTTCACCCAAGCCACAAATTGATGACGTTGTTGATCCACCCTTTTCAGGCATTGGGAGCTGTGACGTTCGTGGCCAGCTCAGCTCTGCCAGCCTTCCATTCCACCAACCTGTCCGACCTGCCCGAAGCACAGCAGACCTTCTTCAAGGACACATGCGCCTCTCCCGAACCGCAGGCTTCTTCCAACTACAAAACCACGCCTGCTCGTTGCTCTCACTTCTTGATTGTAGCAAGTCACGATCAAGACCCTTAGCCTGAAAACTCGTTCCTGCGGTTTCTTGTTCCCCTCCTTCGCATCCTCGAAACGTGCCGACGACCTACATTCACACCCAGAAACGACGACAAGCAACACCAAGGACCCCCGCCGGCCAGACCTATCGCCAACTCTATTTATTGATACGGCCTCTGGCACCAAACAGCCGCCAAAATGACTCTCTACTACACCCTGGTCCGTGGTAATCTTTCCTCCTCGTTTGGCCCCGCGCTGCTCGATAGACATCGGTGCTCTGCAAAATCGCGGTGTGCCAAAATAAAAATAAAAAGCTTCAAATCCCAACAGCTGCATTCTCTCTGGTATACAATAGAAAACTTCGACTGACATCAATGGACTTTTGTTTTTAGGTCTTCGTTCTGCTCATGACAGAGATGGCTGTCTTCATGATGCTTATCCTCCCAGTTCCATTCACCATCCGCCGCAAGATGTTCAAGTACGTGTTTCTACAACCACTTCTCCCATATAGGATAGACATCGCCTTACTGACGTTGTGACCTCACAAACAGCTTCATCTCGGAGAATCCGCTGGTGGCCAAGGTCCAATATGCAATGAAAATCACATTCATATTCATATTAATCCTATTCATTGACAGCGTCAACCGCGTCTATCGAGTCCAACTCGAATTAGCGGCCGCCACGGATAACAGCAAGAACACGTGCGTCAACCCAAATAGTGCCGCATCTTCAACACCTAAACATCCAGCTAACATTTTCCCTCCTGCAGTGCCACCATCATGGGCCACGAGCGCCTCGAGGTGCAGGCGCGCAAGTTCTACTCGCAGCGCAACATGTACCTTTGCGGCTTTACCCTCTTTCTGTCGCTCATCCTTAACCGGACCTACTCCATGATCCTTGAAGTCCTCCGTCTGGAGGAGAAGGTTAAGCAATACGAGGGTACCGACAACAATAAGAAGGCTGGCAAGGACTCTGCCAAGCTTGCCGAGGCTGGAAACCCGGGTGAGATCGCGCGTCTGAAGGAGGAGATCAAGCGCAAGGATGCCAACATCACGGCTCTCAAGGAGCAGGCTAAGGGCCTGCACCGCGAGTACGACTCTCTCGGCGAGAAGTTTACCGTCGAAGACGGCTCCAACAAGAAGCAGAGGTAGAGGACATGGGATCATCGGTCATATCACTGTCGCTGCTCTTCCACGTCAATTGTCCTTGCCATGAGCCGTTCCTGCTGGCCACCCGACAGATACTTGATCCGTTTGCCGCATGTGGCAGAAGGGGGACGGGGGTTTGAGCGTCGACTTTCCGCCTGAGCGGCTGGAATCTTAAACCCCGGATGGAAGCAGTGGGAAGGACGTTGTTTCTGCGTGTGTCGGACGCATGATTGTCACGATTCACTCCGCAATGATAAGGGCACCGCAGTTACGATCCTGGCCACCGGGGCTGGAGATATGACATCAGAGGGGCTTCTCCATATGCACAAAATGCTGTTTAGGTCTACGACGATGGGGGACTTGTTGATTAGGACTATTCCCGTTTGTCATTATGATGCTGGTTTCCTTATTCCCTCAAGGCTGTGTATTGGTGTTTGGTAGTTTTCATCGTGGCTCATATTGTTGCTAGTGCCAAACGATTCGATAACGAGTTCCCTCGAGCACAAGTGATTTATTGAGGCTCAAGGCTGCCGTTTTCCCCTCTTGGCTCAGTCTGTCCTGATACTTAGTACTAGTATCTTGGTAATAATCACGTTCATCGCCAGCGATCATTGAGTAAAATCGCCTTTCTACTGCACATCTGTATCTAAGTAGGCGATTGTCGCTGTCGCTTCTGCCAAGGTATCAGGCCGGAAAGGCCTTCAGTAACTACATCCCTCGGTTGACAGTCCGTATCCGTATCGCATATCCACAGGCTCGGAGGGAGATATCAGAGAGGGGGCAAGACGGGTGTACGTGGAATGGTCCAAGAGAACATCAAACTTCAGGTCGAGGAAAGCACTATCCGGGAGTGGTCCAAAGGGAGGGGGATTAAAAGTACAATAAGCGGGGAAGGTGGGAAAGCAGCTTGATCGGGCATTAATATATATCGACGGGCGGGGCGTGAGAGGGCGTGGTAGATGATGAGGGAAAGCCATTGCCGACATGACATTTGTTAGTCCCCCCAATGCGACCGGGCTGGTCTCGCGACGCTCATGTCGAGGCCGCCTCGCAGCAGTCAGCCCAGGTATGTGGGTCCAAGCGAGCCCTTTCGGCTCTGCTGTACCAGGGAGACCGGCGCAGGCAAATTGTGAGACTGGTGTGCAACGGAGGCCCCTCAGGCGCGCTTCCCCCGCTTTGACCGTCGCAAGCCCGCAGGCTCCTCGGCCAGGGCTGACAGGGTGGCGGGCGCGGCGTCGGCGCCGGCGTCGCCGGCGTCATCCAGACGAGGGCTCTGCTGCTTACGTTTCCTCTCGTCGCTCGACATCCTCCGCACCGCGGCCGGCCGGCCGGCAGCGATCCTCTTTCGGACCAGCTCGGGCAGGGCGCCGATGACGTCCCCGGCGCCCGCCGCTGCGGCGGCGGCGGCGGCGGCGGCGAACGGGGCGACCTCCTCGTGCTTCATCAGCACAAAGGCGACGCGCTCAACCTCGACGGCCCTGACCCCCAGCCGGGCCGCGAGGAGCCTCATAGCGCGCTCGAGGCTCTGGTACTCCCTGATGTTGTACTTGATGGAGCTCTTGCGGCCGCCGCAGCAGAGCCACCAGTAGGCCTCGTCGGCGAAGAAGACGACCTTGTCGGGATCGTGGACGGCGAGCAGGAGCGAGGCCGTGGCCGGGCCTATGCCCCTGAGCTTGGACAGGGCCTCTACCGCCTGGGTGGCGTCCTTGTTCTTGGCGTAGGCTTCCAATGCCTCCTTGACCATCTTCTCTGCCGTCGACGGGTCGTTTTGGGAAACCAGCTTCATCAAAGTTGGTCTGAATTTCCCGTGACGGCTGTTGAGAAAGGTGGTTAGATGTCTCTCCACGTGACAAATGATCTCAGAAGAGGTCAGCTGCTCACAGCTTCCAGTCAACGAGGACCTTGATGTCGTCAAGCTCCATCTGCTTCCATGTCTTGCCGGGAGCAAATAGCTTGGGGGCGGCCACGTAGCGGAAATCATCCAGCTCAGCCAGGGTTTTTTGTCCATGTTTGGCTGCAGGTACGTAAACGGAAAGCGGGTTAGGTTAGTTAGCGACCCTCGGGCACCTGCCAGCCCGCACTTGTGACTTGGGAGTGGAAGAGGTACATACCACCCTTGGTATCGGATATGGCCTGTATCAGTGCAGGGTACCTGCCAAGCGCTTCTTGGAACTCCTGGGATGTGATGCTGTCAGGCGTAGGAAGCGCCTGGACCGGGCTGGCCATGCTGGCTCGCGGTTTCTGGCGAGACTGTCGGGGAGAAGACAGGGTGTGGAAGAGCGTACAGCGAGCTTGTATCTGTCGGCGGCGGGCGTTGAAGCAAGCAGAAGTGAGCAATCGCAGGTATGGACCAGGCATGTATCTGCGGACTGGTTGTGGAGGCAATGCTGCCGGTGCTAAGTTACGAGCTTCGGGCTTCGGGTTTTGGTGGTTGGAGTACTGCTCATAGGCGGAGGGATTGGTCCGGCCGTTATGTTGTCATCCAGATTGGTCACAGGGTTATGACAGCCTTGGACCACGAGAGCATGCAAAAGCGCTCCGCTTTGGGCAAGCGGGAGGTTAGTTTAGAAACCAAGTCAAAGTTTGAATTGCGGCGACCCGTGACCTTGTTTGATGGAGGCAATGGTGATGGAGGGCGGCGGCTTGGGACGTGATACTGGGTAGAAGAAGGGACAGACACGCCCAAGAATGAATCACGGAAGCAGCGATGGATGGTGAGATTGGTGCCTGGGCTGTGGGCCGGACCCCCACGGCCGTATGTAGTCGCATATGCGCAGCATGTTGGCAGACCCAAGGCATGTCGGTGAGGTTCTATTTCTTCAAATCCCCATCGGATATGCTAAGTGACGACATTTGGCAGGGTCAGTGCCTGCGTTCTGTCCGGGTTGGCGATTTACGTTGCTATGACGAGCCCCTAGCGAGCCCATGAGCTTACTCTCCGTTGGGCGGCGAGCTCTCCCTCGCTGCCTGGACGCACTCGGGTGCCTGGCTCTGCAGCACAGGTACTGTAGTAGGCTGGATTTGGGGAAACGGCAGCCATCCATTCTCCATGGGAACGGGCCGCTAGGCCATCAAACAACGGACGCTTGCTGTCTCGTGGTTGTGCGTCTTGCTTGGTTGGGCGTTGGGCTTTGGGCTATGTCTATTGGTCATCACATGGGAATCGCGCTCCAGCTCTGTGTTGCATCTCGCGGGCGGCAGGCAGCTGTGGCGCCAGTCACGCACTGCCTCACAGCCAGCTCCACCCAGTAACAAGGGGGAACAGGGGGTTTGAAACTAGAGATCGCAGGGGTTTTGGTAACTTGCGGGGATGTCACGAGACTTCGAGAATTTCTCATCCTACAAAAGCTTTTCTCGATTTCTCTCCAACTTCAACAGTGGCAGTGACTTTATGCCAGCACGTGACCCCCCTTTCGCCACCCCTGTGATCTCCAGTTTTAACCCCCCCTGTTGCTGGGTGGGTTTTTATCGCGCCCGCGTGTCAGGCGTGGCCCCACTAGACAAAAAAAGCAAAGACTCGGGTCTCGACGACCCCTGCACTCAGCCCGGGCCGCCTCAGGCCAGGTGGGCTGCCTCCTGCAAATAAAATATTGGTGACAGATCGTCAGGCCCGAGTTTGCGCTAGGCGAACTCTCCCCGCCATTTGATCTCACGCCCACTCACAGACTGAACGAACGAAGCACCTTTCCGCGCACGAAATCGCAGACCTAGCCACCAGTCACTTCAACCGAACTAGCACGCTTGACTATCATCGCTCAAGATGGGAAACGTACGCCGACCGCCCTTTGTCCGACGCCAACTCCGATGCCCGTCTCACTAACTTCGGTTCTGCTCGCAGGGAAACCGAGCACAGCAGAAGCGCGACCGCAACGCCAAGGACCAGAAGGGCGTTCAAAAGTCCCAGCTCAAAGTCGTATGTAAAGCACCTCGTGCCGTCGACGCTAGCCAAAACACCTCGCTGACAACATGGCTTCGTTGTGAACAGAATGAGCAGGCAAAGAACATCCAGTGCGAGGTTTGCAAGGCCACCTTCTTGACCACCACTCGGGAACCTCAGTACGTACCTGCCAGTAACCAAGCCGGTCCTTGTGCCCTTCACGCATATGCTGACAAACGGAACCTTCCATAGGCTCCTCCTTCACTCGGACAACAAGCACAGCAAGACTGTGGCCGAGTGTTTCCCGACCTACGGCAAATAAGCAAGCAGCGCCACGAAGTCTCGACGACAACGATTTATGCCATTCATGCATCCTGGAGCGATTAGAGGCGGCGACAGGGGCAGTCATCTGGAGCATTTTGAGAGCGCATCTGGCTCTTCCCAGATCCGGAGTTTAACTGATATTCTTCACCTTTGTTTGGTCCCCCGTCGAATCGAGGCAGGCTCGGCCGAACTGGCCGGAACGCCCGCCCGCCCGCCAAAAGCCGCGACGGACGTTGACGTGGAACCAGGTCCATGTTAGTCAACGCCCATGGAACACACAGGGACAGGCTGCGCGAGGCTGACTTGTAGATCCGAGGATAAGGGAAAAATACAACTGGTGCTACGATACAACAAGTGCTCTTGTCCCACTTGGCCTTACGATGTGCTGTCCTATCACGTCCAGTCTAGTGCTCAGTGCCTGAACGGCATCTTGCCGCAACTAGGGAATGCGCTGAGGGTGGTGAACGAGACCCCCTCCCGATCGTGGAAGCGGGCGGGCCTGGGCTCAATGCGCCTCAACAGTCTGACCCGCGTTCCCGCTGGCGGTTCTGAGAGCTTCTGCTCCAGGCGCTGTGCTGGTAGAAGCTCCGTGATTCTTGCTCAACCGCTGCTCCTCCCGAATGCTCGCCAGGATCTCGGGGTACCACCTCTCTCCGACGTCAGGGTGGCTCTTGACGCGGTTCCTCAGAGTCGCCTCGCCCAGTGTGCGCGCGGCGCCGCCGGTCCGGAACGTGAACTCAGCGTCGTCGAGGCGGCCGGCGCCGTTCTCGGCCAGCACGCGGGCCCGCTGGGCGCGCACTTCGTCGGGGACCTTGCCGACCCCGACCGTCTCGAGCTCCTCGAACTCGGTGTCGAGCCGGACGCCCTGGAAGAAGGGGATGGAGTAGCGGGGGCCCTGGCCGGCGGGCGGCGACAGCACCCGGTGCGTCGTGGACGCGCACACGCCGCCCGTCAGCGCCTCGAGCCCCTGCCCGATAGCCACGACCAGCGTCCCAGGCATGGGCGGGCAGTCGACCCACTCGCCGCGCAGGTTCTGCACCTGCAGGCCCCGGTGCGGCGAAGCCTGCAGCAGGTAGCTCGTGTACATGCTGTCCTTGTGCGGGCCGACCCCCTGGCGGGGCGAGCCGTCGCCGTCGCCGTCGCCGCCGAGCTCGCCTGCGTCCGGGTACTTGACGACCTTGAGCTTGTGCTGCTGGTCCGCCGCGGCGCGCTCAAAGTAGCGGTCGAAGGCGGCCGCGGGCAGGCCGATGGCCTCGGCGACGAGCGACGTGAAGCGCATCGACACGGCGCCCATGCGCGCCATGTATTCGGCAAAGGCCGGCCGGAAGCGCGGCAGCAGCTTCGGCGACGGCCACTGGTTGGGCGCCAGCAGGTTGTAGTAGGCCGGCTGGCCCGCCGTCGGCACCGCGTGCTCGGTCGACATGTCGATCTGCTCCCGGTGGTCGACCGCCCCGGCCGTGATCTCGGCCGAGAGCCGCGAGTAGCCCAGGAACGAGGGCGCGTTCTTCATCTCGATCTTGAGTCTGTGGTGTGTTTTATGGTTAGGTTAGGTCAGGTGAGGTGAGGTGGGAACTATAGATAGATAGGTAGGCAAACCCCCCTCTAACGAGGAGATGTTTCAAGTGCGTCCATACTTTTCCTCCATGGGAATGTCGAAAAAGGCCTTGCCCTCCTTGATCACCTCGGCGAACAGCTCGTCCGGGATCCCGACGTTCTCGAGGTACAGGAACCCCACCTCCATCAGCGCGGCGCGGAGTTCCGACAGGAACGCTGGCTTGGTCTCGGCGCTGTCTGCCTGGCTCAGGTCCAGGACCGGGATCGATGTAAATGACATTGTAATTGTCCGATCGTTGGTGTCCCCCTTTGTATCTCTTTGATAGCTCGGGAACGCCGCGGCGAATTACTCTTTGTGATTCTTTTTTTTTTTTTTTTTTTTTTTTTGCCGAGGTAAACGGAAGATGGGGCTGCTTATTCACGGTATAACGGTGACATACAGCAACGGACGGGCTCCTAATATGCGAGAACCACAGCCATGACACTCCCGAGAGGCGGACGTGATACCGATGCAGTCTTTCTTGTGCTCAAAGGGGGGTTCCAAAGGCTTATGAACCGACTATCCGAGGTATCTTGAACAAAAACAAGGAAAAAGACAAGCAAGTGCGAGACGGCACAAAAACATCAGGCCAGAACAGATTCGTCATAGCAAGACCCCAAAACACCCCGTTTTTTCAGACATTGCGCAATCGTTCCGACGCCCAATGCAATGCAGTATTTTTTTGCTCGTTGCCCCACACTTTGACAAACACCCCCCTCCCTTTGATGCTCCCAAGGCAACGCCACTCATGTTGCCGCCGCGATCGGAAGCTAATCCTGCGACGCCGGTCACCCGACACGAGGCTTGGCTGCCTCGGTATAGCATTCCCGACGATATCCCGACACAATGCCCATCCAGCCACAGCATCCGCGATCAACATCATACAGTTAAACCAGGCCGTCAAGCAGCCGGGCTGGCCAGCGGCTTGCCAGATATGAGCCCCGCGACCTGGTAGAAGAGGTCCTCGATCGGCGGCAGCGCAAACGCCGGCGCCGCGTCAAAGATGTACGACAGCTTCTCCGGCGCGATGATGGCGCCGTAAGAGTCCAGATCCTCATCCTCTGCGTCCTCGTCCATCGCATCGCCTCCGACGCCGAGTAGCAAGCCGTTGGCCTGGTCGTCGTCGTCGTCGTCGTCGTTCTGGTCAAGAGCCATCATGTCTGCGTCGTCGCCTTCCGCGGACGTCTTGTCCAGGCGCAAGTCCGACAGAGGCAGCGCCAGTGGATTGGTGGTAGTACCTTGGATGATGGCTGAGACCTGCGCAGCCGAGTCGATAGCCACGAAGCTGGAAGATCCAGGGACGGGGAGGAGGGAGATGACGAGGTGATGCATGGATTGGATCAGCAGCGGTTGGTCAGAGTTGGGCGAAAACACGGCCAACTCAGACTTGACGCTGCCGTCGGATTTCGGTGCCGCGTTTGCGTCTGTGAACACAGGGACAGATATGGCAAAGGTGTGAGAGGTCTCATCGACGGCGAGCTGTGCTAGCTGTAGGGCTGTAGGAGACGAAGAGGGGGCCTCGAAGGACAGGCCGTATCGCACCCTGTCCTCGACCACGTCGTAGACCACCAGGTTCTCGCCAGCCAGGATGATGACGGAGGCGCCCAGAACCCGCAAGCTGCGCACCTCGCCGTCTATGAGCTGGTGGAGTCGCGTTCGAATCTCGCCCGAGGACGCGTCAATGATGTAGAGCACCAGATCTTCGGCCAAACCATACGCGACAAAGAGCGTGGAACCATCGCTAGAAAACGCCAGAGCCCCTGTGGGCCGGGCAGATGCAGGGGCCGGGCCCAGAGACTCTCCATCCATCTCGATCCTCGAGCTCGACGCCAGAGGGATGGCCTGAACACATGACCAGCCTTCTGCGACTTGGGCAGCATTCGCGTCGCTGCCTACGGCCAGGGCCGCTTTCGAGGCGGCAGGGGTCATGCTAGACTTCTGGATGTGAGGCGCCCAGAGTCGCACGCAGCCGTCTGCCCCGACGGTGCCGAAGAGGGTCGACTTGGGGCTCGACGCAAGATCTAGGATGGACTCGGGCCGCACTGCTGTGGAGTGGGCCTCGTCTATCCTCGACACTAGATCTAGCTGCTGGTCGCCGACCTTCCAGAACTTCAGGTGCACCTCCTTCCTCTCGGAACAGAGGAGCTCAGCCGCGTGTGCATCCTCAACAAGGCCCTCCACGTCCCGTGCGGGGGGCTGCCACTCGTCGATGGAAGCAAGCCAGTCACCGCCACGCGAGAACGAGATGTGAGATACCCAGGGCTCCGTGACCGGAAATCCCTTGGGGGTAATGTTGGCCTCAGTGGGGTTGGTGCGGGCCAGGGGCTGCTTGGCGAGGCTCTGGAACGAAGAGATATCGAAGGTCTGGATTAGGGAGGCTGAGGGGATCGCCCCGGTCGCGCTGGCCATCTGGCCGTTGCCGACGCAGAGATATAGGCGCGAAGTCGCGACCGGGTGCGCGGCGGCGGTAAGGGGGCGTGATATCTCGTCGACTGGAGTCCAAACTCGGTTCACCGCAGTGTCCTTCCACCGGCTCTGGCCCAGAACTAGAGACTGGACTCCTGAGACATAAGCCGTAGGCTTCATCTCTGACGTAGACAGAATCATTGCCGAGTTATCGTCGAGAGTGAGAGCATACGACGACCCCTGCGGTGAAACCACGATGCTTTCTATGACACCAGAAAGATGCGGCAGGAGCTCCGTCTTGCCGGTGTCTACCTGCCACAAAACCAGCGTGTTCTCGGTGCCACCAGACACGAAGTACTCGCCTGAGATGTCAAGCCAGAGTTAGTTCAGTACAGATAATGACCAAGTCTGCAGGGAGAGCTTGCTGGGAGTAGGAATTTGCTCACCGTCGACAGACCATTTTACGCTGTGCACGGCTCGAGGATGCCAGTGGTACTTTCGGGGCTGCAGCCTTTCCCTGGAGCCATTTCCGACGCCGGCCAGAGCAGCCAAGATGTTGCCGTAAACATATATGGCACCGCGGGCGCAGCCTATTACGACATCAAGGACCGGCAAGCCGACTGCGCCCGAGTTGTGCTTTGTCTTCTTGCCCGATGCACGCCTGGCAGCCACCCTGGCATCCAGAGCGCAGACAACATCCGGTGCCTCGAAAGAGTAGAGTTCGCAGCCAAGATTGGCAATGGCCCATGCGCCCTGCTTCTTGCCGCCGTCCTTTAGGGATGCAATGACAATACCGCTCTCGGCACAACCGAGCACAACACTGCCCTCGACAGCGGTTCTGAGAACCTGCAGCCCACCAGACAGACGGCCAAGACTCCGAGGGGAAGGCTTGACATCCGAACCAACCGCGTATGCCACCAGCTCATATGCAGACCTGGAAGTTGGCTCACAGGTCACCAACAGCTCCTTGCCTCCCACCTTCGCAGCTACAAAGGTGGAGATTTGGCCACCAGTAGCTACAGGAGTCTGACAGACACCTGTTGTCCAGTCGACCTTCCATATATTTTGTCTCGAGTCGGCGACCCAAACAACGGTCGTATCGATTAGGGATGCCACCGTCGCGGCGATGTGCGGGGTTTGTGTGGATTCGGTATTGTCCTGTGGGAGCTGGATCCGGCGGACCAGGAGCGAGTCTTGAGTGGAGTAGACTTGGATGGAGGACTTGTAGGTGATAATGATGTGTCTGTAGATGAGCAGGTAAGCAGCTGCTCGGAACTCAAGGGTCTGCCGCCCTAGCCCAGCCCAGGCTGGTGCTCTGGCATCTCGTCAGGCCCATGACATACTTTTCGTCACTGCTGAAGATCGGGTCTACATCCGCATGGACCCGGCCGCCCATGGTCTCAGCAATCCTCCACGTCGCTTCTGAGGAATGGGCGAGCGCAGTCTCCTCAGCATTTCCATCGTCGTCGTCGTCGTCGTCGGCGCGCACCACGGTGATGGCCCTGCTCTGGCTGCGACTCGGGGGCCCGGCGAGCTCGACAGCAGGTTCATTCTGCTCTGGAACGGTGGCACCGGACTTTGACTTTGACCGGTGGCGCTTGGAGATTTTCTGGCCGCCGTTCTCCTGCCTATCCCGCTTCCGCTTCTTGGCGGCAATCTGCTGCCGCGACGGCATCGCGTGCTGTTCGTCGGCCGAGCTCATAGCTAGACCAGGCGTGGCGGGCGACGGGCAGGTGCCAGTTTCGAGATGTTCGGTCGACCGTGATCGAGGAGGCGTGTCGTGCGACGCTGCGCAATGGTTCAATGGCAGACACTTGCTTGCTCAACTGGCAGCATCGAAATCGTCGGCGCCGCACCGCAGACCACAGGGTCAAGAAATTTTTGGAAGGGACCCGACAGAATGGAGCGCCGATAAGCGCGATAAGATACTGATAAGCTCAAAGGGTGGGGTCGGCAGATCGTTGAGCCAAACCGCCAGAAAATAATTCTTTCAACGGAAGGCGCGCCGGTCGCGTCAGAATCGCATTTAATTCCGCCAAATCCGGATCCGGCGACAGCGAGACAGCGAAGGACACGCAGAACCGAAGAAGACGCAGGCTGCAGCCAACCAGGAAACACGCACACGACCTCATTTCATCGCGCTGCAGGCAGGTCATAGCCAAAATGATCATCCCGGTCCGCTGCTTCTCCTGCGGCAAGGCAAGTCTCACGGTCCTGGGAGCGTCAACTTGCGGAACAACAAGCCATCGGTCACTAACATGGGCACGGCGAGCAGGTCACTGGCGATCTGTGGGAGCGCTATCTGAAGCTTCTCGACGAGGGCATCGACGATGGGTCGGTTTTCCAAATGTGACGGCGTCGGCTTCCTGTTGGCGCAAGTTGTGCTAACTCGCGATGCACCCATCAATGCTTACAGCCCGGCAATGGACGCACTTGGTCTGCAGCGGTACTGCTGCCGCCGCATGGTCATGACGCACGTCGACCTCATCGAGAAGCTGCTCAAGTATGGATACCTCAGTCCCATCACTTCGGGGATACGGGTTTCGGCCGGCCACACAGGGTTGGTTGCGGTGAAGCTTGCGTTGCGAATACTAACCAGGCGGGCGTGACACTCAGGTACTCGACCGAGGGACGACAGGAGAAGAAGATCAACCTTGCGCATACTTAGTGATGGACACACCACTCATTCTCGGACGCACACAGCTTTACGACACCAGGGAATCCGACTGATTCCCGAAAGCCAGCACCGGTGTTGTTCGCCACCTCTTTCCTCTTTCTCTCTCTATATCCCTTGGCAACCAGCGAAGACATCCGGCGCGGCGTTTTTAGGAGTGGGTAATTGGTTACACAAAATGACGATAAACATACATGTGCACATTCTCGCAGAATCTGAAGAATCAGTTTGCTCAATAGAGTATCAGCCACACTTTCTGAGAGGAATGGACAGTGTTTTTTTTGTTTTTTTTGGCGTTGGCGTTGGCCGA
The DNA here is from genome assembly GCF_000145635.1 of Gaeumannomyces tritici R3-111a-1. Classification (NCBI taxonomy): domain Eukaryota; kingdom Fungi; phylum Ascomycota; class Sordariomycetes; order Magnaporthales; family Magnaporthaceae; genus Gaeumannomyces; species Gaeumannomyces tritici. The sequence goes on along the minus strand of NW_008804549.1, from coordinate 3,364,819 downwards.
GGACATGGTGTCCCCACTGCCGCCAAGGCGTGATCTGCGTGTTGTTTGTCATGCATCTCCCTACCTGTTGACGTGGATTCCACAGCGGGCTGTTGGTATGGATGTTGTCAAAATCCGGCTGCCTATCGCGCCTGCCAGGAAAATACAGCCGCGCTGCAGCCTCCAAGGATTCGTTGGCTTGGCGCTTTGGACATGTCGACTACGCACGTATAGATATGATCATGTGAGCGGGGTGGGCGGGCGGTTTTGATGAATGCCTAAACTGCGCTTGGGACGCGAGTCCTCGTTGCGGCCTTTGACTTTTACGGCCCGGCCGGGTTTACTGGCACCTGACCGCTGACCCCCTTCGACGGTACGGCAATAAAGCTGGCCAACGGCTCTGGTGCCTGGGGCTAGCACAAAGGTGGGATAGATAGCGTCGAGGCGGAGGAAGAAAAATGCTCCGTCGCAAGTGCGGTGTGCAAACGTTGAAGGTGGTGCGCTAGTACTGTTAATATCTCACATTATGGTCTAGGGCAGAGCGGGTCTGGCCCGAAGGTTGGGCGATCATCCTCTGTTGGGCTGCCACGTCGGGAGATGGGTCGGAATATCATCCATATCGTGGACCATGGACGGGCGACCAGAACATGATCGGCGATACAATAGGGGCGCTTGCCATCTGGACGAAGCTGCTCGCTACCGACACCCCGGGCTCAGACTATGGATAGCGGTGAGGCTGCCAACCCGAACAGGGAAGAAAGAAAGCAGCGTGCAGGGCCCAGATCGATTGCATGGCGCGTTGGCGCACCTTGTTGGTTCCACGGCTCATTCATTGGACCTGCTCTTGTCTTGCGGGTGCGTGGTGGTGGTGGTGGAGGATGACAAGGACTCCGCGTCCGGAATCGCGGCTAACCGCTAGTCTCTTTCCCAAAGCGGAGAGGGGCCGCCCGGGGGATCAAGCGCCGGGATTCTCTGGCGCGCCCCAACAGCAAGACTGGAGCCAGGAGCTGCACGTTGCGCTACATTAGACGCAGTCGGTGCAGACACAAGCAGGGAAGCCGTTGGATGGGTTTAGCGACGACAGCGAGCTCCTCTATCGGCAAGGATCTACGGCCCATGATAAAAAGAAAAAAGGAGGGCACGGACACGTATACGCTCCATCTGGGAGGGTGGGCAAGGTGATAAAGGGCTGGGAGTCAGCCAGTTGGGGCTAACGAGGAGGCGAGAAGGATGCTATCGAGCCCCTCCCTGTTCTCGAGCTTCGGTTCTAGTTGCGATAGAGAATCACTCTCCCTCACTGTCCTGCCACTTCTCTGGACTTGACGTGCGGGGAACCGGGCAAGGATCAACAAGAGCAGGGACAGGACGATCAGGCCCGCAGGCCCGACCAGGCTGCCCAGGGCTGAGCATCGTGGCCCAGGTTGGGCCTGACCGGCTCCAGCGTCTGAAGGAGACAGCGAGATTGAGCGGACGATAACGTAAGGGCAAACTTGGAGGAACGAGAGGCTGAATCCGTCGTTTCGTGGTGGTGGTGTTGAGGCGCTCTTGGGAGGCATCGCGTGACACAAACACAGCCGAGCTAGCGAGGCCGAAGCCGTAAGGAAAGCGAGGGGGGCGGTACAGGGGGACGGACAGGCGTCCGGTAGATCACAACAGGGCGGCGCCGTGGGCGCCTGTTGGGTTGGGCTCCCCTCCCCCCCAGTGGGAGGCAGTTCAGTGTCTGGCGCGGCCCCGTGGTCCGTGGGTCACGTTGGGGAGAGGGGACCATACCATGCCATGTTAGCGAAGCCACGGCGACCCAGAGCGCCGGTAACGCATTCGTGGCCAGCCACCCTGGAGCTGGCTGGCACGTCTGCCCAAGTCGGTACTTGGGTGCCAATCCTGTGGGGGGCTAGCTTTCCAGCTGAAGGTTGTGTGGATGTGACGAAGGATGTGATTAGCCTGCGTGGGAGCCACGGATCCTCCATCTCGATGTGCTGTTCTACTTGCCCGCCATCCAGCACTTTGGTTCGGTTCGGCCCCCCTCTTCATTGCCTTTGGACAAATCAGACAGACACCGGATTTTTCTTTCCCGGTTCATCACGACAACAGCTTCTGGGCATTTTCCCGAGGCCCCAGGGCTCAAGGCGGGGGCAGGATGACAGGGTGGCAGGGGTGTCTTTTCTGAGAGATTGCGTCCTTGCGCCGCCTCTCTTGGCCGCTTCCCTGCCTGACTCCCTGCCCTTCCCCCTGTTGGTGCCGTTTGTCTGTTCGCTTGATCAACCTTTTGTCGATTCCCGGGCTCTTTCTGGAACGATAAAGGAAATTGCTGACTGTGATCTACGGCAAAGTGCGCAGAGCGCTAAACAGCTGCAGGGATTTAGCCCCAACCGAGCTCGACGGCTCTTGCAGCAAGCAGCAAACCGCAGGGCAGAGTCAGTACGGTCTGACAGACAGCGACGGGTCTTCCAGGTCGATTCGATGCGTCGATGCAAGCTCGTGCCAAGCGAAGCAGTCAGACTGGGACGGAGCGGGGCCAACAGTTTGGCCTGCAGCGCGAGGGACTTCCTAACTGGCACGCCGCGTACTGTTGATTTGTGTCTATATCTGCACTGGTTATGTTCTGAGCTTGTAGCTTACCTGCATGATGGGGCCAGTGAAGGAGCGTGTTTGTGGAGGGAGGGTGTCGCTGTTCCCGAGCGGGTGTGTGGGTGTGTGTGATGACGGGCGGCTGGAATGAGTGCGCGGGCGGGACCGCTTTGGGATGGATGCTCAACTCCTGTTTGCCAACTTGCAAAGGACGGGATGTATGGTTTTTTACCCAGGTAGGGAAGCACTCACTCAGCCTGCCCGCCTGTCACCATCACCAAGGCATGCCTGATCTCACAAGCCACAAGGCGTTCAACAAGGATTTGGATTTTTGTTGTGGAGTGTGGAGTCAAATGGGCTAACACGACGCGATCAGCCTCAAACAAAACACCAAACACCAAACCACGAAAAGAAAAAAAAAACACCAAAAGCAACAACAGCGGCCTGCTTCCCGGCCCTTGCGGCCATGCGGCGGCGCCCCGACAGGACGGGAAAGTGACAAACCGCTAGCGCCATCACGCTCCTCAAGCGCCGATTGGTCTGCCACGGCGTTGTGCGGCACCGGACAAGGGTCTCGTAGCCGGCGCTCCTGGTTGGATGGTTCGAGGCCGATGCCCCCCCTCCCAGGACGCAGGTTAAGCGCCGACGCTTGTTGCGCTCCATGCAGGCCATCAGTAGGCGGTCCCCTCCACCAGCGGGCCAACGGCGCCTTGTGACTGGCCGCCGCCGTCGCCAGGGTGGCTCCGCCCAGGTGGATGTTGCAGGACGCACGAGTTGCTGCACAGTGATGGACACCTAGGTGGGAGTGGGTGAGTGGCTGCCTGTCTGTCCATGGCATCTCCCGGGCGAGCCCTCTCCCTTCACGCACGCACGTTCGTCCATGAACGAGTTGAGGGTCCTGTGCTGTGCTCTAGTGGGGCCCCTAAGCTGACCTCTTGCAAGCCAGACGCACGATTCGACTGCCTGCAGCAGCTTCCAGAGCGCAGCTCGATGCCGGCTCTGAGTGGAGCAGGCGGACAGACGAACGAACAGACAGAAGGACAGGCAGACAGACAGACTCACAGACAGCTTCGTTGCCGTCCTGAAGCTCCCCCGTCGACTGCCACACTGCCTTCATCCTTCCCGAACGGCGGCCTTTTTGCGCGGCCGTCTTTTTCTCTTGGCAGCCGCCGCTAGTTTCAAGCTCGAGCTCCCCCAGACGGATTCTCGGTCAATATTCGCAAGCCCTGTAACACAAAGCATGTTGACGCCTCCCACCTCCCGCCTGCTTGTTTGGTGCTTGAGCTTCTCTTGGTCGAGGGTTGCAACAAGACTCGGACATGCTTGATTTGGACGCAGGGCAGAGTCCAAGCCGTGCCAGGCGCACACCACACACACCACACACAAAGGCTCGCGCATTGCGGGTACCTTGGGTTGCCCTGCGCGTACCGAGTGCTCAGCAGGGGCTGGTGTCCATCATCCGCTTTCCCCGCCGTCGGCTGTAGCTCCAAATATCCATGCACCGCGCCAGCAAAAAGCGTGCCCACCCACAGGGCAGCGTCACTCAAATAGCACGCACCACCTCCTAGGCATAGGTACCCGCAGCCCCTTCGGACCAACAGCATCCCAGCTGGCCCTATACCTACCTACCGCTGCGGCGCGCCTCATAACCCATTGCCCTAGCGCCCCGCCATTTGACTCTCTCCCTGCCTGGCTCTTCGCCGCTGCGACTTTCTCTCCCAATCTTCAATCTTGCTCACCCATCATCAGCCGTGGAGGAGAATCTCGAGAGCCAAAACGTCAACCTGCCGTGCGACAAACAGCCATCATCGCGTGATATCGCGTGATCCCTGGCCGAATCTGCTGAGTACCAAAAACCGTCTTCTCAGTCGCGCCCAAACCGGTCGCACAGCCAGGATCCCTGTGTTGGAGCAGCGGCTGCTCGACCTATCTCAACCCACCGGCAAGGGCGGCTGCTTAGCCGACGCGCGCATTGCTTGATATCTTTTTTTGTTCTGCTGCCACCTTCTGCTAGTCATTGCCTTGTCATCGTCTAGACAGCTAGCTGGCCAAGATCTTGCCCATCTCCATCTGCCCACTCACTCGCACAATAAAGTCTGTTCGAATCGCGTCGTCTCACTCATCCTTCCGCCCGCCTCGCCGACCGTCCCCGAGGCCTCGACCAAGGACAGCTCGCGCTTCAGCGCCCTGCAGTCCCCTCCTGGACGCGCACCGGCCGTGGTGTCTCGCGTAGACCTGTACCACGGACGGAAATCGGAACCGTCTGCTGCGCACCCTCCACCTCGGACTCGCTGGCTTCCTGGGCTGGGCGGCTTAGCCATGGCTCTCGCTGCCCCGTTGGCATCGACTGGAAGCATCATCTCGGCGTACTCGCCCCACACAGACATGTCTGTCGAATCGCCCAACTCGCCCGCCGTGGCGAATCGCAAGAGCTTGCCGATGTGAGTAAAAACACGTGCCAGCCCTTGTAGGGTAGCTGTTGGATGCCCAGAAGGACGGAGAGAAACTCATCATTCCCTCCCCGCCCCCTGAATCCCAACATCGCACCCTTCCTGCAAATTGCCTGCTTGTTCCTGACAGCGATTGCCCCTGTCCGCCAGTTCATCGCCCGAGTCTACTAGCTCTTCACAAGGACTCCATCCTCACACATTTGCGAGGCCGCAGTCCTTCGGCCATCATCTTATGAGTCCCATAAGCGACATTGTCGGGCCCTCGCCCGTCACGTCCAACGGCACTGAAACAACCGAGATCGAAGACGAGGAATCAATGGAGGCTGGCTTTTCTGGTGCTACCAGTCAGCACCCCCAGGTACGGGTCCTGTCCTGTTCCAACTGGTCGTCACTGAGCTACTCATTCGAATGACAGACACTAATACACGCATAGCTCATGATGCTCAGGACTAACATTCCGGACCAGCTCCGGAGCTCCCTCAACGAGGAAGCCGTCTCAGTCATACACGCACCACAGTCTTTTCAATCTTGGGTTCGCCATCCCCCCTTTTCTTGATTTCTATAATTACCAAAGCCCCATGCTCCCGTCATCTGCGACAGCCTTCGCTGACGTGCTGAAAGACGTCCACTGACCAGGCGAATCCCGCTCAACAGCCCGATAAGCCGGCCGACATAGTGAGCCCTCCACCAAGCGAGCACTCTGTCAAGGTCAGTGGGACTGTTTACGTGTCAAAAATTGGTGGATGACCATGTCATGCAGAGGTTCTAACAAGACGATGGCGACAGTCCAAATCCCCAACCCTCTCTCCACCACCAATTTCGACAAATGTCAAGCCCGTGCAATACTCTCTTGAGTCGGCGACGCCTCAGGCCCAGAACCTCCAGGATGTCATCAACGACCACGCGAGGTTACGATCGAGCAGCGCCAGCAGCCTAGAATGTAAGACGGCGCTCACTCTGATTGTCCATCGGCGAGCGAAGAACCGTAGTGTTGACCTTGTTGGCTAGTGATTCCCGAGAACTTTCAGGGTGAATCCGACGCGGAGCTGTACCACAACGAGGATCAGTACAGCCCAGCAATGGAGGAAGATAATGAGATCCAGGCGCTCAAAACGGCCCTGGAGGAATGCTGGACCCTCTGCAACACCCTCGCGAACCTGAGCTCAATCCACCGGGAGCGCGTTTTCAACAGCTCGTGTACGCCCGACGCCCATGAGAAAGCATGGAAGAGCTGCTGGAAGCTATGTCAGCGCTTGTACCTCAGTCGAGACGACATGATGGAGACTCACCACGGCCGGACAAACTTGGATCTATGCCGCGATTTCTGCCAGTCTCTGTTTGACGTCCGCACACGCAAGGACGACACTGCCGACTCCATCCTCCGGGTCAGCTTTGAACTCAACAACCAGTAAGCATTTGTGCATCCATTCCGCCTGCATATTTTATGGCATCATCTTTAACCAAGTCTCTGTGCAACAGCCTTTACAGCGCCCAGGACAGTCGGAATCTCCCCGAGGCCTTCAGGGAAAGGACGCTCGATTTTTACATCACCCTGTGTCACCGCCTGATGAAGCAGCGGAGCGAGCTCGCCGAAGAAACCGACTCTCTTCTTCGAGCATGCTGGTCGCTCGCCGAAATGCTCTTTAGCCTGCGTCAGAGTCGAAGGGACTCCAAGACGCCCGACGAGGAGCTGCTAGGCTCGGCCGTGCAGGCATGCTGGGAGCTTTGCGATATCTTCCGAGAGGGCTGGACACAGATCAGGCCAGACCGCGGGACTCCTCGACCGAGCCAGATGACCTTCTCCCCCCATAGCGGCGTTGCATCCGACGCACGGTCCAACACGGGCAGTCGGGCATCGATTCACTCGAAGCGCGAGAGCCTGCGGAGTGTTCCTGAAGAGAGATCGCGGAAGCACAAGGCACCAGTGCCCGAGACTCCCGTGACCGAGTTTGAGGACACGCCGATATCCCCCGAGAGTTCCAGCCCACAGATGCCCAACATTCTTGTCCTGGGCACAGGCGGGTCCGATGCGGGCAGGTCTGGCAGCCACGGGCCTCGCTGGTCCAGTAGCGCATCGAACCTATCCGGGTACACGCAGAGCAGCACCAAGACGAGCAGCACTGCGACGGCTGGGACGGCGACGGCCGAGGACGTCAACATCATGCGCATCAAAGCCCTGATCGTCAAGGCAGCCATGAACCTCGGCTTCAGCCGGGATGCTGCCGTGGTGGATGGACTCGGGGGCGCCACGTCGCTGCAGGCGTTTGTTAAGAGTCTGCCTCCAGGATCTTTCGGAAGCCTCCCCTCGCACGCGACGGTTCTGCAAAACTACAAGAATTTGGTGCTTGCGGACCCCGTGTTCCGGGCGTCGGCGAGCCTCCCTGCGAGGGGCAAACGGCTCAACGCATCTGATATCGGCAGGAGTGTGGGCTGGATGATGCACCGGTCGACGCACTATGGGTTCCTCAGGGACTTGTTCAAGATCGTTTTTGGGTTCCCGCTCGAAGACTCGGAGATGCGCAAGGGCAGCGTTGTCATTGTCATCTGAAAGCCCGGCAGGTCCATCACCTAGCCTCATCATGAAAGGGAACAGGGGCAGCCACCTGCTGCGCTTTCCCGCACTTCCATGACAAGTGCTCGCCTCACGATGTCACACCCGACTCAAGGAGCGGCACGATGGAGAATTCAAAATCAACAGCCGTTTCGGCCCAACCATCAGCCTCTCGACAAAACCACCCGAGGCAGCGTCTCCAGGCCAGCTATTAATACCAAGATCTCTTTGCAAAGCTCCCCACTCCGAGTCCCACGCCCTCGCCTCCACGCCTCTATATCACCATCCCCCACACTCCGCCCTACCACACTTCATTTTACGCTTTGCATAATGACCTACGGGCGATTGAAAACCCAGTCGGCGCATCATGTCAACGGTGCGGAAACACACGCCCATGTTTCTCTTCTTTTCGACCGGCGTTCAAGATCACCTTCGATACCCTACTCGCTACCGATTGCACGATTTACTTCCAGCCCCCTCTCTCTTGATCTCGGCGTCTACAAGGAGTTGAACTATTCATCACGGTAGTACTTACGTTCCATTCCAATCTATGTGTTCAAGACCGGCGGTGTGCTCCTGTTAAAACTCTGGGTGTATTTACTTCCCACAACTTTTCTGTTGCCTTTCACGGAGCCTATTTTCAAATCAGAATTTTTACGACCCTATCAACTTTCTGCCACTATTCCCTTACATAATAAATATGAAGCAATAAACATTTTAACATTGTAAGCCGGCGTAGTCGATGCGATGGAAGCAAGCACATGATGTTTTAAAATGAGCCAAAAAGGAACGAGGGTAAAAAGTATGTATCCGGAGCTTGAACCGGATTGCTGGAGACCTTATAATGCTGCTCACTACCAGGGTCGAACTGGCGACCTTCGCATTATTAGTACGACGCTCTAACCAACTGAGCTAAGCGAGCTGGGATGCTCTTGGATGAACGAGACGGAGAAAGCCAAGCATTACATACCAGAGTGTGGGTCCTTTCCTCTTTGGGATATCTCCTCCTCTCAAGACCACAGCAGCATGAACAAATATCAACTCAATATTGTTAGGTCCGTTTGAAACAGGGCAAATAAATGCATTTTATTTATTATTTTCAAGTGCAATGTATCTTCCCCGATTGTAGGTGGTTAATGGGTTAAACGGAGAATTAAGATAGGAATGATAGCCAAATCGCCAGCTTCCAGGAAATGAACCAACAAAGAGCTGGACCAGAACACTCGTGATTGCAATTTTAGGACCGCATTCGAAGATTTGTAACTGAAACTAGTGTCTCCCCGTCTGCTTGCTGAAGACGGGTCAATGACCACCTTTGGTGGGAGAGCGTGGAATTCTGCAAACGGCACGCCCATTGTGGCCGACACATGCAACCCATGAGCTGGCAAACGGTCAGACAAAGAAGACAAAAACAAGGCTACAGCTGCCAAATTGGCTGATGCAAACGAGAATGCAGAAGATATGAGCTCCCTGCTTCGCTCATCTAGCCGGCGGCTTCAATCGCCCCCCGCCAACACCACCACCCCTTTTGGTTTCAGCCTCCCGTCTTGTATTCATCGATACCGACTTGCCTAGATACCTACCTACCTGCCTACCTAGAAACCCAGATACCACCCCAGGCAATACAGAAAAAGACAGCCCGCCATGCCGAAGCAGCGCCGTGACCAAACGCCGCCATCGCCTCCCAGCTTCACGGACGGCGACGAGGTCGGCGGCGGCGGCGGCGGAGACCCCACCGACCTGAACGACGCCCGCACCCCCTTCGCCCTCTTCGTCCGCGAGCTGGCCGTCAGGGCCTCCCAGCGCCTGGACGGCTATGGGGCCGCCGCCGCCGCCGCCGACATGGGTGCGTACACGCGCGTCTACCACGAGCTCGTGTGCGAGTGGCGGCACAGGGGCCTGTGGAACGACCGCTGGGGCGCCGTCCCGGGCCATCTGTGGCGGGGCAAAGAACTGCGCGGTTTCCTCTCCATGGGTACTGATCGTCATCCCCCGTTGGGGCTGGATTCGGACCCGGTCATCGAGGGGCTCGACGAGTTTGTTTCTAGAACCGCACGTGTCGTTACGGCGGCATGGCTGGGCAACAACGGCCGCGATGGCGGCGGTGGCGGGGACGGCGCCGGAGCCACCCGGACCGACGACCACGACCACGACGACGAGCTCAGCCCGCCGCCGCCGCCACCACCACCCGGCCCTAACAATCCCCGCACGCGGCCGGCCGGCGCCGCCGCGCCGCCCATCGCCATCGTCACGCTGCCGCCGTACGACCCGGCGGCGGCCAAGGCGCGCGAGCGGTCCGTCGGCGGCACCGTGACGCTGAGCGTGGGGCGGCTGGACGTGGACGGCGCGCTCGAGTCGCCCTTCAGCTACCTGCGCGACGGCCACGGCGTCGCTGCCGTCAGGCGCCGCCGGGGCGAGCAGTTGCGCAGGCTGCAGCACCTGGGCGCCGCCCCGAGGGAAGAGGATAACGCGGCAGGGGGCAGCAGCAGCAGCAGCAGCAGCAGGGCCGAGGTGCAGCAGGGCATCAAGCGGGAGCTCGACGACGACGACGAGGCTGCAGACGCTGGAGAGGCCGCCGCCCGTGGGCCGAAGCGGCAGGCCACCGAGCGCGGTCGGGGAGACGGTGGCCGCGACGGAGACGCTAAAGAGGAGCAAGTGAGCCCGGCAGAGTGGTAGGGTGTTCTTGAGGAGGTGGATGGTTTGTCGATATCGTTTTTTGCTGGCTTCATGTCCGGAGTGGTATAACGCATCCTACTCGTTTCATTATCTGCATACCCCTTAGACGGGCTCTCTGTTCTGCATTGTTTCTGTACATGCTATGGGTTGCTTGTTCCGCATTATAATCCTAGTCCTGTTGCTCCTCAGTTTTCTTGCACGATACGTCCCATCTCTCGTGTTTGGTTATAAAAGTGACCAACAGCCATCAAAAAACCATAGCTAGCTTAGTATCAGCTTACAACGAGTCCAACGGGTCTTCACTCCTGTTGCACGCCCTGATACATCCAGCGAGCCGGATCAAAGATGACCTCGAAGCTCACGCGATTGAAAGTGCCAATGGCGCAGCTCAGGTCGTGGTGGCCCTCGAGCCCAAACAAGCCGCTCGACTGGTCCGCGTCCGTCTCCTCGTGCAGGTCCCAGCTGCCGGCGAGGGCGCCGTTGTGCGTAAAGAACACCTCGGCGCCGAGGCGCTCGCTGTCGGGCAGGGCCGTGAAGGTGATGCCGACGCCGTAGCGGTCGCCGCGCCTAAAGGGTTCGGCGAAGGAGCGGCCGCCGCCGAGGTCGCTGGTGTAGCGGTGGCCGTCGTCGCCGTGCACGGCGACGCTGCCGCGGTGCCAGCCGGGGAGGCGGAAGGGCGGGTAGGGCAGGGCCGCGAAGCCGATGGAGAGCGACGCCTCCTCGGGCCGGCTGTCGGGCAGCACCTGCACCTCGTAGTAGACAGTGCGCGCGCGGCGGCCCACCTCCTTGCCGCCCGACGACGAGTAGGCGAAGAGGCGAGGCGAGTGCTCGCGCGCGCAGTAGAGCGGCGGGTAGGCGCAGACGGTGGTGTCGGAGCACCGCTCGTGCGCCGTGCGCACGCGCCAGACGCCCGGCGCCGCCCAGACGACGTCGCCGTTGAAGCCCTGCGGCCTCATCAGGCGCGGGTTGTGCGCGGCCAGGGCGGCGCGCCCGTCCGGGTCCTGGTTCAGGTCGACGGGCGGGCAGAGCGGGTGTTGGGCGCACCAGGCCTCGCCCGCCTCCATCTCTTCCTCGGTCGCGTTGTTGGCCGGCGACCGCTCCCAGCTCGAGAACACGTCGGGCGGCGGCGGGAAGAGGGACGTGTCGGGCACCACGGCCTGCCAGTTGTGCTGCGGCGGTGGTGGCTGTTGCTGTTGCTGCTGTTGCTGCTGCTGCTGCTGCTGGGCCGGCGGCGGGCCGGGCGGGGGTGCCGTGTAGTCGGCGTGGCCCGGGGGGCGGAGCGTGGTAGTTGGTAGGATCCATGGCAGCCGCGCTCGACGATGCTAACCAAGGCGGGCCAGTCGGCGGCTGACAGTGCTTGGTTGGGGCTCCTGGTTTCGTCTCGGGCATGGACGAGAAGGTCTGCTGCTGGGCTGGGAGGGCAGCGGGTCTAGGCGCGACAGCCGAGGGGTCACGCGCCGGCTTGTCTCCAAAGCACATGATGATGCTTGGCTGACGCTTATACCTCGCAGATGTAGCTCCTGTCGTTTGCCCGAACCAATCACGGCTAGTTGGAGAGGCTGGTGTTTCCTCAGGCTGGGAAAATGACTTGAGAAATGGAACTGAACCCGGCAAACGTCAAGTCTCCAATGCGTTTGCGGTTTTGTCTGTCCCTTGCCTCCCGGATTGAGGCTGATCTGGCGGCAAAGAGGGTACCATCAAGGACCCGCCCCAAACCGAATTCGAATCTCCCTCTAGCGAGATTGGGTTTTGGCCACTGCACTGCACTGCCTCCGCATGTGCTTGGTGTTTTCGCACTGGTGATAAACGCTGTGAGATGTGACATTTCGACGAGGTAAGCTTATCCCGCTTAACCTTGCACATTTCCCATGTGGGTTCCCAGCCAACCATGGTGTCGTTTCTTGGCGTGCAAATACAACCTCCAAGCTGCCCACCAGGACACCCCTGCCACAGCGGCCAGGGGCAAACTTCCAACAGCTTCCACACGGCGGCTGCACAAACAGCGACTGGTGGTTTCACAAAAGACATGTCATAGATACCGCTCTCATCGGCAGGCCCCAAGAACGTGCACCAGTATATGGGAATTTGAGGGACTGGCAGCTCCTGGTATTCCCCAAGCACTAGCGTATGCCCTCATGGCCTGAACCCATCAGGACTGCGAGGGGGCTGTCCAAGAGGGGATCCCATCATGGGCAAATGTTCCTCAGGTATACTAGCCGTCTCATCATCTCGCCCTGCCTGCGCCCACTTCTTCTCCAGGCACTCGCTGGCTCTGGCCAACTTGCTGCCGAGAGATAAGGCTTCTAGACAGTTGATATCTGCCAGTGTATCCCTAAACGGACCCAGTAGCCAGATGCTCCTGGAAATAGCACTGGCGATCTTCAAGCCACAGTATTTTCACAAGCTCCTGCTCTGTTGGGCACGCACGTCATACTACCCCACCAAGTTAGCAGGACTAGCACTAAGCGCACAAACAAGATACTGTAACATCGCTGTGAAGCGTCGTGTTGTACTCTACTCCGGGCTGGCAAACATGGGTGGGCAAGTTCTGGGACACCTACTATCACCATTCTCACTCCATTCGCGTTTTCATACATCACTACGTCTCCTACAGCACTCTACCATGCTGGCTCGGCCACATATTCGTCGGGGTAGTATCCTGAGGCAGCCTCTCTCTCTCTCTCTCGGCCAGTTCGAATCTAGGTCTGTATCCTAACCGAAGGCAGTGTCTGCTTGTTACCACGGGAGACAGTTTTCACTTGGGAAGCACTGCCTTTGCTCACATAAGAAGTGTAGTTAAGTAACGCTGATCAAGATAAACTAGCCATACCATTGTAACCCATCGAAACTCCCTCGATAAAACCGGCAAAAACAAAACATCGAAAGTCGAGATCCATCAAGAACGCCAACAGAAAACCATGCCAAACAACCCAAATCCATCAAAAGAAAACCTGCAAAAACCAGCGCACCATGAACTCCCAGAACACTACACTAACAAACACACCACCTCCTCTTCTCTTATCCACGCCCGTGGATATTTCCCATCATCATATGGCCACTGTAGGTTGGATCAACCTCCATGATGGCCCTCCTGATCATGCCTACAACCGACGCGTCGTCCTTGAAGGTGACGGAGCCATCAGCGCCATGGGTGTGCCTGTAATCCCTGGGGATCAGGCAGATGGCGCCGTCGCAGTCAGGCATCTCTGGCAGCAGCGCCTGAGGCACGCTGGCGCCTACAAGCTGTGGCAGCTGGCTGGCGCTACCAAGACTCGGGTCAGTGACGCCAAACGCCTCCAGCGTCGGCATGGCGCCAGTGGGAGAAGGTGCAGAGATGAACTGCCCCAAGAGCTCCAGGTTTTGCTCCTCGACGCCCAGAGCAAAACCCATGTCGGGGGTCGAGTAGGACAGACCCAGGCTCAGGTCTGAAGTCGTGGTGGGCAGACCCAGATCCCAACCAGCGAGGCCCATGCCGAACCCAAAGAGGTCGTCATCCAGGGCCATGCCCTGGGATGGGACCTCCACAGGCGCTGGCGGAGGAGGAGCTGGAGCCTCGATGAGCGCTGGTGGTGGCGGAGGAGGAGGAGGAGGAGGAGCAGCTGGGGTCTGTGGGGCAGTCCTCGTCTGCCGTCTTCTCCTGCTCCCACCAATCACCCTGGGCATCCCAGGCTGGAGAAGAGGAGCGCTGGAGTGGTGGAGACGAATTAGAATCCTGAAGAAAAGGTATAGAAAACAAAAACAAAAAAGAGACAAGATGTGATGGAAAGAATGACTTACCCATACTTGGGATCCTTGCCGATCATGCTCCGGAGGTACCTGAACTGTGGTATCCCGAAGACCACATCTGGGAACCTCGCAGCAAATGCCTGGATGACAGGCTCCATCTTGGCCTCGTGCAGAAGCAACTGCTCTGTGTAATAGTGCTTCTGCTCCTCTGTGTAGCGAGGATGAGGGCTGTAGACGTAGCTGGGCCTGGAGATCAAGCATGATGTGTTAGTGGAGGAGCAAAGGGTGGGAGGTAAAAGGAAAGAAGCAAGAAGTGATGGAAGAATGAGAAGCACAAAGTGTGAAAAAGGAAATGGGAAAGTGAAGTAGATGTGTACACCATGAATAGAATGATACAAAAGGAAGAAAGATGATATCAAAACACTGAAGGACAAAGAGAAGGAGGTGGTGTAGGTTGAATGAAAAGTGGAAAACGTGACATTCGCCTGATAGTGGAGGGGTGCATAGTTACACTGTTGTGAAATACAATGAAAGGAAGCCAAAAAGAAGGATGATAAAAAGCAGGAGGATGAGAAGGAAGGTGATGAAAAGAAGAAGAGGAAGGGGAAGCTGGAGAAGCAGGATGGTAAGAAGAGGAAGGGGGCATGTTCATACATTGTGGATGGTTGTCGTTGAGAACTTGTTGAAGTGATCTCAAGGGTCACAAGAGAGGAGATGTCAAGGAGGGTGCCGAGACAGGTGGGTGTGGAAGCTGTCGTTGTGTATCGAGGAGGCAGGCCAGAGGAGTGTCGAGGAGGAGTGTCGAGGGAGGAGTCTCGAGAGAGGAGTGTGTCGAGAAAGGATGGGTCTTGGTGGTTCGCGCAGCCGATCTGCTTGGTGTGCCAGACTGTCAGCAGTGGCACTGGAAGGCCTCTCACCCAGTACGCCAGGATTGGAGAGGTTAGGTGTGGGATAGGCAGATGGGTGGGGATGCAACCTGTGATGGACACAGTCTCGACCTGTCGGGGTCTTGCTCAGGAGCTGAGTCGGAAGGAGGGTGGCCGAGAGGGAGAAGGAGAAGAGCTGCTTGGAAAGCTCAATGGGTGGAGGCGCGCCTTGAAAGGAAGGCGGCTTGGACAGCGAGGGCAGGTTCGCTAGGTGCGAGTCTTGGTGAATATGGCGGCCAAAGAGAGGCGTCTGGAAGGAAGCGACTAGAGGGAGGCGTAGAGAGGGACGTCCAGAGAGAGGCGTCAAGACAAAATAAGAGGGCAGAGAGAGGCGTCAAGTGAGGATGGCAGCTTGAGCAGGCTCGCTGAGAGTGACTGTCGCTGGAAGGGCGTGCAGCGAGGAGAGCTGGCTGGGCTGATTGGCAAGTCGATTGGGTTTGATGGGTGCTGTTGGAAAAGCGTCAAGAAGGAAGGCTGCTGGGAAGGTTCTCTGGGAGCGGCTGCTGCTGGCTGGAGAGGCGTGATGGGAAGATTTTTGGCTGGAGAGGTGTGAAGAGAAAAGGGCTGGCTGGAGGAGTGGGAAGAGAAGAGGGCTGGCTGGAGAGATGGGAAGAGAAGAGAGCTGGTTGGAGAGATGGGAGGAAAAGAGAGCTGGTTGAGCAGGCGCGTTGGAGCGGCTGTGCTAGAGATACCTACCAGGAGAAGGGATTAGCCTGATGAGCTTGGGAAGGCTGGTCTGGTCTACTGGATGGGCGTGCTTTCTGATAGACAAGCGCTGCCTGGGGTGGTCTCTAGATTCACTGGGTGAGTGGTGATGAGGAAGCATCTAGATATAAGAATGCTGGAGCGGGTTGGTAGGTTTGCTGTGCCTTCTGGGTCTGGCTATGGGGGGAGGAACGTTGAAGGTGTGGCAGATTTGATGGGCCCTGCTGGATAGTGTGCAGAAAGGGGAGGTTGCTGGGGGAAAATATATACCTTCCTTTTTACGTCCCGGCTTCCAGAATGGCAGCTGAGAGAGAGGATGGCGCTGATGAATTAAGTCTGTTCGGTGAATTCAAACAAAGCGGTGCATATCAAACTAGGCTGCTGCCTGGGGAAGGTCCGAAGAGGGCATTCATATTGCCGAGTTGGAGACGAGGAGGAGGGGAGGGAGATGAGGCTGCTGGGGCTGCTGCTGGGTCTGCTCAAACCCTTCAGGCTGATAAAGTTGCTGATTCTGCTGGTGCTGGAGCTGGGACTGCTCTGGTTCTTCAGGCTGGTGAGGTTGCTGGGGCTGCTGCAGCTGGCGAGGCTGCTGGGGCTGCAGGAGCCGGTGAATCACGTCCGGAAAGTGAATTTGGAAAAGCTGCGCTGTTTTTGTGGGCGCCCCAGTTTCTAAAGAAACGTGGCTTGAGTTCTAGAGCCCGTCCGATCAACGAGGAGGAGGCAGGAGCGCGCCCTGAGCTGGCACTCCCGCTGACCTGCCGGGCTGGGGAGACCCCTGCGCGCTCCTCGCCGAGCGTGGTTGATGGCTAACGCCTTTTTTTGGTTTACAGAACCCGCGCAGTTTAAACCCACATTGTCATGTTTCGGTTTTGGTATTTTTATATCGGCCCGGCACCGCGGCGCAGCCCTGCTAGCTTCCAACCCTCCTCGGGAGCTTTGAGCACTTTCCTTTATCAACAAGAGAAGCTGCTTAACCTATTTTTCCTTGGGCCAGACGTGCTGCCAGCTATGCAGAAAGCAACCTGCTGTTTATCAGTACTGACGTGCAACATCTGAAGGGACGCGGGCCTCGTTCGCCAATCACGAAGTCGACAGCAAAGGAGGACATCACACAGCAGCCTCACGGTCATGCAGCATCGGGCCTGCAGCGCGGCCGAATATCAGAAAGCCCCTTTCCGAGAGTGAGTAACATGGACAATCTATTCTCAGGCCACGGATGAGTCTCTCCGAGCCGAAACTGATAATCATAGCAACCGCATCGCGACACACAGACTATCTCGAGGGGGCGACCGATAGAGAGGACAAGAAAGACGAGCGAGCCGCCAGTCCAAGCAGCCGTCACTACAACACCCTATACACCAGGAGCCGGAGCCAGTTGACTCCTCCGAAAGATCCCCCACCAGCACTCGACCTCCTCTGCCACATCCTCCCCGTCTCCCCAGTCATCCTGGCTGGCCACAGCACCCTCATCGATGCACAGCAGGCTGGAGTGACGGGCGACAGATGACATGGCGCTGCGGAATGACGAGATCAGCCCGATGGTTGTGGCATCGCGTCGCGGCACCATGACCAGCACTCTGGCGTCGGCATCTCGGGCCAGATGGTCATCAATCGCGCTGGCGAGCAGGCCGGGATGGTCATCGTCGTAGAGAGGGTCAGCCACGAGGATAATCTAGTTGCCCCAGGAGTGCTGTCAGTCGTCCTGTTGACTAACTAGAGCAAAGCCGAAAAGACAGGATCGAAAGAGATTGTGACTCGAGTTGGCAAGTCCGAGAGCGGCAGCAAGCGCAAGCCGCTGACAGTAGAGCGCGGACGGGATGGGTGGGACAACGGCCGGAAGCAAGATGTCAACGGCACAACAAAAGGCACCCCGAGTCAACGTACCTTGAACTGGCCCTTCTCGCCAAACAGGCCCGGGTCGACTTGGTCTTCGCCACTGCCGCCCCACGTCAGCGCCCCAACGGACAGGTCGCCTCCCAACATCTCAACAACGGCGCGGTTCTGGTCGACGTTGTGCGCCAGGTTGGGCACAATCTCGGGGAGGTCGCTCAGGGCCACCGGGACCTGCCAGATTGCCGCCGCGGCGAGACCGAGCAGGCCGGTGCCGGAGCCAAGCTCGAGGACGGGCACGAGACCGGAGGTGGGGCCGAGAGCGGCGGTGTTGGGGGCCGGGGGAGCCAGAAGATGGGACAGAGGGCCCGCGGCGAACTGGTGCAGCATGCGTGCCAGCGCGTACGACGAGCCCCAGGTTTTGAGCCCGAGAGAGTCGCCCGTCAGGGGAGGCTCGCGGATGGTGAGCTCAAAGACTGGGTAGTCCTTGCTCTCAAACGGCCACCGCCTGGTGATCTCGCCCATGGCTGTTCAAGAGGCGGTCAGCAGGAGCGCGATCAGAAAAGAGCACGTGCAACACGTACCTGCCCTGCCGCACCGCTCCGAGAGGCGGCGTGCGGCCTCGGTCCAGACCAGGTCCTTCTGGTCATCGTCTTCCAGCCAGGCCAGAGGGTTGCTGATGACGCTCGAGAGATATGTCGAGATTTCGTGTCGTAGAAACGCAGCAGTGGTGGCCGCCACCTGCAGTCCCTCTTTGGGGCGTGGCTCGGACAGGGAGGAGGCGCGGCGGCCCTTCTTCTTCTTGGGGTTCCAGGTTGGGGGCTCGACTCGGAGGCTCAAGAGACATTCCATGAGATCTCCGAAGGCAGGCTTCTGCCACATCTGGGGGAAGTCCTCTGGCGAGCGCGGCACGCCTGCGATCGGCGTGGAGGTCATTGTGAAGACCTTTGCGTGTGGGTGTATGAGGGTGATGGAGTGCTGAGAGAGCGAATTGTGTGGGGGATCTGTGGAACCTCTAAGTCTAGGTAGGCAAATCAAGAGGGGAAACTACTCTAGAGAAGATCTCAAAAGGTCTTTTCGGTGGGTTGAGTGGGAGGGTGCTGCCCAAAAGGTTGACAGGCGTCAAGGAAGGCGGAAAGTGAAAGGAAAGCAAACAAACGAGATCTATGGTCTAGGTTTCAGGGTTTATGCTCTATGCTCTATGGTCTATCACTCGAACGGGACAAAACGGTAGACTGACGACGAAGAGACCGTGTGCATGTCCGCCAACACTTGTGAGGACAGAGGTAAAAGGGGGTCACCTGCGGGACAGGTCAAGTCCCGAGATCGCCTGCATGTTGTTGTTGAGCATTTTGGGCAAAGGGATGGACGTCGTTGAAGGGAGGGGCTCGGTGAGAGGGGCTTGTGGATAAGACGGGACCCAGTTGGGGAATTCGGGCCTTTATATTTTTCTCACCGTCTTGTCGTCAAGTCAGGGGAGACCCATCCCCTTTCCCTTTTCGTCAGTCCGCCTCAGCCTCACGCAGCCTCATCTGGGGCGCGCCTTGGTCGTCAGCTGGCTTAGCTAAGCAGACTCCCAGCGCCCCGCCACGCCGTTTTGGGGAAGCCGGCCCAAGCTCCCATTGGACCCACTAATAACGTCAGTGGGGTCCCCTCCACAGGCGGGAACATCAAAACATGACTCCACGGTGATTTTTTTCGTGCCTTCTCTTTTTTTTTCTTCCTTTCTTCCCTCAAGCATCGTCCTCTTCAACGCTGCGTTTCCATGCCTAAACACGGAGAGCGGCCCCTCTGTCCGCTTCGTTGCGGAAACGGGTCCCTCTCAATCCTTTTTCCAGCATGTGAGAAATTCGGAGAAATCTTCACTCTCGGGGAAGCCGCTGTCGTTTTTCCCTTTCCTCTCCGGAGGGGAGGGGGAAAAGGACGGGCGACACCCAACTTCTTCAGCCCGTGACGGCCTGGCGTGAACCTCTTTCCACGTCTGCAATTGGCATCAGAAAAGCAGGAGGCGCGGGTCCCGAGCCAGACGTTCCCTCCTAGCCGCAAGGCGACGTGGGGACGGCGCTCCGGCGACCGTCGGCGTTTTCCTCTGGGAGAGTCGTTGCGAAGATTGTGTCGGGAGACACTGGAGTGCGATACGCGGCGTTACCGACCGGGCTCGGCTCTCCCACTCGTGGGGAGATGCCAGCCCGGGTAACAATTCAATTCCGATTATTCTGTTGAGGACGATGCTTCAACCTCTTTTTTCTCCCAGGTCAGTTTCCCCTCACTCATTCCTTACCCTCCCGCCCACACCTTGTTTTCTCGGCACCTGGGCAAGCCCGGCCGAGAGGGCTCTGACGAGACAAGGTGCTGCGCTAACCATGCATCTTCGCATCCTGACAATGCGCCGGCGTGGCTCCGCGGCGTCTGTAGCGCGCTTGGGGGAGATGTTCAGAACGAACAAGGCTACAGCCCTGCCCATTGCTGTCACATACTCGTCAGAATACATTCACCCACCCAACTTTTACCACGTTGCTCCACCGCTTGAAGATTGCATGACAACCCGCTCGCCAGACCTCTCGCCGCGACCTGGCGCGTGGAGGATGCTGATTTTAGCCATGTTGCTTTTTTGCGGTGGGGAGTTTCTTTCGCCACTATTTTGGGACAGTCGGGACTAGGATGGGTCATGGTCGTCGTAACTACACGTGAGGTGGCAGCATCGAGGCGGCTGTAACCGAAGAGGAGGCCTGATCTACACTACAGTCACGCCTAGTTTTGATAACGACACGGTGGTGACTTAACAAGAGCAATGGTCAGACCAACAGAACCGATTTTCAGGTAGCTCTCTACCTAGGTGGTGAGTAGGTTACCCAGGCACAGACAAAAGATCGCAGACAAACCATTCCAATCCTTGGACAAACGAAACAGAAGGCTAACTCATGGCCAGTATGTATGCTCCAATACCCATATTATCCCTCTCTTTAGTATCATATCACAGCGCAGGCAATTGCGGAAACAATATAAGCAAGAGCACAAGCTTCCTTCCATGACCAAGTGAGAAATGCCCGGCAAACGTCCCCGTGGGCGCGCAGCCCGGATTCGTCATCATATCCGCGACTTCCACCAAAGCGCCAGCCCCAGCATGGCGACGGCGGCACTACCAACCGCGAGCAAGGTCTGCCGGTCAGTTTTGGTTCCTGCTGCCGGCTTCGACCGCAACAAGCTGCCACCAATGGCGCCCTTTTCCTTCATATCCGTCAGCGCCGGGACACCGGATAGGTCAATTTCTCCCTTCTTTGCCGTCGAGGTTTGGTACTCTCTATCGTGATCGATAGGGTCCGCAGGCTGGGCCTTCTCAGAGTGCCTGGGCAAGTCGCGGTACGAAGTTTCCGATGCAGGGGCGGCACTCGTCTTCTCGGCAGATTGAGCCTTCTCGGACTGCTTGGGTAAGTCACGGTACGAAGTTTCCGATGAAGGAGCGGCACTCGTCTCCTCGGCAGATTGCGGCTGCACTGGCGTGGGGGCCTCTGCCAGTGTCCTCTTGGGGCTATCCAACACCACAGCCTCGTCGTCCTCGCTCGAAGGTATTTTGCCAGCCATGGTCGGGCGAGTGACGGGGCTAGGGACCATGACGGGTTGCGGCGAAAGGGGCGGATCCTGGTCGTCATTATCCTCGCCACTCTCGGCGATGGACTGCAGCGACAATACCGAAGACGACATATCAGAGGTGACCGACCCCACGGACTGCCTGGGGACAGACAGGCGCTTTTGCGGCCGAGAAAGGGACGGACTCTCGGCGGGGGAGCCTCCAATAAAGTCCCCGACAAAGTCGTTCGTTTTCCGGCGGGGCACGCCGAGCACGGCCGAGGGCGGGACGCCCTCGAACGCGGTCTCGTCCTCCTCGAGCTCGCCCTCCACCTCGTGAATGAGCTCACTTATCTGCTCCAGACGAGAGGGGAACTGCTCGAGTTCGGGATCTTGGAGCTCCGATACGTCAGGCTCGTGCTCGAACCCGAGGGAGTGGCGCGCCTCGCTAGGCGAGTGCGGCCGGCTGCCCCCTTCGTTCGAGTCCAGGTCGTTCGGCACAAGGCACTCATGAGCAAACAGAGGGACGCGCTCCTGGTTGTCGTCCCAGTCACCTTCCATTTGAGGGCCGTGTTTCTTGGGAAAGGGGTCTAGCCAGCCCGACGCAGTTTCAAAGTCGCCAAAGGCACTTGAAGGGCCTTCTTTGACATCGTCGTCGAGGAGGCGGATTTCCGGGGCCGGCTCGTTGTCGTTTGGTGGAGGCGACGCTGGAGCCGGTGGCGAGCTTTCAGGAGTGGGTGCCTCCTCCAACTCGGGCCTGAGACCAGCAAGTCAGCAACGAGAAAAGAAAGCGGGTGCGCACGGGGCTACCAAAAGAACAATGCGTCTTACCTGATCTCGTTGGGAACCGTGAGTACACTATTGCAGTTCCCCTCATGGTCGGTAACTATGGAGACACCAATCAGCATGGGGACGAAATTTCAGGGCGAATTTTTTTTTTTGGAAGAGGTATGCGCCAGAGAAGTAGGGCGAGGTGGGAGAAGTGGTGATGGGCGAGGGCAAGGAGGGGTAGGGAGGCATAAAAAAACGGCAGCGACTGACCTGAATCGGCATTCTCGTCGAGGAGCCACCAGTCGCCGTGACCCACACGGAACTTGTATTGAATGCTCGAGCCGGGAGCTGCAAGAAGCTCGGCCTTGAATTCATACTCTCCTTGATCGTCGGAGGAGGAGGTCATCTCCTGGGGCTGCCATTGAGGCTCCGAGAAAGTGCCGGCCACGAAGACGGGCGGCGAGGTTCCCGGCCTCCGAAACGTTATCGTGACAGGGACTTTGCTGGCCGCCATTGTTGCTGCTTGGAAAGCTGCTCAGCTAGAAGTTGGACAAGGACAAAGCAGACGAGTTTCTCGCCTGCCCCCGAACTGTGTCGACACGCTGACCCAGAAGGTGTCAACGCGGGTGGGATTCGGGATGGGGTGTGGTCCTGGCAGACTGGATGGATTGCGGGACGGGCCACAGATGAGTGAAAAAGAAGGAGAAAGAAGAGCACGAATCGAACAGCAGAGAAAGATTCACAGAAGGGCAGATAGCGTTGCTGACAAGGGTAGACGGGGCAGATAGGGAGGTGCCTAGGTAGGCAGGTAGGTGGTAGCTCCTACAGGGATTTCCTAGGCATTAGGTAAACAGGAAGGGCGGGGGAAGGATAAAGACAATGGGGATTGGGGTTTGGGGGGGTGTGCGTGTGTGCGTGTGTGCGTGTGTCGAAAATGTTGGTGGCAGCGAGGGGAGGCACAGCAGCAGCAGCAAGCTTCGAATGCCGCGCGGGACAATGGCCCGATTTCCCACCAGTGCTTTCAATGGTCCCAACCCAAGTGCAGACTGACTGGCTCGGTTGTGGGCTCGATGGAAACGATTGAGGGAAGGAGCAGTGCTGGATCGGGCGGGCGGGCCCTCGATTGATTTGAGAGGCGGCGACTGGAACGGCCACAAGCTCAACGGTGCTCGGGGCTTGGTCAATGGACCGTTCGCGTCAGGTTGGACGGGCAATGCAGCCAGATTTCACTGCAGCTTCCGACGAAGCCACCACGCAGGTAGATTACAAAGGGCGCCCATGGTTACAGCACGAAACCTGCACACCTATGGCCAGACGAGTCCGGCCGACCAACCCTGGCTCTCTGACTTCCCCACAGCACCAGATAGGCCGATGCCATCATCCACCCTCGTGCGCAGGAATGGGTGGCCAAGGCACACGTACGTGGTTGGAGTTGGGAAGGGAAGATGGAGCTTGGCCGGCCCCTCAATTGTGCTAACCTTAGGTACCTCGCCCGAGTCGAGGAGCTCAGCGTCATGCCATATCACGCCACACCGCCAGAGCCGGGGCCAGAGCCAGCGCAGGCGGCCGCCCCAACAAGTAGGACGTGGAAGACGGCCACAGGTAAACGGCCAATCTGCAATCTGTGCTGGCGTCGGCCGCCGCCGTTGCGATGTGCTGGAGCTTCAGAGCCCCCTGTTCGCCCTTGGCTGCACTAGCACTAGTCGAATGCACGGGCTGCATGCAGCATTCATGGATGGATGGATTGACGTGCGAATCCATTACACAAGGAAAGAGCACATCTTGATTCTCGAGATAGGAGAAACACGGGTGCGCGGATGTTCCAGTAGCACGAGTGGCTGGACCGGTCAGAGGCCCCACAATCACCCGCAAACCTTGTGCCCGCCAGTGCCGCCCAGTGGTGGCGGAGACCCGTGGTGGAGAATCCATTTGACGATCTAAGCCGTTTTGCCGTTTTGCCGTTTTTGTTGATACTAGCAGACACCACCAGTTTTGATGTGGGGCATTGACTGGGGCATGCAAAAGAATTTCCAGCGGCGAGAGCTACACCAAGAAGCGGCACGAGAAGCTGCATAGGAAGCTGCACCAAGACAGACACCTCAGACACCCAGCACTGGTGCCCACGCAGCCCCTTGGCCCTAGTTCCGTGTACGGTCTGGCCATGCTAAGATCGGCACTGGGCCCGGTGTGTCTGGCCTGCCGCATCTCGGGTAATGCCTTTGCTGTCGGGGCGGCGTCAAGGTCTCTACCTCAGGGACCCCGTGCTCCTGCCCCGGCTCTGGCAACGGCTTCACGGGCCTTCTCGACTAGCCATGCATACGCCAGTCCGCTGCGTCCACAGAAACGCACGCCGTCTCGCATGGTCCTGTCTGACAAGGTCGCTCATGGCGCCGAGCGCAGTAGCTCAAGGCCGAGACGGACCGAGGGTCCGTTCGGCGGCATGAACCGCAGGGTCGCCAACATAGACCCGGACGCAAGGTCGTCGGGCTCTAGAGGCCCGCCACGGGACTCGTCGGACCGCAAAAGCCCGCGGAGGGGACCGCCTGGCCGCGACGGCCGCGGGTTCAAGGCGCTCAAGATGCAGCAGAGCCTTGCAACAGTGAGCTACGGCGCGCGGGCCAGGATCAAGTCTCAGGCAAGCGAATTTGAATCGTTCGACCAGTTCAATCTTCTACCGTCCATCAAGGAGGCAGTCTACGATGAAGCCCTGAAAGGCATGACCGGCGTCAGGCCCACCCCTGTCCAGCGTCTTGCCATCCCGGCACTCCTGGGCCAGACCATCGGGCGATCCAGGAAGCCCAAGGCTGCTGCCGATGGTGACGAAGAACCTGGCCGAGAAGAGTTTCTGCTTGCGGCCGAGACGGGCTCTGGAAAGACACTAGCCTATCTTGTACCAGCCCTCAATGCACTCAAGCTCTCCGAGGCCCAGGACCCAGAAATCATGGCGTACAACCAACGCCAGGCCGTAGAGCGGGAGCGGCGTGCCAAGGAGGAAGAAAAGGGCCATGCCTCCGGGCAGCGCAAGCCCAAGCGCGCCACGGAGCCGCACCCCACGATGGCGAGGCCGCGTGTTGTGGTGTTGGTGCCAACCGCCGAACTGGTGGACCAGGTCGGCAAGGTGGCAAAGTCGCTCTCGCACAAGATCAAGGCGCGCACGCGGCTCGTGTCGGCCAACTACTCGGCCACCGTGCTCGAGGCCGACGTCTTCTCGCCAGCGGGCATCGACGTGCTGATTGCTACGCCGCACCTGCTCTCGTCCATCGCGGCGACGAACCCAAACATACTCTCGCGCGTGACGGACCTCATCGTCGACGAGGCCGATTCGCTGCTCGACCGCAGCTTCTCCGAGGTTACCGAGAGCATACTCGAGCGCGCCATGCCCTCGGTCCGCCGCCTCGTCATGTGTTCGGCCACGATCCCGCGCCACCTGGACCGCTACCTTGACATGCGCTACCCCAAAATGCGCCGCATCACGACTCCCAACCTGCACGCCATCCCGCGCCGTGTGCAGCTCGGCGTCATCGACGTGTCCCGCGACCCCTACAAGAACAACAAGAACCTGGCCTGCGCCGAGGCCATCTGGTCCATCGGAAGGGACGCTACCCGCCACGAGGGGCCCATCAAGGGCCTCATTGAGGTCAACCGCATCATGGTATTTGTGAACGAGCGCGAGAAGACGCACGAACTGGCCGAGTACCTCGTCAGCAAGGGCATCGACGCCGTCGCCCTGCACCGCGACACCGAGGAGGAGCGGCAGTCCGAGATGCTCGCCTCCTTCACGAGCAGCCACCCCCTCACCATCACCGATGCCGCCGACGACGCCGCCGCCGCCGCCGCCGCCGCGACAGCCGGTAGGAAGAAGGCCCGCGGTAGCCAAGCGAATCCGGCGCCGACGCCGACGCCGACAAAGGGCCGGAAGCTCCTCAACACCAAGGTCATCGTGGCGACGGACCTGGCGTCGCGCGGAATAGACACCCTGGCCGTGCGCCACGTCGTGCTCTACGACGTGCCGCACACCACCATCGACTTTATACACAGGCTCGGGCGGGCCGGTCGCATGGGCCGCCGCGGGCGCGGCATCGTGCTGGTCGGCAAGGACGACCGCAAGGACATTGTCGCCGAGGTTAAGGAGAGCATGTTCATGGGCCAGGCTCTTGTATGATCTCCGGGTACTCTCTTTGTTCTCTGCTGTAGCATACTGTACGATTTTTTAGCATCCGAGATACGACACCTAGGTAGTAGACAAAAAAAACACTAGACCTTCTTTGCGATGATGGGTTGTGGTTGCGGGCCCGTTCCCGCACTGTCCAGCCACAAAGGTGTCTTTCCTCCTCGTGGTTATAACGCTGGTCTGATCTGTCTGATCCCAATCCCGGGATAGCGAGTGGTTATCTAAAAGGCATGGCTAGCCACCGCCCATGGTCCCGGGGGGGAGCCCCGGGTTCGACCCTGGGGAGGGTCCACGAACCCTAGCCCACGCTCAGACCCCGGGCTTCCTTGGCGCCCTTTTTTTTCGTCTTGTCCCTTTTTCCTTTGCTTTTTTTTTGACTAGTTTTTTCTTTTGTAATTTTTTTTTCATGCCTACACGCCTTTTGTTTTCACTGCCTCAAAGTCAAGTTCTGTTTCCCCGGAAAAGCAATGATTTTAACACAGAGCTACAATTTCAACAACACCAATAGAAAAGAAAATCTAGTATAGGCATCCACCGAGTACAGTCAAGTTAAATGACACCCGGCTCGGTTGACGACGAGATTCAACCGAGGGGGAGTATCCATGGCGATCGTTCCAGACCCGCACAAAGAAGAGGAAGTCCTCGTAGCCCAGAGAGAGAGGAGGATATCTATCAACCAGACGTGAATCGTCAATACACAAACTTGAATCATCAAAAGGCGCAACATGGCCGTTTTTTTTGAGAGAGAGAGAGAGAGAAATTGGACACCTCCAAACACGGACGAGCCCACCTCGGTTGGTAATGCCTGGTTTGCCTCAAAAGTTAGATTCAATCCCCTGGGAAATGCTGGACGGGCAAGAACATAGTATCAGCTCACCATTAAAAGCACCAGCCGTACGCCTTCTGGCAGCCGGTGAAGCAACTCCAGTCGCACTTGTTCTTGGACGAGCAGCAGGGCGCGTACTTGCTGCCGTTGCACGTCATGCCCGCCGCCTTGCCGCAGTTCCCGTTGGTGCTGACCTTGATGGCGGTCGACGTCGGCGTTGGGCTGACCTTGGCCGTCGTCGAGGTGGTGCTTAACTTGGCCGTGGTTGATGTGGTGCTGGTCTGGGCAGTTGATGTGGGCTTCACCGAGGTAGACGACGGTGACGACGACGACGATGACGACGAGCTGCTACCGCCACCAGCAGCCTGGGAGGAGGTCGTTGCCGACGAAGAAGCAGCGGCAGACACGGTCGACGACGAGCTAGCAACGCTAGACGCGGCGGAGGAGGAAGAAGAAGAGGAAGAAGAGCTGGCAGTGCTCGACGCAGCTCCGCCGTCAGGAGTCAGGGGAACCGAAGACGAGACGGCCGGGCTGTTGGCGCAAGTTCCAAAGGCCGACTGGCAGCCGTCGCCGCAGTAGCCGTCGCCGGCGCCGCACCAGCCGTACTGGCTGCAGCAGCTGCCACCCGCCCAGCCGAGGCAGCTGACGCCATTGCCGCAGTCACCCTCGACGCTCGCCTTGAGGGTGCCCAGGGGGTTGGCGGCGCCGCTAGTGGCCGACGCCGAGTTGGAGGCGGTAGCGGCAGTCGCCGAGGAGCCGGCCGAGGAACCGCCGCCGCCGCCGCCGCCGCAGGTCCCAAAGGCCGGCTGGCACCCGACTCCGCAGTAGTTGTCGTCGCCGCCGCACCACCCGTGCTGGCTGCAGCAGCTGCCGTCTGCCCAGCCGATGCAGGTGATGCCGTTGCCGCAGTTGCCGTCGACGCTGGCCTTGAGGGTGCCCAGGGGGTTCGTGGCGCTGCTGGTGGCCGAGCCGGTGGCCGAGGCCGAGGCCGAAGTGGAGGCGGTGGCGGCGTTTGCCGAGGAGCTGGCCGCGTTCGTGGGGCCGGGGGCGCCAGTGGACACGCCCGGGGGCGGGTAGGCCGGGACGGGCTTGTCCAGGGAGCGGTACCAGTTCTTGGGGTCATCGCCCAGGCACTCGCCCACGGTGACCGACTTGAAGCCCTTCTTGTTGAGGGAGATCAGCATGTACTCGGTCAGGTTGTACACGGCCTGGAACTGGAGATCGTGCTCGATGTGAAGGAACGAGGTCGTGGCCGGGTTGGCCGGCCCCACGGCAGCGTCCCAGATGTCCTTGGACCCCTGGATCTGGGTCGCCGAGTCCTTCAGATAGCCCTCGGTGTCCAGGTCAAAGTAGATGACGTGGTATCCGAGCGTGCTGAGGGTGGTCTGGCACAGCTTCTCGCAGATGGAGTACGGCGGCCGCATGTAGGTGGGGAAGTAGCCTAGCACGTTGGCGATGGCGATCTCGTTATAGAT
This sequence comes from Gaeumannomyces tritici R3-111a-1, assembly GCF_000145635.1. Taxonomy (NCBI): domain Eukaryota; kingdom Fungi; phylum Ascomycota; class Sordariomycetes; order Magnaporthales; family Magnaporthaceae; genus Gaeumannomyces; species Gaeumannomyces tritici. The sequence continues at coordinate 3,336,598 of NW_008804549.1, read as the reverse complement.
CATCTGCTCCTTCATCTGGGCTGCATTCAGCTGGCTCGCGTTTTGATGAGACCATGTGTGGCTCGCAATCTGGTGGCCCTCGGCCGCCATGCGCTTGAGGATGGCCGGCCAGGGGGTGGCGGGGTCGTTGAGCTGCCCCTTTCCAAGGTTGTTGCCTGTGATGAAAAAGGTGGCAAAGGCGTTGTATTTCTGTTGCCCAGACGAAAAACAAGTCAGCCTCGTATTGAGCAAAGGCGAGCCCATTTTGTTTTGAAGGGGAGCTTGACTACAAACCTTGAGAGTGTTGAGTAGGTCGTTGGTGTACAGGTATGGTCCATCATCGTAAGTGATGGCAATATCGCCATTGTTGACGCAGTCGTAGATTCCCAGGCCACCATAGGGCACATTCCCAACCTTGGTCCTGGCTACACCGCTGGTGTCGGACCCTTTTGGCACTTTGAGGGCATCACAGCCCGGCCCGTAGTTGATCTGGCAGTCAGGAGCCGCGCAATAATCATTGCCCTGCCCGCACCATCTAGAACAGGGGATCGATGTGTTAGTTTGTAGTCTTGCTTTCTTCTCCATCTTGTCCAGCTTTCCTTACCCAGCACTCGAGCAACAGTATCCGGCAGCGCATTTCCCCAAGCCAGGGCCACACTGCCCGTCCACGTTCTGGCGTGCCCTCAGCTCAGAGACGCTCCGTCTCCCCAGAGGCACCCCGTGCATGTGAGCGCCGTGGCCGTGGCCACCATGGCCGGTGAAGCCTCGGGCCCTGAGCTCCGACGCAAGCTGCCTATCGCCGACAATGTGAGGCATCGCTTGGTCGCCGTGGGCTGCGGCCAAGCCGGCAAAGGCCGAGAGGGCGAGCGCTGTCCACTTCATTGTTATCTAGTAGAGCAGACGAGTATGGAGCAGGGGATAGTGGGAAAAGGTAAATAAAAAGGTCAACGCCGTGAAGCGGCAGAAGGAGCGGCTGGAAAATGTGAAAGCCTTTGGTAGGAGGAGATTACAAGGGAAGATTTGATGAATTCTGTAAAGGAAAAGAGAGTCGAAGAGAGACACTCTGTCAAGGCCGCTGAACGAAGGAGTGCTAGTTCAGGGGCTGCAGAGAGGATAACAAAGGTAGGGCAAGCGGAAAAGACTTGACAAGAGGAGGGCGGAGGCTCATGCACGAGATATAGGTCGCTGGGAGAGGTGGTCTGCCACAGGTACCTCACCGTAGGGGCGCACCGCCGCTCGTGGGCAGCACTCGGATGCACGGCGGCGCCGTCGCCCGCCATTGCGTCGCGGGCGTCCGTGGGCGCCAGCCAGGGCCTGGCGGCCGGGGCCCACGAAAATAGGTGGCCAGCCTGCCTTGGCGCGCGGCGAGGGAGGGTGGAAGGATCGAAGAGAACGTAGAGGCCCAAGTGCCGGAACAGCATGACGGAAATGAGGTAGGAGGCAGACTCTTCGGGAGCCTAAACACCAAGCGGCGCCTTCCTAGTGGCGCTTTACGCGAGGCCAGAGGAGAGGGCCAGTATCTCGGAAGGTATGGCGTCCCTTACAGTGGCATTTCCGGCGAAGCCCTTACCTGCTCGGTCGCCCATCGGAGCAAGACGCCATCCTCGGGAGCCCCCATTGACCTCTAACGAGAAGCGAGGTTAGGTGGGCTGACGCCACGCCCGCGGAAGGTTGTTTCTCAGCAAGCAGAGATATCGCGCGAGTGAAGTGGCAAGGTGACCCAAGCGAAGCATACTCTCTCTTCGCCTTCCCAAGCCGCGACTCGGTCTCCGGAGATCAGCAAAGGGAAACGCGCAGCAAGACGGGAAAAACAAGCATCCAAGTTCCCGAGGGCGGATGTGGTGGCACGTCGATCCCCAGGGATGACGGGGCGGCATGAATACGAAGCAGAGAGGAGGGGGGGATTGGGCGCCCGCTGGGACGTTCCACGGCCGCGAGAAACGCACGCCACGCGGAAGATGGAGAGCAGGCCTGCAGGGTAGGGCAGGGCTAGCGGTCGTGCTGTGAGGGCAGCCCCCTTGGCGTGCCAAGAACACCTGCTCTCTGTTGCCAGAAGGGACAGGCTGCCGCTGTCCGCTCTCGGTTGCGTCCTTCATGGACAATTCCAGTACATGTCAAGCCGGCAAGACTAAGATCAAATGGAGGGCTCCTTGGCAAGCATTGCGCTCCCTCCGCCGCGCTAGCTGACGTGCTCCGGGAGGAATCGTGGATCTAGGATCTAGGCCCAAACAAGTTCCAGAGCCAATCTGGGGGGGAGTAGAATGAGGGCTTGTGGGCGCGGCCCCGGCGCAGAACCGGACACGGCACCATCTAAAGTAGTGGCGCCTCCCCCGGGCGCAGAGACGGGATCTGAGAGCAGGCCCGCCCTGCCTCTGGCTCGGGAATGGCAAGAAACAGTGACATTGACGGCCCGGCTGCGGAACAAACAAAGGGACTTGGAACTTGGAGCAAAGGGTCAGAATGATGGGGGAGAAGATGCCGGCTGAGAGCAGAAAAAACAAAACGGAGTGAGAAACAAGCCTTGCTTGGGAGTCAGCAGGCAGCACCTTCCCGCGAACGACAGCCGACGGTCCGAACCGAAGACGAGCTGGCATCTCTCCACCCAGACAAGAGTTCGGAGAAGGGTGGACAAGGGAGACGGCTTGCTGCGTCAAGGTCGGTCTACGTCGAGTCTGCAGTGTCTCTTCCGTCGACTTTGAGCGGCCAACAGGAAAGCCGGGACCACGAAGCAAAAGAAGGCTTGGTGGCACACAAAAGCCAAGGCGAAATTAGACCTCGTAGCCTGGCTTCTAGGCCAGCCCGAGCCTAGCGTGCCTGCTTCGCTCGAGTCGGGACAATTCGCACACACAGAGCCCGCAGGTCCGACCGAGGGACGCATCCGGCGCCATGCAAGGAGCCGCCAAAACTTTGAGGGGCAAGCAAAACGTGGTTCCTTTGACTGCCCAGCCTGGGCTGAAGCGGCAGGTTCAGCTGCATATAAACCATGTTTCCGAGGTCGCCAAGACCACGGCATCATCATGAGCTGGAAGTAATGCCGCCAACAGCAAATATAGTAACATAGGTGAGCAGGAGCCGTACCTCGGTGCCTCCGCACCTCCTATCTCTTCAAAAGATGAAAGGGAGAACGCCAAGAAGACGGGCGTCTCGCGTTTGATGGGCTTGTATATTTGCTCTACACCCGCCACCAAAACAGCAAAACACCAGCCATATTAGCCACAGCTCAAGCCGAACTCGGCAAAGAAAAGCAGAGAACAGGCCGAAAGGCTCGGGAAGAACAATATCATACATTCAGAAATATCCTTTGGTATCCTCTATCACGTGCGCCTGGCGCTGCCACAAAACCCCTGGGTTGTGTGTTTTGGACGCCCTCCCGCAAAGCAAAACCCGGCCGTCCATATTCGCACAAAAGAAACCCTACCCAGTGGGAAGAGGGCATGATGTGAACAAAAACCCATCAAGAAAACAACAAGAAAATAGGCATGATTGAAAGAAGGCGCCCCATCCCCAATCCCTAGTCACTCAGCTTTACTGGGGCTACTGCTGCTCAGCCTTCTTTTTCTCCTCGGCCGCCTTGTCCTCTGCCGCCTTCTTGGCTTCGGCTGCTTTCCTCTGTTCCTCCTCCTGCTTCTTCTTGTTCTCCTTCTCATCTTGTTTCCTCCGCTCCTCCTCCTCGTGCTTCCGCTTCTCGTCTTCTTCCCTTTGCTTGGCGGCGTCTAGTTGCGCTTGGCTGAGGTTGGACTCGCCGTTGTCGCCCTTGCAGCGCTGGCGCTCGAGCTTCATGTCCATGATGAGGGCCAACTCGGGGCAGTAGTTGAACAGCTTTTTACGCTGCTCTTTGTTCTTCCATATCGCATCCTTCAGTTCAGTTCCTCCATTTCGAATGTGGAAACCCATGGGGTTCTCGATGTAGACGTCCTCCATTGCGAGCGCCCCGTCGACGCCCTGGGCAACCTTCTCGCCTGGAAGAATCCAGAGACGCTTGCCGAACCACTCGTCCTCGGGCTCCGTGTCGTTAAAGCGCGACTGGAAACCCAGTACGCGTCTGATAGCCGACATCTTGCGCAGGGACAGGCCGCCATTACCGGCGAAACGGTCCTCAACGCTCCTATAGAATGACAATCTCATTCAGCATTTCCGACGTGTAGGGGGAGGAAAATAGAATAAGAAAAGGCAAGCTGCGGAGAAAAAGGCGGGTGACGAACCGTGGGGCACCAGCCCAGCTCCAGCCGAGCCACTCGTTGAGGCTGGTTTCCGAGTTGGAGCACAAGATGCTGTCCGACTCGAAGCGGAGGATCCATTCGACGCCGGGGAGGAACTCGTCATAGAAGCGAATATCCGTCATGAGCCGATGGACCACCTCCTTGGAATCAATCTGCCAGGGCTCGGGCAGAACCAGGATGTCCATCTTGCCAATGACCTGCTGGTGCTTGATGGCAACGGAGCGGCCGACGCTGATGGTGCTCTTCTCGGAGCCCACAAAGACCATGCGCCAGTCGGGTGGAATGACGCCAATCATGTGGAGGATCTGGGGGACCAGGTGCGGGATCGGGCGGTGCTCGACGATGAGCGCGATCTTGGAGGCATTGTAGTGCGAGCGCGGGTCTACCGCAGGCTTCCAGTCTAACTTGATGGCCGGCAGCTTCTTCCGGGCCTCGTCTAGCCTCGACTGTATGCCGGCCTGGATCGCGGGCGTGTAGTGTGGGAGGAGAAATGCGATCCACCATCTACAGGTCGCCAAGAGAACATGTCAGCCGGGCTGGCCGAGGGCGAGGGCGCGGCCGCACCACCAGCTTGTCGTTCCCTTCTCGCTCGATGCGACACTTACGTGAAGATCAGGGAGGCTAATATTATGAGCTTTCCCTTGGTGCCGGCGAAGGGGCCGGCCTGGTTCTGAGGTGCCACCATCGTAGAACGGCGCAACCGCTGTTGCGGTTGTCGGTGGTTATGTCGTGGCGCTCTTCGCGTTGAGAAGATTCGGTACGAGAGTCGTCGAGGTCCGCAGCCGGCGGCAGCGTCAGGGCAATCCCCAGGTCGTCAAAGTGGGAAGGCCAAAGAAAGGACAATAAGTGAGACGAAGAAACAACAGCAAGAGGTCGTCAATCCTTGATCAACTAATTTCTCAGCCGGCGGCAGATAGGCCGTCAAACGAGTTATGGGCGCACGGTCGGTGACGTGTGCCGCATAGTGTCAGGGCACGAACCACTGGAGGAGCTGAGGACCAGGAAATGGAAAAGGGAAGGACAAAAAGCGGTGTCGTCCAAAGTCACAGTGTGGGATTCGCCCCAAGTCGTGGAGACTGGTGGATGAGCGGCTGAGACAGACGATTACCACCTCGGCTAGGGAGCGCTCTGGGGAGGAGGAGGAGGGGGGAAAGTGGTCAAGAGAAGAATAGGAGACCCTCGCCGACGAGACACGCGATAGGAACGAAGGCGCAAAGGGATCAGGTATGCTGCTGGCCTGTGCGACTGCTGTCTTTTGCTGGGAGAGTCGCGCCGCCACTCAGGCTCGTCTGTTCAGTCAATGTCAGCAGCGGAAACTCCCTTCTCAGCACGGAAGCCACTGCTGCACCTTGTCGAGTGCGGGCCCACAGGGAGTCTGGGCGCCCTGTGTAAGGCAGGTGTAGGCTGTAGGTACTCCACCGGTACAGCCATGTACTTTCGTTCGTGTCCCTTCTCGTGTCCTTTCTTATCGATCTCCAAACCACCACTTTAGACGGGACCCACCACATCGGCCACGACCGCCCATGATTCGCCCGAGACACCAACAAGGGGGTTCGGCTCGGTGGTGCTCAAGGTTGCTGCCAGCGCCTCCCTCAGCAGCATGACAAGCGAGCGGGTTGACAATCAGACGAGCGCTGTTAAAGTCTCGAGCGCCCCGCTAGTCAAAAGAGGCAGGCAGGCAGATAGATTCTCGGACTGGCCTCAAAGGTTCAATGGACGAGCCACCAGCAGGGCATGGTGAGAAGGCTTCAGTTGACGGCTGTCACGCTTGCGAAGAGCAATAACCCCAACACAATAGTCTTCCTCTCTTATCTTGTTTTGTGCATCACCAATGAAACCCGCCGCTCGCCACAGCCACAGTCCGCCGCTTCAGCTTTATTGGTGGACAGACAAACACGCACACCTCGAGAGGAGAGGAGATCGATCGGCGGGCTACTTGTCGCGGCCAAGGTTGTACCGAGATGCAACGCAGGTCTCGCCTGCCCATCTCGTATTTTCGACAGGCAGCAGCCATTCACCGGCCATTCATGTTGCCCTTGGCGCTGCCTGGGGGAGCCGAGCCGGATGAAGGCTTCGTCCGTCTTCTGTCCGTCTCTGTCCGTATTTCTGCAAGCAATGGCCGTTCAGACGAGGATCCCGTCACGACGGCCAACTTGCCACAAAATGAATGGCGCCAAGACAGATGAAATTGCTCTGTTGCTCTTGCATGACTGTGCGGGCGACTCATGTCTGGGCTCCCATTTTGTTTGTATCTTTGTCTTTCGTGCAGCTGTGGGGTCGACCGTTCGAGATCTCTATCCCATGCGAGAATTAGGGGCGTTTGTGTTTAGCGCTTTGTTTCGTCCATGGCCGCCGTGCTCTGAGGGGGCAGGGAGGCTTAGATTCTCGCCACTGGAGCAGGCACTTCCCCAACTCTATTTTCTATTCTATGCCCTTTGCTGGGCTTGGGCGTGGTGTCCAACCTGCCGAGCAGGAAGCATGAGGGGACACTACCCAGAACCTTTTGCTGAAACTGTCTGAACCAACGACGGAAATTTTGAACGTGATGGTGATGGGGGTGGTGCATCGGGCTATGCGGGGGCCCCATCCGGTCTCATCGAGGCCACCAGTTCTGGAACCATGGAGACTCCATCCCAACTGGGCACCTCCCAGCTCGGCGGGTGGTCGTCTAGTGGGCTGCCCAGGTACCGAAGGATACATTCAGGTACTACACCCAGCCTTGTGCGGCAACTCTGTCTAATTTCGTGTATCTTTCAGCTGCTCGGGTAGCGTCCAGAGTCAGCAGCGGCGCCATTCTCCACGAGCCAACGTAGCAGTAGCAGCACTGGTGGTGCTTTCCCTTGTTTTGCCACCCTCATCCTGCCGTCAGCCTGCAAAGTCCTGCCACCTTGGTCCGTCTCTCTCCTCGGTCGGGCGAAATTTCATGGTGCTCAAGTCTGGGATCGTGTGTATGCACGACTCCTGAAGCTTGTCCACACAGCTTCAACGGTCATGTCGTCGCTCGGCTGCAGGGGCGATCTGGAAGTACCGCCAGCCTATTTCCAGATTGCGGTATAGTCAAAGAAGGGAGCACAGATAGCGTCGCAGAGTGGTAGAGAATATAATAGAAGTCCCGCCTGATGGCCCCGAACACCTTGACCTAGACATCAGCCAGACACCAAGCCAGCCGGCCCCTGCCTGCTGCTGACAAGTCTCCCTCCCACGCGCTAGGCCTCCCCTATTGGCCAAACACGGGCGCCATCCCCCTGTCCCGTCAGTGCCCTTCCAGCCGGGATCCGCCCCAGCGCTGCCTTCCTGCCTTGCACGGAATCAGGCTCTGGAAGCGTGTCCCCCCAAAACCCATCCCGCCCAGCCGCCGCACGCATGCACAGGACGCACGTCCGTTCTTTTTTCGGCGTCTTTCTTCTGGCATCATCGTCCACCCAGGACAAAGCCGCAGGCTAGCCCTTCTTCCCGTCAACCTCCCACCATCCTCACCTTTCCGTCAGCCCCCAGGCCCAAGGCAGGTACACACGCACTTGCGGTCCCTGCCGTCGTCGACACAACCTCCCCCCCCCCTCGAGTCCAAGGATTTGATGGGACAACAGATCTCATAATGGCGATTGGCGGCTTGGTGCAGAGGCTCCGGGCCTTGGCCTTTGCCCTGTGGTCGAGGACTAGCAGGCGCATTCGTGTCCTTGGCGCCATGGTCATGTTTTTGTAAGAAAAAGCCACTCTCCTTTTGCTTCCTTGCCCTTGCCCTTGCCCTCGACTGTTGCCGACCCTGTCGACCGCCGACGGGAATAATGCTGCGCAAACAAGGCGAGATGCACCAGAGGCGACTCGGGAGTGCCCCGTGGCACCTCGCGCAGGTCATGGCGGCTGGTGGTGCCCGGCGTCAGGTCGGGAGGGCAAGGCAGGGAAACGAGGGCGACTTGCGCTGACTGGGAAACCCAACCTGCTCCGTCCAGCATCCTCGCATTATATCTCTCGGGCCCCGTGTCCAGGAAACTCGACGTCACGGTCCCCAAGGTCCGGTTCGACTACAAGAAGAACCACTCGCCCTTCAACGAGACCAAGGTCGCGCTCCTGATCGAGAACCGGCCGAACCCGATCCTGGCGCCGCTGATGCTGCACTTCATCTCGGTGGTGCCGCCCGACTGGCGCTTCCGCTTCATGGGGTCCATCGAGTCGGTCGAGTGGCTCAACCGGTCCGTCGCCATCCAGGAGCAGGTGTCGGCCGGCAAGCTGGACCTGACGTACATACCCTCCAACATGACGACGGGCAGCCAGGAGGAGATCAGCCGGTTCCTGACGACGCTGTGGCTGTACGAGACGGTGCTGCAGCCGGCCGAGCACCTGCTCGTGTTCCAGACGGACAGCATCCTGTGCGCCAACTCGCGCAAGAACCTCAACGACTTCCTCGAGTACGACTGGATCGGCGCGCCCTGGAACCCCGAGGGCCGCTTCGGCGGCAACGGCGGCCTCTCGATCCGCCGCGTCTCGGCCATGATCCAGGTGCTGCGCGAGCAGAAGCGCGTCGACGGCACCGAGCCCGAGGACGTCTGGCTGGCCGACCGCCTGGGCCACCGGCCCGGCGCCAAGATGGCCAACGGCACCGCGTCCCTTACCTTCAGCGGCGAGATGTGGGGCGGCAAGGGCGCCGAGGTGACGGACGGCAAGTCAAAGGGCTACAACAGCACCTACACGGCCGCGCTCGACGGCGAGTTCGTCGAGGGCATCGACGACTGGCGCAAGGGCTTCTACGAGCCCATGGGCTACCACACGGGCGCGAGCGGCGCCACCACCCACGGCCCCATCTGGGGCACCCCCGAGATGCGCAAGCACATCTGGGACTACTGCCCCGAGGTCAAGATGACGCTCAAGATGGACGCCGCAAAGTACATACCCGGCGACTGCGGCCCCTACTGGAAGCGCGGCGACGGCGAGCTCGCCGACGCCGTTGTGAGCGACGTCGACATGGGCTGGGGCACCGAGATCATCGATGGCCAGGAGTACCCCATGCTCCCGCCCAACCTCATGCCCTGGTAGGAGAGGCTTCGATTTTCAGCCGTCATGTTTTGCGCGCAATGGGTGGTGAAAGGTCCTGGTCGAGCTGTCGACTTGTTAAAATGTGATACCATATCGTTCGTGGAGGGCTTCTTTTTTTTTTTTTTCCCTCTTTCCAGGGGTGGACGGTTCAGTGGAAGGACATGATGTGACGGAAAAGAAAGAGACGCGCGCGCACAAGACTTGGTGGATTTTTCTGTTTCTTTTTCCCAGACCTGTCGCATGTTGGACTATACATGGAGTTCTCTGGCGTTGTTTTCTGTTATTTCTTGCTCCGTTTACCACCCGATTTTTGTTGAATTGACTATTCTCGTTGTCTGTTGTGTTCGGTGATTTGCCTGTCCATGTCTGCACACGAGAGAGAGAGAGTGCCTTTGGCGTGATTTCGACAAGGGGGGCGGATGTAGATGAGGGGTTCGGCTTCGCGGCGGCGTGGCGGTCGTCGAATCTAAGAGTTGATTTCTCCGGCACTTGCGCTTCATGCACTCAAAGGAGGAGAGGGGGGCACCGTGGCTTCTTGTACTCCAGACCGTCTAGACGCCCAACGCCTCTGCAAGCATGGCTGAACTCTGACTTGCGGAAGTGGGCCGTAAACATCACCACTCGTGTGCAGGCAGGGAGTTGGTACGGGGCGGTAGGTTTGACTGGACGTCACCATGCGTGCCGAGTGAGCCACACACTTCCCAGAACTAGAGGCACGGGATGGCCTTTCTCTCAAAAGGTAGATGGAGGCACATGCACAAAGTGGCCTAGGCAGAGAAGCCAAAGTAGTAGGTAGGTACGTAGGTATCGAGTGTATTCGACGGTATTCCCAAGGTAGGCAGGAAAGCACTGCGCTCAACCGTGTCAAGGAGAAATAAACATGAGTTGTCCCAATGCCCGTCTCCTGTTGCAGCCCTCAGCCCGTCCATAATCCAATGCGATCGATATTCGTCTCATGCTTGGCCGAAAAGATGCGAGCCGCTTCGTATTGCGCCCCCCGTTCCACAGCCTCGTAACACGATAAAGGTTCATTCATAATACACCAGGTGGAGAATATAGGTTATAATAACAGTGTAAATAATAAAAAAACGACCCGGCCTGGGTGTGCCCATAACCTGCAGACGGCTACTAACCCCTGACGAAGCCCCCAACGACGCCTCCTAGCTCGCTGAAGAGGACGCCCTTGAATATGGCCTCGCCCATCTCCTCGCCCCAGTGGCCAGCGGCCTTGAGCCTCGCCTTCCACGCCTTGCGCTGCGCGGCCGGGAGCTCCTCCCAGGCGACGACAGGGTCCTCGAGCGACGCGGCCGCGGCGGCCGCCTCGTCTCCGCTCGCCACCTCGACCACGCCGTCGCCCTCGCGGAGGACGATGGGCCCGTCCGTCTGCGTGAGCTTGAGCAGCAGCCTCTCCCTGCCCGGCGGGTGGTGCACCCACGTCGCCGGCGCCCACTTGCGGGCCCCGAGGACGTCGCGGGGCGTGAGCGCCTTGACCTCGAGGAATGTCTGCAGGATCATGGCGATCAGGAGGATGCCGATGGTGGACACGACGATGATGGCCTTGGGCGAGGGGCCGACCGAGCGCGCGGCCACGACGTAGCGCCCCGTTTGTTTGGGGCTACGCGGGTTCTTGGAGAGGGATTTGTCGGTGGCGGCCGCCGTCGTCGGGAGCTTCTTGAGCGGGATGGTGTGCACCACCGCCGTGTTGGCGACAGATATGGACGCGAGCTTGAGGACGGTCGAGGCAGATTCAGAGGCTGGCGCCTTGGTGGCTGACTTTGTGGCCTTGGAGGAAGATGAGGTCGAGGTGGAGGAAAGCTGGCCTGGTGGCTGGAAGCGGGAAAAGGAAAGTCCGGATATAGGGTGGGGGTGGACGCCGCGGACGGTGGTGAAAGGGTATAATTTGCTCAACATGTCGATGGACGCCAGGCTGGAGTGGTCAAGCGTGTAGAGCGTGATAGAGCAGTCGACGCCGGCCACGGCGACGACGAACTGAGTGTCACCCGCGCCGGCGCCCGGCGAGGTGGGCGGGTGCAGGTTGGTAACGGCGAGGGCAGTGGTCTGCGGCACATGTTTGGGGAGCTTCGCCGATGCCGACAGTCGCGCAGGAACATCCGACGACCCCGCGGCGATCCTGTAGGCCTGGAGGACGACGCCGCTGCGCTTGGCCATGTTGCAGGCCGTGAGCAGGAAGGTTGGGGTGAGAAATCGGATAGCCCGGAACGAGGGCCGCGGGTAGCCTGTGGCCACGTCCTCGGGCGTCGTGAAGATCAGCTGCGGCTCGCCTGTTACGGCACCACCCTTGGCGGGGATGTTTATGGAGTGGATCTCGTAGTCGTTGCAGTAGACGAGCCTGTACTGTTCGCTCGACGTCTGTATGATATCCAGGTCGCTCGCCTCCTTTTCTAGATTTAACCTGCCGCGGGACTTGGGCCCCGAGCTCGACGCCTCAAAGAGTACGATCTGGGCCTGCTTGGCCAGGCCGGTGGCAGCCGCGCCCATCTGCGGGGAGTCGGCGAAGGGCGCGGACAGGCGGACGATCCGCTGGTAGGCATCGGGATCCTTGTTCGAGAAAAACGAGGCCCGGGAGAGCTCGGATATTGTTAGGGCAGCGGCCTCCTTGGCCTTGGCCTTGGGCGGGTCGAGGCCGAAGACGCGGAAGTGCTTGTTCTCGCCATTCTTTTGTTCCTCTGGGCTCGAGTTGACGCCGGCGTACACCAGCGCGGTCTTGCCCTTGGACTGGCTGATGACGGTAAGGCTGGTGACGTTGTCCTCGTCTCGGCTGAGCTCGATCTCAGCGCTGGGTTCAAGGGTCTCTGGAGAAGTTGTGTCTAGGACTGTCTGAGGAAGAGGGGAACAGGGTCCTGTCAGTCGCCGCTCCTAGGGCATCTGGGCCGTGTTGTCGCATCGCTGCTGGCTGTATAACCAGGCCACGACGACGCAGGAGAGGGCAGACGCACGATCTTGTTTCCCACCCCACTGCGGCCGGCACCGCCGCCGCCGCCGACTACCAGGCGGTTCGCATTGTTCGGGTCGAAGTCGCAGGCGTAGAGGGGGTAGGTGAGGGTGATCTTGGCCGAGGCGGACGCCATGGTTTTGGGCTCTGTTGGTGCACCAGCGGAATCACCTCCTTGAAGCGCGGGTCATGGTCGAGTAAGAGCGCTGGCTATGTGGATAAGGGGGCCTCTATGTGGGCAGCAAGTCGAGGGAGGTGGGCAGCTAGCACTGGCGCATACGCAATAGGTGTCAGTAGTTGGGTCGTGGATGGTGTTGTGGTGGTGTGGGATTTGCGCTGCTAAGTGGATGACGAAGTTGAGGCGATTTGAGGGCTAGAACACAAAGACCACCTATCTGGGGACCTAGCGCGCTGGCGCTCAGCGATTGATGATGCGCCGTTTTCTATGTGCTAGCGAACCAAGTGGCCAGCCTGGCAGCAGCGGGCCCTAGCTAACCTAATTCGGAGTCAAGCTTCAGGTTCACTCTGAGCTCGCGATTGCACCGGCTCGCTACCCCAAAGTTGAGATCCGCTGTGGGGACCCAGACATTGGCTAATGGAGCGATTACAGAGCTGGTAAATTGCCTGTGGCTTCCTTGCCACTTCCAGCATGTTGGCCGACGATAGTCAAGTTCGCACGGGGAAACATGTTGAAGTTGTGACATCTGTCTGCAGATTCTGTCATAATCAGAAGTTACACGAGGTACCAGGTATCTCATCTGTTGTCGCTGAACCCCAACTTCCTTGACAACGTTCAGGAACACAACCAAACAAGAGTCTTATTGCACCTCATATACTCTCCTCTTCACCGTGACCTACTTTGCCAGCATGTTCACATGAATGCTCTTGATGTTGCAGTAGGACGCCAGCCCGGCCTCGCCCAACTCCCGCCCGATGCCAGACTGCTTGACACCACCAAAGGGCACACGCCAGTCCGAGTCGTTGCTGCTGTTGATCCACACCATGCCCGACTCGATCTCACGCGCGACCCGGTGCGCCCGCGTCAGGTTGCGTGTGAAGAGGGCCGCGCCGAGCCCATATATCGTGTCGTTGGCCATGGCCAAGGCCTCCTCCTCCGTCTTGAACGATGCCACAGCGACGCAGGGCCCAAATATTTCCTCGCGATAGATCTTCATGGTCGGCTTTACGTCGGTGAAGACGGTCGGCGCGATGAAGTAGCCCTTGCCCTTCTGTGGCAACGGCTCGCCCCCGATGACCACCTTGGCGCCCTCGTCCCTGCCCGACTGGATGTACGACAGCACACGCTCGTATTGCGCCTTTGTCACCTGCGGGCCTTGGAAAGTAGCCTCCTCGAAGGGGTCTCCCACGATGGAGGTCTTGCGAACGGCTTCGGTGAAGAGCTGGACAAACTTGTCGTGTACCGACTCGTGAACCAAGACGCGCGAGGTTGCGGTGCAGATCTGGCCTTGGTTGCTCATTATGCCTATGTGCGACCACTCCACGGCCAAGTCCAGGTCGGCATCCTCAAAAACGATCAGGGGCGACTTGCCACCCGTCTCGAGAGTGATGTTCTTCATAGTGCCCGCGGCCGCCTTCATGATTTGCTTGCCGGTAGCTGTGCTGCCAGTGAATGCGATCTTGTCGACGTCGACGTGCTGCGAGAGGGCGGAGCCGGCCTCGGCTCCGTGCCCGTTGACGACGTTGATGACGCCCGGAGGGAAGCCAGCCTGCTTAATCAGGCGGGCGGTGTACAGGATGGAGAGAGGCGTTTGCTCGGCGGGCTTGAGCACGATAGTGTTGCCACAGGCCAGCGCGGGCCCCAGCTTCCAGGCGGCCATGCAGAGCGGGTAGTTCCAGGGGATGATCTGACCGCAGACGCCCAGAGGCTCCTTGACGGTGTAGGCAAACTTGTCCGGACCGACGTCGATCGTCTGGCCAAAGTTCTTGTCGGCGAATCCGGCGTAGTACCTCAGCGTCTTCTCGACCTCGAATATGTCACCCGTCAGGGCGGCCGAGTAAGGCTTGCCGTTGTCGAGTGCCTCGATGGTGGCCAGCGTCTCGGCGTGCTCGGCGACGAGATCGGCGAGCTTGTTCATCAGCTCGCCCCTCTCTGTGCCTGAGAGGCGCTTCCACGTGGGTGCCTTGAAGGCAGCACGAGCGGCTGCCACGGCACGATCGATGTCGTCCGCGGTCGCGGCGTAGACAGAGCATATCTCCTGCTCAGTACTAGGAAGTTATCCCTTATTGTTCAGCACATACCTAACCACTATCTGGCGGTCATACGTCCACCGCCTAGGACCCCTGACTGTCTGTGTGGTCAGGCAGAAAGCTGGAGGAAAGAAGGCGGTCATACGCGGCGTTTATAGTGGCTAGTTTCTGGCCATTGCTGCTCTCGACAAACTCGTTGTTGATAAAAAGCCCAAGCGGCTGGTTCCACTTCTTGCCGTTGGGGGCGCTGAGCTCGACCTCCATGCTGGCAGCGAGGGAGAGGCGAGAAGGCGATGACTTGGTGAAGCTGCGATGGAATGCACGGTCAAGCGGTGCTAGCGGTACCAGCGGTGCTCTTGTGCGGCGGGGGAAGCTCAGGAGGATAGAGGTGATAGGCCTGAAGGACACAAGCGAGGGGGAGACCAGCAGCGGCATCTTTTTATGTCATAGGTTGCGTAGCATGCGTGGGATGTCTGGCTCGGGATCCACTCCTGCAACCTGCCGTCCTTTGATCCCGCTATTGGGGTACCTTGACACCTTAGCTTGTACCTCCCCAGATAGGCAAGTCGGAAAGGATAGTGAGGCCCAGAGGCAGGTTACTGTGTATGGGAGTTGAACGTCGGAAGCGGGGCTGGGAGAGTTTCCTATCGTCAATGCTCCTGCTGCCAGTGAAACCTCGACTCGGCCCCCGCCCTGCGTCGAGAAGGTGGCTATCTCAGCTTGACTGGAAATGGAGACCACACGACAAGGATACATTACTCTGATGCGTGGAATTGCGTTTTTCTAGCCATCTACTCGTGATGATTTGACGCTCGAGCTCTCTCAGCTTTATTAATTACGTGCAGCTGTAACAGCTCGCTAACCACCACCCCTTGTCGTGCGGGGTGTTAGCATGGAAAGTGTAGGTACTTGGGTGGTACTTCATGACAGGTGGCTCAACATGCACACAGGGCGGTACCAGTGCTGTGCTCTTCTGCCGATGAGACAGCAGATCCAGACCCACCCCACCCCAGCCGAGGCCGCAGTGCATCTCCATCCCAGCCTTGGAACTGCACCGTAACCGGCGCGCGCAATTCGCCTTAGCAATCTCGACATCATCAACTCTCCGAACCAGGTACCTCGGTCCGATATAGCCTCGTTGGCGACGCCTGGGACCCCGCGAGGATGGCAGCATAGCTCGGGCTGACCAGCGAGCGATCATTGGGCCCTCCCGACCCCAAGACAGACGGCTGGACCTGTTCTATTCCTACTAGCATCTTTATTCTCGTCTTCACCATCGCCTCCAGCCTCGCCTGCTTGCCCCAGTCTCCCCTGGGCCGGGCCACGCCATCTCTCTGGATCATGACAACCTAGCCCCGTCCTCTTTCGATCGCAGCCCTCCATCATGTCGGTGATGCAAGTTGAAGAGTGTGTAGATCCGCTGTCCCATCTCTGTTTGCCTCGGCTGCTCGTCTAACGCTGATCTCTCGTCTCATTCGCTAGACTGGTATCGTACCAGCTGCGCACAGCATACCTCAACGATATCGCAGACGGCGTCGGAGAGCGCCTCATCAGCCTTAACGAGGGCTTCCTGAGCTCTGCCCCCTTCAAAGCCGCGGGCTGGCGATCCAACCCCGCCCACATCAAGCGCACGCACTCGCCTCCCATCCCTACCGCCGTTGCCTCGGAGTACTTCCAGGCCCCCCGAGCAACCGGTCTCACCCTCGAAGATGACCCGGACGACAACGCCCTGCTAGGTGGCGGCGGCCCTGTCGCCCCCAAGCGCGCCCGGCGACGGAGGGAGCAGATGCAGGAGGACGACGATAGCAGTGAGCTGAGCGACGACAGCGACGAAGAAGCCGAGGGCCGGGCAGCCCAGCAGATAAAATTTGCAAAGATGCCCCTCCGCAACCGCTCTGGCTCGTCTCCGATCCAAGGCTCCAACCTCCGCCAGTCGACCACGCTGTCGTCCCCGCGCGCCGCCGCCCCTAGAAGAGGCTCTCAGTCGGCCCTGGAGACGGTCAAGGAGAGAGCACGGCGCGATACCGTGACGAGCAGCGAGGTGTCGTCCGACAACGAGTTTGACGCCTCGGGCTTCCACCGGCAGAGGGAGGCAAGCAGGGCTGGCGCCAAGACCGTCAGGCTGCAGACCGACCTCGACCCCGACGCAGCGCCCTTGGCACCTGGTGTCAAGCGCATAGGGAGCGAGCCGCTCCCGGAGGAGCAAGAGGACACAGACGCCGCCTCGGACACCTCGTCCGCCTTTGTCGGTAGTATCGACTCGGTGGCGTTGCTTGACCTAGGAGAGGAAGGCCAAAAGGCGCCCCAGAGGACCGCCACTACTCAGATCGTCGGCACCCCACCCCGCGAGTTCACAAGGTCGTCGACCGTCCGCAAATCACAGGCGCCGATTCACATAAATAGCAAGCTGCCACCGCCCCGTCCTATGAGCACTGTCCGGCCCCTGAGCATGATACAGCCCAGGAGCCTGCTGTCGGCCGCGCTCAAGGCCAAGAAAATGAAACCCGCCGACGCCCTCGAGTCCTTTGCCTCACTGTCCGGCAAGGGAGAGGCGAGCCCTATCATGCTTCGCATCTATCCCTTCTTTGCGGACAAATCCAGGGGGGCCCCGATCGAGGTTCTCATCAAGAGGATCGTGCACGAAGGTCAACAGGGCGGCGACCGCCCTGCTGTCGTAGCGGACCTGATAGGCCTGACCCTCTGGATGTACAGCGAGGAGAAGCGCGAGCCCCCAATCGCTGCGGACAAGCGGAATCCTAACTGGTGGATGCTTCGCATGGTTGATGACGGCGAGATTGATGACGATTTCCCGCCACTGGACCGCAAAAAGCAGCTCACGTCATTCACGACGGCTAATAACCGGGCTGCCCGTGCGCGGTCCAACTCCAAGGTCTACGATGAGTTCGCACTAGTGCAGGCATCGGCGACAGACTTTACCGAGAACAAGAAGCTCACGCCCCAGCCCAACGACGATGGTGCCGAGGACGAGGCCGCCGCCGCCGCCGCCGCCGCCGACACACCCGCCCTGGCAGCCCAGGAGGACGAGATAACCCCTCGCAACACACCCCAGCCCAACACGTCGGCGCTGCAACCGGCGGTCCGGGGCGTGGCGCTGAATCCCATCATCACCACCACCTTCCGTCCCCACGCGCCGCTGGCCGACTCTCCCGCAGCGCCCAACGCCACGCCGAATGTGATCCGGGGCCGCAAGAAGCTGCTACGCATCCACATCCACTCGTCGGACACGGCCCCCGGCCAGATGGTCACCCTAGACGTGACGACAGACATGTACCTAGAGGAGATCTTGGACCTGGCCTGCAGGAAACGGCAGTTGGACAAGGGCAACCACGTGCTGAAGCTGCCAGGCTCGGGCGCTGTGGTGCTATTGGACCGCGAGGTTTCGTCCATCGGCAACGTGGCGGATCTGGAGCTGCACCGACGGCGGTTCGCGGCCGATGGCACCTTTACTGCCACAGGCTCGCCGGGGAGCTCGTCGCCCAGGACTATGTTCTTTGGCGGTGAGTCAGCCACGCTCAGCGGCAGCGGCCGTCGGAGCAACAACAAAAAGACCGCCGGATCGGCGGCGCCTATTACGCACCCGCTGGCTCAGCAGACGAGCAACAACGACGAGGAGGTAGATAACCGGTCCAAGAGGTATATTGTGACGCGCAAGGGCACACTTCGCAGCGTCGAGAGGATATTGTCCATCGAGGGCGAGTACATACACATTATACCATCATCGAACGGCAAGGCCGATTCCGGCGTCAGTGGCAAGACGGCCACGGTTCACTTTAGTAACGTGATCGGGGTCAAGGTGTCTCGGAGGCATCCCGCCGTTGTCAAGGTAAGATTCTTCCCCCTCTCTTTCTTGCTACCGAACCCAGCTGACTCGCTTATCTCCCCAGATCTCTGTCTATATCGATTCCGAAAAGACATACGAGCTCGAGGCCAAGACGGCGATCCAAGCGGCCGAAATCCTCTACGAGCTCAAAACCAGGATTGCCCCGTATAGGGAGGTGTAAAAGGGCGGTCTTGGCAGCAAGCTAGTCTCAAGGCGGCAACAGTGTCGCCTGCATGACGTGTGCGTGTCTTGCAGTCTAGGATGGCGCCACAGAGTCTTGAAAGGGTGGGTAGAACAAGGAGTCAGTGGACCTTCCCGTTGAGCCCGCCGCAGAGGCAAGGCTGCACCTCGCCCGTTTGGGACGAAAGGGGCGATCTCTGGGGCAAGAGGGAGGTCCAAATAGGGTTGTTTCCATGGGGGAGGAAACGGTTTGTCCCAGCCCAGGGGAAATCATGGGACCCACGCCCCTTTGTCTGCCATGTGCGACTGCAGGTGGTCATGCAGGTCGTTTAATTGGCATGCATGGATATATGCACACCCCTGGACATGGGCAGGCGTGGGTACTCCCGAGGCGTAGGCCGATACGTGCGATTTTTTTTGCCAACGCACACAAAACATCGTAGCTATACTTTATAGTGTTACCTCGACACAATGACAAAAGATGGAGAGTCTGTCAGTGCATTGGTTGAAGCTTGATAGGTGGCTGTGGCTATTAGATGATTACATCTAATCCCAAACGCATGGTGAGAGGTTGGATACCTACGCAAGCCTAGCTAGAATCAACAAGACTGTTTTCAAGGGGCAACGAACGTGGCAAACAGCTACTGTGCCATTGGACATTTATTCGTAGATCTCGTAGTCATCGTAAAGTACTTTAGATATACTCCTCTGCTCAAGCGCATCCATCCATGAGTTCTAGCAGGGGTAGAAGGAGAAAGACAGAATGTTTGGGTATAGCCGTTAAACGCCCGTGATAAACCACAGAAGATCAGACCCCGGATGTGCACTTCTAGCGTTCAAACAAAGGAAAGACGTCGGACTCGGATCTCGAGGGGGGGTGGAGGCTTGCCGTCACGGCCTCGAGCCCCGGGCCTCGGCCCACAGCTTGTCCACGATCTGGAAGACGGTCGTGACGTCGCGCATGAGCGCCTCGTCGACCCTGCCGCCGAGCCGCTGCTGCACCTTGTCCGGGTGCCACCGGACCCTCTCGTCCTTGAGGCGCGACCGCGGGTCCGCCTTGGACCCGCCGCCGCCGCCGCCTTCGGTCTCCTCCTCCTCCTCAGCAGCAGCGGCAGCGGCAGCGTCGGCGCACTGCGCAAAGAACTCGCGCACCGCCGCCTCGGCAATGTCGGCCCTCTTGCCGCTCTCGACGGGCCACACGTCGGCGACAGGGACGGCAGCAGCATCGGCGGGAAAGGCCGACCCGCCGCCGCCGGCCGCCCAGGCGTCCACGTAGCGGCGCCACCGGCCCGCCCAGGCCGACAGGCGCCTCCGCTCCTGGCCGCGGCGCAGCGACCGGTCCATCTCGTCGGCGAGGCGGCGTTCCCTGCGGCGGCGGGCGCGCACCTCGTCCTCGTCCTCGTCCTCGTCCTCTCTGGCCCGCGCCCGCGCCCGCTCTGCGCGCTCGCGCTCGCGCCGGTCGCGCGCCTCCACCAGGCCCGGGTGCGTCTTCTCCCACATGCGGCGGCGCACGTAGTCGGCGTACTCGTCGGCCGTCATCTGCTCCAGCTCGCCTCCTCCTCCGCCGCTGCCGCCGCCGCTGCCGTTGCTGGGGGGCACACGGTAGGTGTGGATGGGCTGGCCGTAGACGCCTTCCCAGTAGGCGGCGCCCTCGTCGTCGGCCATGGCGTCGAAGAGCGACTCGCGGAAAGCCGCGTCCGCGTCCAGCGGCGGCGGCGCGAACGGGTCTTCGGGCTCCTGCTCCTCCTGCTGCTGCTGCTGCTCCGCCCTGCCCTTGTGGCCTCGGCGCCGCCGCTTGGACGACCTGACCTTATCGTGGCCGTCCTCGTGGCGCCGGGAGCGGCGGTGTGTGGTGCTGCTGCTGTGGTGGTGGTGGTGACCATCGTCACGGTCGCGGTCGCAGTCGCGGTCTGCGTCGTCCTCGTCGCGGTGGCGGTGGCGGCGGTGGTGGCGGCTCGAGCGCGGGTGAGAGTCAGAGTCGAGACGTTCGTCCTCGTCGCGCTCGTGTCTCCCCGCGCGGCCGCCCTCGGCGTCGTCGCCCGCGCGCTGGCGGCGGCTGCTGCGCTTCTCGGCCTTGAAGCGGAACTTTGTAGGTTTGCTGCTCGAGTACGCGCCGTCGGCAGCGGCAGCGGCGGCTGGCTCGGCTTTGGGGCGTCTCGTTTCAGGGTCCGCGGGTCCGTAGCCATCATCATCGTCGTCGTCGTCGTCGGCTTCATCGGCGGGTTCTGCACGACGCTGGGACTCGCGAGCCGGCGGCGGCGAGGGACGCGGGTCTTGCTGGTGTGACGAGACAGTCTGGTCGGGTTCGCGCAGGGGATTAATGGAAGATAGGATGTGAGCCCGTCTAGACGGGCGATGCCCATCCATATTGCATGGCCCGTCGACGTTGATGAGTGAGTAGTGTGCGGCTAGGAAAAGGCGCAAGTCGAAGAGTGACGTATTCTTACGGCGTATGCCTGTGCTGAACTAAACAATAGGCGCCTCGATATCCCTGCCAACACGCCCCACCACAATACTGTCGGCCCATACATAATTGACAATACCTCTACTCACTACAATTGCTCACCTTGGCAAGAAGCAGCCAATCACCAACAAGTCGATACAGCATACTAGAGGTACGTAGGAGCGATAAATCGCCGTGGAGATGATGGCCCATGATTGTCTTGAATGTCGGCTTTTTTCACGCACCAGCATGCTGGTTCCAAATTCTCAAAGGTGTTGTATACACCACACAACAAAAAACCCCAACGCCGGCCGTTATGCCCGAGGGCTCCTTCCTTGTAAACTCTACCTAAACACCATTGCTAAATGCTTGCACAAAAAAAAGACATTAAAATACATAAGAAAGAACAAAAAAACCAGCGAACCCGCGCCCCCTCAAACACCGTCGTTATGCTTATATGAAAAAAAAAAAAAAAAAAAAGGAAAAAAAAGCCCTACTTGGCCTTGGTCGCGGGAACCGCCTTCTCCGAGAGCCGCACCTTGACGATGCGCTCCATCATCGGCTCCTGGCGAACCGCATCGACGGCGTGGTCCCAGCTTCTCTTGCCCTTCACGGTGACGAAGCCGGCGCCCGGGGTCAGAATCTCGACCACAGGCTTGATGCCCAGGCCCAGGCAGCGGCTGTTCACCAGGGAGAAGCCGTCCTTCCACAGCCCCTCCTCCTTGCCGAGGCTGAGCACCGGCAGCCTGCGGTTCGAGGCGGCATCGACGAACCAGACCGAGTACGTTAGCTTGGCGAGCGCCGCGAGGAGCCCGCGGGGCTGGGGCGTGCTGAGGCCGGCCTGGTCGAGGTCCACGACCTCCGGGAGAGACCCGGGCTCTCTAGGAGTCATGGGCAGCTCCGGAGGCGTGGGCAGCTCCGGAGGCGTGGGCAGCTGCTGGATGGCCGAGATGTAAAACTTCGAGGCCGTGCCCCGCTCGAAGTCTGTAGCCTTCTCGAGGGAGTTGGGAAGCTTCCGGATCACGTCCTTGTTGAAAGCAGCCGGCCTTATCTCGAAAGTCGGCTCCTTGAGACGCTTTGCAGGAGGCTGCGACACGACGCTTCCACGGCGCTTCCTGTCACCGCTTGCAGTAGGCGCCGGGGCTGGGACTGGGGTTGGGACTGGCGATGGAGGTGGCGCTGGTGATGGGGCTGGTGCTGGCGCTGGCGCTGGCGTGGAAGTTGCCGCCTGCATGGCTTGCCTGCTGAGAGGGCGTGATATGTCGCTTCCGCCGGGCTCCATTGCGAGAACAGTAGGCTGCATAGGCTGCTCGGTAGAAGAACCAGGACTGGCGGCGGCCATGCTACCCTCCCTTTCGAAATCGGCTGGCGTGATTGCGGGGCGGAACTCGTAATCAACCCACTCAGGGGCCTGTTCCTCTGGCGAAGCCGCGATATTCTTCGCTGCTGTCTGCACCACCCTCTCTCGTCGCCTGTAGCCCTTCTGCTTGGACCTCCTGATGTTGCGGTATACGAAAATAACAAAATCGCATATCAACCTAGCCAGAAGATATGTTAGCCACAGCTTCGCAGCCATTTCAGCAACGGAAAGGGTCGCCTTTGTAGTATGTGAGCACTTACTTGGAAGATTCATCAGGCCATAAAGGAGACGCGTCAGAGGCGCTGCCAAAGTATTCCTCGCCTCGGCCATCGCTCCGAAGGAAGTCAAGGGCAAGAATAACACATAGATACTTCTTGTAATCCTTCTCCTCGCAATTATTCATACGGGTTACCCGGGGGGCGTGCTCTGGGGTTTCCAGGAACGTGCTCAGATCGCGATTCAGAGCCTTGGCAGTCTTCTGGTCTCCAAGGCGCAGTCGAGCCTCGAGCTCAGGCGCCGAGACATTGGAACCTATAACATAAATCAGTCAGCGGAACTCCATTTTCTCAAGCAAGGAAAAACATGAAAGCAACGTGGAGGGGGGAGTTTTAAAGAGTCGTGTGCGCAAGAGGGGATGGGGAAAATAGAGAATAGCATACTCAGCTTGATCCACTTGACAATAGCCTTCGGGTCGTCTTCGGGCCTGTCCACCCTTGGAGGCATCTGGGGCAATTCTGGGTATAGGAAGGGTCTGGCCGGGCTCTGGGGCTCGTGAGTAGTATCCAGTGACAGAGCAGGCGCACTTGATGTTGTGAGGTGTTGCTGAATGTTGGGCGGGTCATGAGAATTGCTGTCTACCTGCTGAGCATCAAACCCAAGATCCAAGCCGAAACTGGGGGTCGGATCGAAGTCGAGATCAAGACCGAAGTTGAGGTTTGGATCAAAGTCATGACCGAAGCCGAAACTAGGATCAAAGTCGAGACTAGGATCAAGGTCAAGACCAAGATCGAGGCCGAGACTAGGAATCAAGTCAAGATCAAGATCAATACCAAGATCGAGGTTAGGATCGAGCTCAGCAGCGGGGCCGGCGATGAGATGCGTGGAGCCAAAGGGGAGCTCTGGATTCAAGGAACCGTCGATATCGTCCGGACATGCTTGATCGTCACGGGCGGGTCCTGATTCTGACGTTGCAAAGTCAACTAGGGGCTCTTGGGGGAGCCCGAGCTCGATGCCATCGAGCTGGGCTTCCAGCAGCCTGGTGATTTCCAGGTCGTCCACGCCAAACTGGCTGTGGTCGCCAAACTGAAGTTCGTCTTGGGTACTAACGTCAGATTGTCCCGGCGCATGTGCGCCTCCAGGCAAGAGCGGCGCGAAGGTAAACTGCGGCTCTGTGTTCTGGGACGGCCCCGGCGCGGGGGCGGGAGGGAGACTGAGGGCAGTCATGTGAGATGGGGGGGCCGGCACGGGCAGTGCCAGCGACGGCGGCTCCTGTCTTGGCTGTGAGATTTCGCGTGAGGGGCAAGGCAGCGATGGAAAGGTTAGGATGGTCGGAGCGGCGCTCGGCGGCGTGGTGGGCAATGTGGCCGACTCAGTGCTCGTGAATATGGATTCGGGATCGTCGCCAAGATCTCCGTCACCAAAGAGCGATGTGAAGTCGCCGTCGAAGCCAGCGCCATCTCCATCCGAGCCTCCGAAGAGAGAGTCGGAGTCGCCATCGTCACGGCTCTCAACCGCCTGATGATCAGAGAGCGACATGTCGACTTGAGAGGTTGAGATGTTTACAGGTAGTCCGGGATGACCCCGAAAGGTCTACATGGATCTGGTAGTGATGCCATGCGTTGATACTCGCCACCTGGAACTGGAAGTTGCCGTGAGATGGATCTTGCGGTTCAGCTGCGCGTCCGTGCAGGCAGCCGTGAGCGGAGCGGAAAAAAATACGCCTGAATTATTGGGGTGCGGGGCAGGATCTCAGCGAGAGGAGAGCCCGATTGTGGGGCGAGCGTTGCGGTCAGCTGGCAAGGAACCAAGGGATTACAACTTGAAAGGTCATAGAAGAGCGCTTCAAGACGTGACGAGGGCGGACGTTTTCTCCGAAAAACGTAGACTGAATTTTATATGATGCGTGTGGACGGTAGGGAGCGGGATTGCCTTTTTGCTGCGAGGTTGCTACGTGTGCTGATGACCGCTAGGATAAGGCAGGTGCAAACCACTGCCCATCTGGCGACCCCTATTAGACGTGGACATCTCGGCCTTGCGCAGCACGACCTCCTAGTGTTCACCTAGGAATCCTTGTTGACTTGTTGAAACTAGCATCCAATTCATTCTTCTTATATTATCCCCTCAACCAGAGTGAGAAGAAGGAAGAAACCCTAAATCTATCCTGGGGGGAAGAAAAAAGGAAAAACTTAATGGCCACCACCCCAGCGGACTCGATCTCGTTGCAGGCCCCAGACTCGCTAATCAATACAGACGATGGCAGGCAGTACTGGGAAGCCGTAAGTGCGGACTTGGACGGCATGCTGGGCGGATTTCCCTATATCTCCAAGGTCGACCTGCAGGGCTCCAAGAATTTCCTGGCCAAGCTAGGAATCGGCTCAAAGGAGGGACTGCGGACGGTCGAGTCTGCCCTGGATGGAGGTGCCGGGTGAGTACGTCCCGAGCGTCTGTCCTCTTTTTTAGTTGACTCTGAGTCAAAGCTGGCCACGCAGACAAACCAAGCGAGCGGCGCTGATCCCTCGATACAGCATCGGGAGAATCACCAAGGGTCTCCTCCTAGATATTGCAAAGAACGTGGACGTGGTAGAGCCCATCGCCAAGTTCACGGCCACCCTGGGGGAGGTCACGGGCGTCAGGAGCATCTCCAACATCGGGCTGGAGGAGTGGGAGCCCCAGACCGGAACCACGTACGACCTGGTCTGGACCCAGTGGTGTCTGGGCCACCTGACCGACGACGAGGTCATCCTATATCTGAAGAGGTGCAAGGCGGCCCTGACGCCCGAGACGGGACTGGTCGTGGTCAAGGAAAACCTGAACTCTGGCGAGGAAGACCTCTTTGATAAGCTGGACAGCAGCGTCACGCGGCAAGTCAGGGCTGAGAGCAGTGAACGGATTATAAGAGGAAAGCGCATTCTAACGGAACCCCGCACGAAACAATTAGACGCGACAGTAAGTTCCTGGCCCTGTTCGAGGCTGCTGGACTGCGAGTGGTAAGGAGCGAGATTCAAAGAGGGATGCCAAAGGGGTTGTGCCAAGTCAAGAGCTACGCACTGCGGTAGAGGGAAACGAGCATCTGTCGGCGAGAGAGAGAGAGAGAGAGAGAGAGAGAGAGAGAGAGAGAGAGAGAGAGAGAGAGAGAGAGAGAGAGAGAGAGAGAGAGAGAGAGAGAGAGAGAGAGAGAGAGAGAGAGAGAGAAGCTGTCGTTTTGGATAAATCGCTTTGGATAAACGGCCTATGTATTCTATTACATGAGGAGCCTGCCCATCTCGAAGCTCGTTCGACAGTCAGTCACGACTCCTCAAGCATCCATCTTGAACTTGTATGGAGGCACGCCGGCCACGCCTACGTCGACGCGGAACAGGCCGCCGGCGTACTTTTTGCTCTCCTCGCTCCCGTCGTCGTCGCCGGCGGTGGTGATGAAGAGCTCGGTGCCGACGAACTCGGGGCAGGTGACGTTGTTGGTCGGCAGCGCGATCTTGCCCGTGACCTTGCCCTGGGGCGAGATGCGGAGGACGCAGGCCTCGCCTCAGAAGGCGTGCCAGATGTTGCCCTCGGCGTCGACGCGGAAGCCGTCGGGCCCGCCGGGCCCGTCGTGCTTGTACAAGACGCGCTCGTTGGAGAGCGACCCGTCGACGGGCGAGTAGTCCCAGGCCAGGATGGTGCCGGCCGTGGTGTGGGTGAAGTACATGGTCTTGCCGTCGGGCGACCAGCCGACCGAGTTGGGGATGGTCAGGTCGCTCAGCACCTTTTGCTTGGCCTTGCACCCGTCGAAGCGGACGAGGAAGCCTTTGGGGAGAAGGAAACAGGGTCAGCTGTGAGGGAAAGAAAGAAGAAGAAAAAACGAAAAAAAAAACAAAAACAGAATACGCACCCTCGGGCCAGACACCGTCGAGGTAAAAGTCGTTCATGGTGCCGATCCAGAAGCGGCCGTGGGGATCCACGGCGCCGTCATTACCCCTGAGGCGCTTGTCGTCGGCGCCGGTGTCGTCGGCGAACTTTGAGAGGTACTCGTACTTGCCCGTGGCGCGGTCCAGGGTGGCCATGCCGTACTTGAGCCCGACGAGGATCTTGACGGCGGGGCTGACGCCGTCGATGTCGGCCGTGACGCCGATGGGCACGTCGAGCTCCGTCGTCTTCAGCGACGCGGGCCCCTCGTCGAGCGAGACCGAGTGCAGCCGGTTCCTCTTGATGTCGAGGAACCGGACGCTGTTGGTCTCCCGCTCGTAGTAGGGCCCCTCGCCGAGGGCGCAGTGGAGGTCGACGTAGGGCTCCGTGACCGTCCACGTCTTGAAGCTCGGGTCCGCCATGGCTTGGGGTTAGGTTTTGAGGCGATCTAGACTCTACAGCAGCTCGAGGCAGGTCTGTCCCAGGGAAGTAGTTTTACAATCGGTTCACGGCGACTCCAGCGAGGGATTTCCCGAGTCCAAGACGTCGCTCTCCAAAATACGTCTGTCCTGTCCCCAACCCATTGACGTCCCACTCTTCCTGGAGGAGGGGAAAGTCGGGAAATTCACCGCGAAGGCCCGTTTTCGGCTGAATTCGATCGAGTTTCAGCGACAGTAATATCTCTATCCGAGCCCAGAAAGTGATGGGCCACCTTGTATTGATTCCCTCTATCGCGATCGATATCGTACTATGCTTCCTCGCGCCTAAAACCCCGGCTTTCTTGACATGCCACTCGGGCTCGACACGGCGACATCAGTGTGCTGCGACTGCATTTCTTTCTAATCCAAGACTCGGCTTTGGGTTTGTGAAATCACTCCCAGACCACCTGATCTCCCAAGTTGCAAACGCCGTCGATTGACGGAACGGCAGCCACGACGCTCCGGGCCAGCTTCGGCCACGGAACTTCGGCCCTGCCATCCGTCCATCGGCTACCCGCAAATAGGGGAGAGAAACAGAGGCTCCAAGAACGGACTAAGATGGCTGGAGGCGGAAACAATCCGGTCGCGCAAGACAAGAGGTCCAAGAATTTCAGTAGCCACAACTGCCGGAGGATCTCGAAGCAACCTTGACATATGTTCCCCTCAGTGATTTGGATTGTTTCCTGGGGGCTGGCGTCGGTAAGCTCTGCTGCACCAGAACCCCAAAACAAGCGAAGGATGGCCTCGGCGGCACTTGGGTGAATGAAAGGGGCAGATCAGCCGCCCCAATGGTTGTCCTTGGGCTGCGGCTGTCGCTTCATGTTGGAGCCGCCCGCATCGGGTTATCGCCCAATCCCCCGCAAATCCGCGTCCACTACTGACTACTGGCTCTTGTTCTCCGCTGTTACCGGCCCAAACGTGGAAAGCCCCGCGCCCGCCAGGCCAGCACTCGTCCAACCAGACCGATGCGGGGATGGCGATCCGAGTTTTCCCCCCCCCGCCGGAGCTGACTCCGGGGGTCGAGGCAGACAGCCCGCGCAGGCAGGGCGATGACCCTTTTCAAAGTGTGCGCAGGGTGCAAGGGGAAGGAGAAGAAAGAAGAGGAATGCTAAGCTAACCCATGAACGAAGCGCAGAGGCTGAGACCCCCCCAAGGGACCCTTCCGAATGGACAGATCCTGCTGGCGTCTGGCATTGGCCAAACACGCCCAAGATGCCGCAATCAACGCTACGGGTCAGCCGGCAAGAGTGACCCGACCCCATCATCATGATCATCCCCTAACCAAGCATTTCCTCCTTGCTTTTTCGATTATGCTTTCTTTGTTGATACATGTCACCCTTCTCCACCCTTGTTATTCCAGAAGCAATGTCGAGGCCCCAGCACCTGTGCTTGCTTCATCCAAGTGCCCGATGCGCGCGCGCGCGCGTGTGTGTGTGTGTGTCCAGGGCTCGTCAGGCATCAAGTCAGCAAGCCTTTGGGTCCACACGGGGGGCTGTTTGTAAAATGATCGATCACAGGCACGCCGCGGCCCCAAAAATTGAGGCCATCCGACTGGTTACTGGCTCGCAGTCCCTTGCTTGCTTTTTTTTTCTCTCACTAATGGGAAACGACATTTCCCCTAGCAAAGGGAGCCACATGCGGCACACGCGCGCGCACACACGCGAGGAAGGATTGTTAGCGAGCTGAGCCCGGCGCCCATGGCACCCCTGGCAGAGACAGCTCAAGGAGTGAAAGTGAGAGAAGAAAAAGAAAGTATAAGCAAATACCAAACTACGACGGTTCTGGCGATGGCTTGGCACCAGCGCGCGAGACGAAAGCTGTTACATTATGGCGCCGAGCCTGGCCACGGGCGATCTTTCCTCAACTTAACCGTTAGCGCATGCAGCAGGCGAGGTGGCTTTGGTGGCTGCTCGACCTACCGCCGTGTTGGATCACGCTTCTCTCAGTTGGGAATCGTCAGGGACATCAGCCTCCATGCCGCCAAGATCATCATCAGCCCGCCCATCACTATCTCAGCCGCCACCAGGATGACAGGCGGGCAATAGTGCCTGTCCCTCAAAGTTCTCGGACGCGCCACCTTGGACTGGGGGTTAGCTGAGATTTGATGGCAGGATTCGAGCAAGGCGGAATTGCCCAGTGTGTGTGTGTGTGCGTACCTGCCATATCTGGTAGGTTTGACAGGTTTGGCAGGCAGGGCACGGCAGGGCACGGCATGGCATGGCATGCCGCATGCATGCACGCTTAGGCTTCTGCATGTCGTGATGTGACGGATAAGGGGGAGGGGAGGATCTCCCGATATTCGCAAAGCGAGGCTTACCTGGGAAAGAGTCTAGGCAGGGCTGCAGTGGCTGCAGCGTATAAAACGAGGGAATTGATACGCGTCTCTCTTGGGAGAGAGAGAGAGAGAGAGAAGGCCAATGGGAAGGCCACGTCTGAAAGAGGGCGAACGGACGCACTCTTGTGCGCGTTGGGGCTGCAGGCCGGATGGCCGGTTCCGTGCTACGCGTCATAATGGACAACTAACAACACCGCCCATCCGCCAGCCCCCACTCCTCGGGGGAGGAACCTGGGGGCTGCTGGCCGCATACAGCCGCGGGACTCGTGTCATTGGGCCGTCGGCCAATACTTTGCGCTGCAATTCCTTCCGGTCCGCTCCTGGGTGGTAGTAGCAGGCGGGCGGGCAGGTGGATGGGCAGGGACAGGGCAAAGACTCTCTTGGACAAGGGCCTCAGTTGTGATTTGAGGGATCTGCCCTAACGAATTCCGTCAATGATGAGACCTCCTAGACAAGGGGAGGGGAAAGAGGAGGAAAAGCGTGCGGGTCGTATCGGCGTGCGTGTTGTAAGCCCTTCTTGGAGATCGATACCAACCTACCCGGAGCCCACCTGCCCACTTCGAGGCTACCAAGACGTCCGTCCACAGGAAAGGCTTCACAATAGACCATCACCCGCCGGGGGGCGGCAAAAGATTTCGAGGCTGACCCGGCCGGGGAGTGGGGGTGCTGCGCAATCCCAGATGTTTCCGAGCATGGAGGAGACTAGGGGTGTGAAAGGACGACGACACACGGATGCTCTTGCGATGCAACGCCTATCCGGACCCCTCCTCGTGTTGTTGTTTCCAGTCCCAGGTGCAAAGCGGTGCGTGCTTTGCTCGGGAGTGTTTTTCTCCAGCGTCGCATTTGCAACGTGGATTTTTTTTTTTTTTTTTCGGTTTTTTTTCCCCTGCCCGCCCAGCGAAACGGCAGGCCTTTCCGGCTTGTTGCAAGTAAGCGCGCCGCGCGCGACATGAAAGCCCAACATGCAAGGACGCCTGAAAATCCAGAAACGGAACCGTTTTTTTTTTTTCGTTTTTCTTTTTTGCCTCCCTTGGGTGACGTCGGACGCTTTTCCTTGGCTGGGAGGACCAGGAGGTGGGGGGCCAATAAAGAGAAACCAACAATAAAAAAAAACGCCGACTTGCTGGTTGACGGACGGACACGGCTGGCGGAAGATCCGGTTAACCTTCGACTCGTTCGCAGGTACATTTGTATAAAAATGCTGGGGTGGCGCCAGGGCCACCTCCTTCGGCCGGTTCCGTCGAATCAAAAAGGCCCGCCTGCCGACGTCTCAGACAAGAAAAGGCATGGTGCCGAGGCGATAAACATTGTCTGTACGTGTGTGTGTCCGTGTGTCCGTGTGTGCTCGTCCGGCCCGTGGGCTGAACATCTGTGCAAACTCAATCTTGGCCCCTCCCCCCGTTCCGATGCCGGCAACGCACAGCCTCTCGTTGCGGAAGCGTTTTTTTTTGGTTTTTTTTTGGTTTTGCTCGAGGGGAAGCAAAGCGTGTGCGTGCTGTGGAGGGCGGGCGAGTCGGGTGCGACGGGGCGTCCGCCCCTTGCATGCCGGCACGGCGCTAGCAGTGGCAGCATGTTCGACTGCAGGGTACAAGCCATTTCATCCCAGATGGGCTGTGTGACGGAGTTGACGGGTTGTGTGAACGGGTCCGTGATTGTGTCCCAGTGTCACGAAAAGTACATGAGACGGGTGCCAGATTTAGGTATGGAGGATGTGCATACCCAGGTACCTACCTACCTATTTAGTGCTCGATAATCTAATATTTCGGGTTGTGCAACATCGGACAGGGACGACATCGGGACGGAACAAGTTGCAGTGGACGGAGAATTGGGATTGCCAAACACAATGTTGAAATATTTGATGGCGCGTGGCGCGCCAAAGACCCGATATTCGGGGAATAAAGAACAAGAAAAAAATCAAAGCAAGCGACTATCACGCGTCCAACTCAAGCTTGAATCCTACCCAATATGACAGGCATCAAGCCAACCAGGCAGCCAGGCATGATCCCATATCCAAATCTGCAACGACGGAGCCCTAGTGCATCTGACATGGCTCTAGTTTGGGCAGGTTGGGGTTAGCCAGGGGGGAAGGATAGCCGCGAGCAGGGAACACATCAGTTGGACAGGTGGGCAAGCTGTCAGGTCAGTGCCTATGCCCATCACACGGAACATGGCACCCGCGTGTGTGTGGTGTGTGTGTGTGTGTGCCACGGTACTTTTGATGCGTGCCTGCTTGGCCGTGGGCGTGATAGACCCCCCTCCGACGCACAGCCCATCACACGGCGAACGTCATCCGAGGCTAGCGCCGCATTTTGCCTCGCCCTGGCATGCCGGCCCCTGACTGGCTCCTGTCACTCTCCCCCCCCCCCCCCTCCCTTTCCCCTCCCCCATCCAAGGCTAGTCCGTTGGCCTGACAGCTGTGACGGGGCGGTTCCCCGGAGAGAAAATGCGGACCAGCTCTCGACGGGTCGTGAACGATAACTGCAAACTAGAGCGCGCTAGAAGGACGGCGCCAAAGTCAAAACCGACACGCCAGCGACACGGAAGCAGGACGCGGCCACGAGCAAGCTGGAGGAACGGCCCGGGTATGGGGTCAAAATGATCATCATATCGTATTTATTGCGCTGACGAGTTTGCCCCGCCGTCATAATGGCCCCCCTCAAAAGGGATTCCGTAATTGCGTATTATTTTGCGTATTGCGCCAGCGGAGAAGGAACAAAAAGCAAGCTCAACCACAACATGAACAAAAACGTAACCTTTAGTGCGTCAGCTGTGCGGGATACCAGACCTGGGCTGACGGCTGGGCTGGCACGAATTCCATCTGTACCTTGATCCCTGACCTGTCCCAGCCTGTGCCCATGCCCGCGTTACTGTGTACCTGTACTGTGCGGACTTGTGTCAAGATGATCAAGGGCCACGCAATAAAAGTATCCATCTCCATGTCCGGCTACACGGATCATAGGAGGGCCGCCGACAGAAAAAATAAAAAAATAAAAAAATAAAAAAAAATGATACAAAAAAAAGTGACAGATGAGACTGACAGTTCGCAAGAAGTGGATGGTGTGGTGTGCGGGAGAGCACGCGCCGGCCCGAAAGGGCAACAGGGCCGTGACAGTCGCTTCTCTCGAGATGAAAGCACGCTAACAAGAGAAGCCAAGACCATCGACGACGGACGGCTGACACCAACACTAGCTAGGAGAGCCATTTCCAGTTCTCCGGGTCTGGCTGTCGAAATTGCAAGAGTGCGAGCGAGTCAGCGTGAGAGTGAGAGAGAGACAGAGAGAGGAAAAGGCCGAACATGTCCGCCCAGGGGAGGGGACAAATTAGCAGCAAAGAAAAAAAATCAAAAAAAATCAACGTTGCTAACCAGTAGCCCTTCGGCATCCATGGCTCCCATGACCAACACTACTGCCTCGTGGTGCCTCGTCCTGGTTGCTGGTGGCGGCGGTGGAGCCATCCATGGGCCTGGTCCTGCCCAGCCTACCACCAGATTCCCGGGACCGGCGGGGACATCCCGGCCGGGGGTCCACCGTCCAAAAAAGAAGACTGGTGACCAGGGGGTGAGGGGGAGGAGAAAGGTTGAGGTGAGGTGAAGAAGGGGAGGGCTGGCCTTGGGCCCCTGCCAGACATGGGGAGGGGTCTGGCCCTGTCGACAGGGTTGATTGCGGTCATCATTGGCCAATCGCGACAGTTGGACGGGCCTCCCCCAAGGCGAAATGAGGTGAAGGGTTGCAAGCCTAGGGCACAAAGCCGTCTTCCTCGCGATGCTGTGCCAGCGCTCCCCTTGGTGAGATGGGGACATGTGGGTGCGCGCGCGTGTGTGATGAATCGGATGCAAGGGGCTCGTTCAGATTTTGTGCCTCCCCCTCCCTCATCCAGCGTGACATGGGATCTGCCCCCGCATCGACGGGTTAACTTTTGGCTTTGTTGGTATGCTTGAGCCAGCCAGTCCATAAACAGACGCTGTCGCGTCAAGAGAAATTGGAGGGAAAGAAGCAACGAACAATGGCCCTCGGGACCCCGGGTCTGGCTCGCTCCCCCCATCTGTGACACGCAAAAACCTAGGCGAGATGCATGGCGAGCGAGTGAATGACTCAAAAAAAAAAAAAAAAAAACCAGGACGGTGATGGCGTGATAATGTCGCGAGTAAAAACTCCTTGCCCACATGTCTCCTTTCGTCTATCGTGTTGGTGATTATCAGATTGATTGTTTTGCCGCCCATTTCCGGCATAATTCGACAATCTGCAAATCCCAATCACCCTTTTCGCGCTCCCTCCCAACTTCGTATCACCAAATTCAACATGCGGGAGAGTTACGCCCAAATACGGGGCATCGACAGGTGCTCGTTCCTTTGAAGAGGGTGGGCCACTTTCGAGGCCAGCCCAGCCTTGCTGAATGGAGCGTACCCTGGACGCCCTTCATTTGGCGAGGCCACAGCCCGCGATCAAATCATCTGGCAGAGATGGGTGATGCCAGGGCGCGTGTACCCCCTGGTAGGCCCGCATTCGTGGACGGTGGAGGTATGCATGTTGGCCTGCTGGTTTGCTGCTGCTGAGAATCGACAGCGCACACCCTCTCTCTCTCTCTCTCTTTCTGTCACTTCCTCTCTCCTCTCTCCTCTCTCCGCCCAGGCCGGCTGGGTTGCATCAGCCAAACCTCAAAACCCGCACTGGGCTAGGCGCGAGGCTTTCAAAACGTCTGTGCGTGTGTTTTTCATCGGTGTTTTTGCAACGGCAGCATCCATCTCCGGCAGTACTTGCTGCCAGCGTCACATCGGGGGCAGCCTCATCAATCTTCAACTGCTCATCCGCCCCTCCTCCATCTCCAGCTCCCTCAAGGGGGGAGGGGTGTGGGGGGGTAAAACGTCACATGGGCGGCCCCATTAGAGCCCGATGGGCCTCGGGGGTCGGGAAGCAACAGGGCTAGCAAGCAGCGGCACAGAGCAACGGAGAAGAGAGAGAGAGAGAGAGAGAGAGAGAGAGAGAGAGAGAGAGAGAGGTGTGTGTGTGTGTGTGTGTGTGTGTGTGTGTGACG